>NC_083447.1:3205000-3513125 GCF_020745735.1 Hemiscyllium ocellatum | reverse complement strand
ACCAGTATAGCCACTTCTCTACTTTGAGAGCTAAAGGAGAAGAATGGCCTACCATAATCCCTGGCTGTAGTTTCAGATATTCCTCATCAGTTAAGTGAGTCTCCTGCAGCAGGGCAACGTCAACCCTTCCCTTGTTAAGGCTTGAAAAGACTTTTCTTTTAAATGGGGGAATGGTTCCCTTTTACACTCCAGGTGCACCATCTAAACAGATCACTAGCCATGGTTGTCCAGGGTAGCCCATGGTTTCCCAAGAGAAGGAAGCTTATCTGAGGTGCAGCAAGCAAAAAAATATTAACTCTATAAAATCTAAAAACTACTCCTATAAAAACTACTGTAACTAAAAACCTAACCATTACATTCAACTTAAATAAACATCCAAATAAACCCCAATTCGCGAGAGATCCCTCCCCCTGGCCCATAGGAGGCAATCCTCGCAATCCTTCTGGCTCCTTCCAGCTGAGGCCACGCCCCAGACCCAAGCAATTCACAGACAAGGAGAACATTCCTGAGAGTTAGCAATGGACACCCACCCTCCCCCATCCACACACATCTTAACCACAGATATAGCCACCCCCTAATCTAGAAAAGAAGAACAGCAAAAATAATTCCCAGATAATAACCAACTGATCGAAATGAGAAATCAGTTTTACACCAAGGCAGTACAGAATTTGTAAAACCGATAACTACAAAAAGGGAGAGAGAAAAAAAAAGAGGTAAAGAAAGTAAAGAAAAACTGTACCATTGTCCGTAACGGTGCCCCTTCCCCTCCCCACCCTGGCAGCCCCCCCTCCCCCGACTAGAGTCCTTTATTTCGTTGAGTTCACAAAGTCCTTTGCCTTTTCTGCTGAATCAAAAGCGTAATGCAACACCACCGGGTACCTCAAGGAATATTGAATGATTTGGTCCCTTAATTTCCTCGTGACTTCATCAAATGCTTTTCTCTTTTTAATTATGGCTCCAGAGAAGTCTTGAAAGAACATTATTCTTGAGCCTTTGTATGTTAAAGCCTGTGAATCCTATCCCATTCTTCTTGCTGTTTCAATCATTAACTGTTTTTCTTTATAATGCTGGAGTCATATTAGAACTGGGCATGGGCGTGGGAGTGGATCTGACCCAGATCTGCACAGCGCGATCCGGTGGGCTCGCTCTACACTCACCCAGCCCGACTCTAACCTCCAGCCCGAGGTACTTCAGGGGCCACTTCTCCAGGAATCGAGCGAGATCCTCGTATTGCTTGCGCTCTGGGAGACCCACAAGCCATAAGTTTTTTCTTCTACTTTTATTTTTAAAGGTTGTCCACTTGCTCTTGAAGGACCCAAGGACTTGGCCTTCCAGCATTCAGATCAGTCTTCCTGAGTCCTCCGCCATGGTCTCAGATGCTGCGGTCCTCAGCTCGACCACTTCCACTCAGTGGCCCAGCGTTTGGATCTCCTGCCCATGCTTCTTCAGCCTGGTAGACATCTGCTTCAGCGCTGCCTTGAGTTTTTCTTGGGAGTTTAGCAAACTCTGAGTAAATGTTGCTGCCCTGTTGAAACCAAGGGGCCACCACGAGAGTTTGAGCAAGAGCTGCGGGCACCTCCGACATAGTAGAGGAGTGCCCTGCCTGCGCTACTCCTTTTGCCCCTTTTCCTTTATTCAACCTCATCCTGATCTTAGAGCTTTCAAATCATAGTTTTAGAAGCTCTAGATATTCATCAACTCTATATTATCAATTTTCTCCTCAGGGTGGTTAGCGAGGAGGGTGGGGCAGTGAAAGGTCCACCTTGCCTGGGGCGTGGCACAGATCCTAGCACAGCAAACCTCTCAGACTGCCACTATCTCGGATCTCACAGGAGAGTTCTATGATGGAATGGCTCCTATAGCACTTCTCAAACGATGATAAAATAAACTTACCCATAGAGGGCACCTGCAAAGATTATTTCCCTTCAGTATGAAGCTGGGACAGTGGCTCAGCTCTGCTACGTGAAGTGTTTGGAAATCTTTCTGCTAGCTCTTGATTTAATCAGGTTTACAAAACTACAAAATTCTAATTTTGAATAAATTCAGCAAGCTACCATTGGAATCCGAAACCATTGTTTAGTCTCGGATTACGAATGCGCCTTATTTTCCAACTCACAGATCACAAATGCTTCAGGTTACAGCCACCAGGTCACTTGCATCATTGTGCAGACGTTGAATACAAAATGTTGTAATTTTTCCTTCGGAGTCCAATCCCTGTACTGCCCCGTCCAAAATGGCATAAAAGACCAAAATCCCAATTCACTCGAAGAGATTTCCTTTCCTCTTCGGAGATGCCAATTAAATAAAATCTGGGCAGGAGCACAGACTGGACGCCAGTCTGTCACTAACAAAGGAATAAAGTATGTGGCACAAAAAGTATTGCAAACAAAAATAAGATAAATCGGGATGTAGTTGACATCAAATTTGCGTTTTGAAAGTTAAAGAGTGAAGGATAACTGTAGAAGGTAGCATAGGAAGCTAAGGAGCTGCATCATAGAGTTATTGGGAAATGAAAAGGGGAAGCAGTGCATGGGACTGCAGTTAAGTGAAAGCTCAGTGTTCACAGAGAAATGTTATAATGCATCACTCCATATTCAGAGATATTACTGCACACCTCTGGAGCAGGTGGGACTGGAGGTTCAAAGGCAGGGACATTATCACTGTGCTGTGCTACAAGAACTGCAGAGATGAGGTGATATTGGTAATAACTTCACTCAAAATAGACAGTGACAAATGAAGGGGGAAAAGATAGAGAGAGTCTTAGATAAGCAAGTGTCTCTATTGAACCCATACGTTCATAGGAAATGGAGTCCAGGTGAACTGGATGCAGATTTTCACAGAACAACTAAACAAATTTCAAACAGATAAAATCCCAAACATTAACAAATAACCTTCACTAATGAATTCAAAATAATCCAAAATGTCCCAATTACAGGATGTGATTATGTAGTAATCTCTGTATGTTGATTTATTCTAACCAAGACATTCTATTTTCAAAATATTCCTAAATACCTGGGATTGCAAGAAATAAAAACCAAGTGAATTTGCATTATATCTACAACATATACTGGTTTTGAATTAAGCCCCTCAGTCTGTCAACTGGTTTTACAGCTGATTTCCCAAAACTTTGACAAGGTATGACACAGAAATAGGAAATGATCCTTTGAGAGTTCACTTGAATAATTTCTTTTACTAAAGGAAAAGAATGGAAGTCAGACCTATTTAGTACAGTCACTATCCTATTCAAAATGTTTCCACACTATCAGGTAAACTATTTGTAGATAAATAATACTAAACAAGGAGTTTGCAATCAATGTGAAGTTCAGCTTCCACATCGTTATCATGGGCAAACATTAAGATTTTGAATCAGTAATCAGATTAAAATACCATCCTATTTTTAATTCCTTCCAAGTTAGGTGTCACTCTCTGGGTAAAAGAAAACAGAACTTTTCAAGGTTAATGAGATGAAGGTGAGGAGGACAAGTGTGTTTTTGTAAACCCAAAGCTTGCTTTGTCATCCTTGTTTTTTCCTCTCTGCTCGGATGTAAGTTCTTCCTTTCTCAATGTCTGCGGTTTCAAGACACGACTACGATGCAGATCAGCCAATCAAGATCAGTCACAGATACAAGATGTGTGGGTTTAGGTGTCGCACATATTGAAAGTTTTTTTTTTAAAAAGCTGTAGTCAGGATTTAGTCATTTCAAATTCACAACGATGCATCTGCTCAGTCCATTTATAAAAGTAGTTCCTTCCCAACTGAAACTCCTATCTAAAAGAAATTGCTAATTGCTTTTAACAACTGGATGGTAAATGGTACAGTGCTCTGTCCAAGCATAGCCACTGGTTATGTCCCAATATGATCATTGGGAGTTGCTCATTAGGAAATTTATTAGCATTCCAAGCATGAGTGGCACGGTGACAGTGGTTAGCATTGCTGCCTCACAGCGCCAGAGACCTGGGTTCAATTCCTGCCTCAGGCGACTGACTGCGTCTGCGTGGGTTTCCTCTGGTTTCCTCCCACAGTCTAAAAATGTGCGGGTTAAGTGAATTGGCCATGCCAAAATTGCCTGTAGAGTTAGGGGAATGGATCTGGATGGCTGCGCTTCAGCCGGTCGGTGTGGACTTGTTGGGCCGAAGGGCCTGTTTCCACACTATAAGTAATCTGGAGCTGTCAGTAGGTCACACACTCAGTCAGCAAGTCCCACTTCAGAGCACAAAATCTAGATGGACACTCCTCGTGCAATGCGGAGAAATTGCTGCACTGGCAGAGGGTTTTGTTGGGTAAGACATTAAATCAACTACCCTTCCTGGTGGCCACATACCATCCTATCTGAACAGCCTGGAAGCTCTCCCCAGCAATCTAGAGCCAATATCAACCTCTGAACAATATCTCCAAAAATATCAGCTGTTCATTAGATTTTGGCTGAATTCAAATTAGAAGAAAGTGAGTGCTGTAGGTCAGAGTCGGGAGAGCGCGTGTGGCGCTGGAAAAGCGCAGCAGGTCAGGCAGCATCCACGGAGCAGGACAATCAACATTTTGGGCACAAGCCCTTCATCAGGAATCCTTGTGAAGGGCTTATGCTTGAAACGTCGATTGTCCTGTTCCTCAGACACTGCCTGACTTGCTGAATTCAACTTGATCTCTATGTTTCCTATATTGTGACAGTGGCTCAATCCTAAAGGTTGGCTGTCAGACACTTTGAAAACTTGTGAAATGTGCAAAAATTTCTCACTACTTTAATTCCTTACACAGATGCAGTGCGTTTTAAGGCCCTGTTAACATCCCTCAAACTTTTAATTCTTTGCTTTTTTTAAGTCACTAAAAATCATTACAGCGTGGAAGCAGACCATTTGGCCCATTGAGTCTGAACAGTATCCCATCCAACCACCCGTCCCCACCACCACACTTACCACACGGCTAATTCACCTAACCTACATATCCCTGGATGTTACAGGGTAATTTATAGCATGGTCAGTCCACCTAACCTACACATCCCTGGATGTTACAGGGTAATTTAGCATGGCCAATCCACCTAACCTACATATCCCTGGACTGTGGGAGAAAACCCATACAGACAAGTAGAAAGTGCAAACTCCACACAGACAAGAGTCACCCGAGGCTGGAATCGAACCCAGGTCCATGGCGCTATGAGGCAGTGTGCCGCCCAAGTTTTCTTTTCATCCTCTTACCTGCCATCCTAAGCAAAAGCTGCTTTACTTGTATTTGGAGACTACAACTTGCTACTCATCCCTTTCCAATCACTGGCACTCAAAACCATTCCCTATCAACATTAGTAACAAGTTAGAGAACCCATGAGTTCAAACCTTAGATTGATTCAATTAGATTTTTAACTGGCAATTTTGCTTTCCTGAGCCCAAGCCCTAAGATTTTTTTTCCACTTAATCTGCTTGCTCTATTTGAATTTTGCGCAGCTAGCAGTAACTGGATTTGCCAAGATTACCCACTGAAGAGAGTAAATGGAGAAAAAAAGGTGCTTCTGGGGATTAGAAATATACTTTGATGTTTCCAGTGGCTTTGCAGACACAATGCAGTCGCCTGCAACGGAAACCCAACATGGAAATAGCTTTGGCAAGTTTATTATATAGTTAATAAGGGTTAGGGGAGGGGATAGGAGGCTGCTCCCATGAAGTGTTAATTAAACAATTGAAGAGTGCAGCTAACTTTGAAGTTGCACTAAACTACAGAACTAACAGCTACATCTAGTGACTGATAGTTATATGGGGCAGTAAAATAATTGATTAAAGCAAAGGTGCTTCGATTAAGACAAATTGATGGAGAAGGGCTTATGCCTCCTTAAGCCAACTCTGCTTTCTCATGTGATGATTTTCTAGCTCAACCCCATGCTCTATTCCCTCATTCCTGGAAACCCTAATGATTAAACATGAAAACACCACTACAATTAGTGTAAATAGCTGACTCTGATTAAGCTTTTCAGTCTCCTGTCCTCTCCAGTCTCGAGTTATTTATTGATAATCTTGTTCAGCACCAGAAAAGGTGATTTGTAAATGTAACCTGTTGTGTTCACAAGCTTCATGTTCTAACCACTTTTCTGGCAACAAAGTTTTTGCTGAATTCTACATTTGACTTATTATTGAATATGTCTTAATTATGCTCCCTGTCTACTCTACAAATATCTTCTGCATATTATCCAAACAAACCTTTTCAGGAATCTAAAAGAACTCTATAAGGTCATTTTTTCATCTTCCCTTTACCAGGTGGAGAGAAACAATGCTTGAACCTGTTGAGTAATTTCTTGCATATATAACCTCAGTTCTGGTATTAGGTTTTGCCGCACTTTACAATATGGAGACTAGTATTGTTTAACGTTGCCAAAAACCACCTTCAAAAGAATCTACAGAGGAACCTCGATTATCTGGCATTTGATTAACTGAATTTCGGATATCCAAACAAGATCACAAGGTGCCTATGTCTAACTATATTATCCCGCATTCGATTAACCAAACCAAATACTCCTTGCCTGTGTCCTTCAGATAATCTGGGTCCTATATATATATATTTTAGAGAGAGAGAGTTTAACAAAACATTTCTGTTCTTCAACTCTGCTTTGAATGAACTCCAGTGTTTTTATTTGTTTTTTTCCAAAATATGGACTTATAAAAATATGGGTTTGCTATTTTTGGTGATGAAAATTTGTACCTGGAAACCCTTCTGCGCCTCTATCCCACGTCCAGATCCATTTCCGAGGATCAGGTGACCTCCTCATTACTCCGAGCAAAACATATCAATATTGGAATGAATATCATATTCAACTTTATTGATGAGATAATTTGATGCTCACTTTTTTAGGAAATGGGTGATGAACTATTTGTATACCTCTGCTATAGCAGACAACTTCCCAATGATTTTCCCTCTGTCAACATAGCTGCAAAAATTAGGAATTTGTCCATTGCCTGCACAGATAGTATTATGTTTCAGGATTGTTGACAACGTGGGCTTTCATGGGACTAACTCAGCTGCTTTCAAGAAAGGTTCCTCATGCCTGTGCATTCACGTGTCGTCTCAGACTGGGATTTAAATCTATAATTTGACAACAATGCACCAAATCCAACCAACACGAGAATCTTCAGTGTTATTTCAATCACAGTCTGAGTGCCCTAAAAAAGGGGTCAGAGTCGAAACGCATCACGTGTTGTTTGTACACAGAACTGCACGTGATAGATGACAAGAGATTACTTTTATACTTTCATTCATCAAAGCAGATTACTTTAAGATCTCGTTAAATCATAGGGAGATTTAACTGCCCCCGGAGTCAGACAGTGTTGTGGGTGGGTGGGGGGGGGGGGGGGGGGGGGGGGGGGGGGGGGGATTTTATTCAAGTCAGAATAAAATCTCTAGTGATAAATTGTTCCAAACTTTTGAAAGGTGGTTCACCTACAGACTTACAACCCTCACAACAAATCATAGGAACAACAGGCCATTCAGCCCTGCGAGCCTGTTCCATCATTTAATTAGATCATGACTAATCCAATTTTCCTTCGTGATTGGATGCAGTGACCCCTCACTTCTTCAAAGCTGCACTATCCAAACCCCACAGATTTCCAGAGCGTACACTAAATACATCTCTCTAGCCAAACGCATACAAAAAAAACCCAACTGAAGCACACATGCCATCACTACAGCTGAACCGAGCCAAGGCTGAACATGCAGCTTTCCACACTTACCAGGAGCAACATGATTCAATTGTTAGAATTGCCAATTCTATCTCAGCCTTGAATAATCTCAATGACCAAGTATCAGCTGTTCTTTGTGGTAGAGAATTCTGAAGGTCCATAAATCACTACCGACCATTTTATCCTGCAAATACAACCACCAGTTCCTTGCTCTCCAGCCAGGGTTAATAGCCTTGCAGCAGCAGTAGCCTTCTCTCTCGCTCTCAGAATTTTAGTGCTTCAATTAGTGCAATGGATATTGGAATTGAAGGAACCTGGTTTCCCTATTGTGCATGCTCAAGGCCTTAACACACGTATATACAGAAACTCAAAATATACATATAAACAATGTCTGTTGACGCAATTTCTTTAATTATTTGAAGAAAATACACACTTGTGTAGCCATTGTAAAGAACACAATGGGAAAAAAAAGGGAGGGCAGAAATGTACATTCAAAATTGGTCAAGTGATAGGGAACAAAGTTACGGCTAATGGTTTGCCCGCAACTGGTAGGCAGGTTTGTAGTGGAGTCTCCTCTCCCATCCCTAAATACTTGCAGGGATGAGAAAGGATTGAAGTTAGGAATGTTCTTCTTCAATAGGGCCAGGGTAGAAATTTTCAAAGTCATGAGGAGAATGAGGAAACTGGTGAAATCGACACTGATTCTATGTGGTCGGAGGGTCCCAAGGCAGACGATGAGGTGTTCTTCTTCCAGTCATCGAGTGACTAGGATTTGGCGGTGGAGATGGCCCAGGACCCACATGCCCTTGGCAGAGTGAGAGGGGGAGTTGAAGTGTTTGGCCACAGGGCAGTGGGGATGTTTGGTGCGCCTCCTGGAGATGTTCTCTGAAACACACTCTGCTTTTCCAATACCACACTTTTGGACTCTGATCGCTCTAGCATCTGCAGTCCTCACTTTCTCCATTTGGTTCAGTGTCATTGCAGACACAATGGACTGAATGGCCTCCTTATGTATCATAACAGTTCGGATTTAAATCAGGGTTTTACTGCTTTGAAAGAATAAAATGACTTGAAGATTGCTCAAATACAGGGGACCAGTAGGAGGCTACTTACATTTTCCTAGGAACGCATGATTTTTGGTAAGAAAAGGAGGTTAGTTCAGTCATGACCTTGTTAAAGCAACAGAATGGGATAAAGGGGCCGAACAGGCTACTCCTGCTTCTTATTTGTCTGTTTGCAAGATGAAAATGAATTTTAGTAGATTCCATTCCGCTCTTGAAATGACAAATGTTCTTGCAATTCTAGCATATAACCAAAGAATGCAAGACAAGCATTTTTTAAATTTAGTGCTCATAAAAAGCTTTTTGGCACCACTTAAATAGCATGGTTTAGTATCTGCAATGCAATTAGTTTAGCGCTTTTAAAACACGTTGCTGCTGCTGTGTCAGACTGCTTCCAACATTAAATCTTGTAATAAATCCAGGCAGAAGTTACAATTTATGCTGCTGATTCCTTCCCCATGCAAGGGTATGCTGAATGGACTATATGCTGCCTATTTCCTATACATTTCTGAAACAGCTTGGATTAAAAGCGCTGTTTAAAAAGTGCAAGGTGTTATTTGGTGCCTGCGATGCAACATTAAGAGAAGGTTTGAATGGAAGCTAGAGAGGACTAAAATTCCTTTGCGTTTCTCCTGATGCTGCAGCTGGGGAATCCAATGCAGGATAACTTGCATTTCACCCAATTCCCTGTCCTGTGGGTGAAATCAGGAGGCAGCAGTAGACACATGCTCTAGAATCACAACATTCCCTTCTGCTCTTTTCTACTGACGCAATGTATACAGGCATTTGGCACTCAAAGGGTTACACAACAACATCATGGAACAATGGCATGTGCCAGAGAGCTCTCTTTAGATGCCAATCACAATTTCTCTGCCTCATCAGCTTCCTAATTACATCACCTACCCTAGACTGGTTTCCTGCAGGCTGCTCGCTGGCTGTGCACGTCAACCTTGAAGCTGTTAGCTGTAACACCCACGGCTTTTTCCACACGGCAGCTTCCACACAGCAGTGCACTTCATTATTATTCACTCAGTACTGTTAATAATAGTGCTGATGTTATCAACACAGCTATCACCAGTGCTTCACATGTTCACAACAAACAACAAGTTAGCAAAGCAACTTCACCCCTTGGCCAGAGTTTACATTGGCCATCACAATAAAGCTCAGGTAGTTTGGGGCTTCTGAATATCTTCTGCTTGACTAGAGACTAGCCTGAATACATTCCGCTGCACTGGTCCCTGCTCCTCCAAAACACCAACATCATTTACTCTTTGTTTTCAGGCAAAACACAAAGACAATACGACAAGCAAAACACTGTGGAAGCTGGAAATCTGAAATCAAAACTAAGTGCTGGAAAAACTCAGCAAGTGCGATGACAGAAAGACAGTTAACCTTTCAAGTCAAGGCTGACTTCTTCAGGACGGAAAGGAGTTGGAAAATACTGTTTGTAGACAGAGGGAAAGGGGTAATAAGTGGAACAGATTGCGAGGGTGCCCAAAGCAAAAGACAAACACAGTAATAACAGCATAAAGGAGGGATAGAGATGTACAATAGATGTAAATGTTGGCTGTAAAAAGGAGGAAATGGATCCACTCAGAGTGAAGCCAACAAGACACAGCCAGATGAGGGTTCGGGTGGGGGTGGTGAGAGTGGATAATGGAACACCGAGATCCTACTCTGAAGGAGTGAAATCCAACCCTGAGTTTTAGGTAAGCACCTTAGAGAAAAGAAAGGTTGTAGCGATTGGAACAAGGCTAGCCAGGAGGATCTTGTTGACTATGAGATCCCTGATTGAGGCTGTTAACCTGGGTCGAAATCAGGGAGCTTTGGCTGATAGATATAAACAGGACTGCCAGAGTGTCCTCACTCTAGGGACCAGCTCTGAGCTAGCTGGTCAGAGTCCATGTACTCTGCGGGTGTAAATAAAGGGTGACTTGGTGACGGGATCCCAGCCCCTGTGCAGTTATTTCAAAGCTTTTGTTCCTCCAACTTGCACCGAGCTTCACTGGAACACTGTAGCCGGCCAAAGGTAGAAACGTTAATGGAAATTGATTCACTCTCCCCAGATGCTGCCAGACCTGCTAAACTTCCCCAGCACTTTGTTACTATTTCACAAAAACAATTCCTCATGAGGGTACAGTTCCTCACTGGTCATTGACCCCTGACACTTCAACCACCTGGCGATAGCGGCGTGTGCCTCAATAATAAGAACTGCGCTAGTACGGAACATAAACAGTACAAGCTGGAGTTGGCCATTTGGCCCTTAAAACCTGCTGCATCATCCAATGGCTGATCCTCTACTTCAGTTCTATATCCCCACATTATCCCCAAACCCTTGATACCCCACAGTCAATCACGAATCTAATCAATGATTCCATGTCACGTTTTCAATGTTCCCCAATCAGCATCATAGGAGCCAATTCCTGTACAGGTTTCTACATGCAGCAATGAAGGAAATGATCAGAAATCTATTTTCAGTGATATCATTTAATGAATCGACAGTGACCAAAATACTAGGAAGAACAGCCCTGCAATCCCTCACATACTTACATGGAATCTTTCACATCATGCAGGATTTAAAACAATCCTCTGTCCTGAGGCAGAGTCATACCAGTTTTTAGTAACCTGCTCATATTTCTTGCGACCCGAGACAGCAGGGGTCAGTAGGCTAATCGATTAGAAAAGGCACCAAAACAAACCCTGCTTCGGTCATTATTTGCCATGCATTTTCTAGTCAAGGGTAATTAATCCAGGACCAATTTGCTGACCTGAATAAATACCTGCAAACTCAGCATAAGTCAAGAGTCAAACTTGCAACCTTCTAGGTTTCATGGCTCAATGCTACTCTGGTGCTGCAATTGGAGAAAGGTATTACAATAACCACTTTCTTAAAATTACAATCTAGAAACATAACCTACATTGTTGATGCCTTCCTTTCTAAACAAACTATTTAAAGTTGTCCTTGTAACATGCCCTCGTGCTTACAGTTTTTATGCAGTTTGTGAAGGAGCGTCTGTCACAAATGTACAGAAGAGAGAGGAGGCTATCTATAGAAGTCTTGCCCATGTGGCTTGGCTCAAAGCCATTACTTTTGCTTCTGTCCACATCATGACACACAGTCTCTTTCAATAATCTGTCCATCTGGTCTTTTGTACTCTTACCATCTCCTCAGTCCTGGCTGGTTACCCGCCTCACATGCCTCGGCAAGTACCCTTGTGACAGCCTGGTGTGCCTGAACCATTGTTCAGTCTCTTTATTCAGTCAGGATACTGGCAATAAGACCACTTTGAAAATATTAAAATCCTGATGGATGACTGAGCACTCTGTGCAATGTTGGTACTTGCAGTATTTCAGATCAATATACTTGATATTGAAAATCACTTGCAATTTGAATTAAGATTAAATTTTCCTCTCAATTACTGCTCAAACAGAGGGAGTGGTACAATAGATGCTATGGGGATGTTGCCCCTTGAGGAGCATCTAGGATGAGGCGCCAGTTTCAAAATAAGGGATCTCCCATTTAAGATAAGAGATGAAGAATTTCTCCTGTTAGTTTGGTAATTTTCAGAATTCTCTTCCCCAGAAATTGGTAAAAGCAGTCATTGATTATTTTCAAAACTGAATTAGACTGATCTTATTTTACTCAACAAGGGAGTTGAAGGTTATAGGGGACAGGCAGGAAAGTAAAGGCCACAATCAGATCAGCCATGGCCTTAATGCATATGGCCCTTAATAGGGGGGTCAAATGATCTACTCCTGCACTTCTCTCATGCTCTTACTATGATTCTTAGATGACGAGAGAAAACACAATTTCACAAGTGGTTCACAGAGTCACATAGATTATTATGTGCATGGTGGAGTAAGCAATCTGTTTCTTCGCAAATCAGTGAGACTTATTAAAGGCATACACCCAAGCAAAGGGCAAAGGGCAATGTGCACCAACCATTGCACCAATGTCAAAACAAGGAAGGCAGCTGTACAAGCTCAACAAAAGAAGAAAAGCACCTGATGTCTTGTTAAATGCTGTTTTGGTAGAACTTCAGTGACCTTTTATTTTTAGCACAGGTGGTGCTTTGGTGAGTTGCCTTGGAAGGGTTTCGAAGTATTTGTACAAGAGGAAGCAACGATGTTATGCTGAAGCAGGTGGGATAGTGGGAACACTGTCTGCAGCCTCGAAGCAGCTGAGTAACCAAGCACCATGGACAAAGGAAATACAAAATGTTGCAGCAGGAAATTGGGCCTCAGTTTATTTATGGTGGATTCTTAAAGAGCCAATTGAAAATTAAGGCATTTTTGCATTTTGAACAAAATAGTGCTTAAAAACAAAAAGGACAAACTTCTGGCACAATTACTCGACAAGAGAAAAGTAGGGAAAGACAGATGCAGAAAAGGTGCATATAGTAACTTATTTTTAAAAAAATTCGCTATGGGGGTCACTGGCTGCCCAGCATTTGTTGACCCCCTCCCTGGTTCCCCTTGAGAAGGTGGTGGTGAGCATCGTAGAATATGGCCATTTGTCCCATTAAATCTGTGCTGGCTCTTTGTGAAAGTAATATACAAGTAATGATATTCTCACTCCATATCTTTGTGGCCTTTCGTGCTTCGATGAAATTGAGCTAATTTTCCCTTAAAGACCCACTGGCTTGTCTCGACTTGAACCACTTCCTGTAACAAAGCATTTTTTGCCTCAACCTTCTGCTAAAAAAAATCTTAACCTCTCTTTGCATTCCGAATATACAATTTAATTTTAAAGATTTGTGCAGGCCAAAGTGAGGAGGCTGCTTAATTACACAAATTTGACTTTGTTTCTGCCCCCCCAGATAAGTATGCAGATATTTGAATTAGGAAGAGCAAATCATTCAGTCCCTTGAGTTGCTCTGATATTCAACAAGGTCATGGTTGATTGGATTCTGGTCTCAACTCCAAACTCATGTCTATCCACCTTCTCTCCCTTTCTTATCAAGGATCTACCTATGTCAGCCTTATCTGGAGTGCTTAGACTTAGCCTGTTCAGATTGTCGCCCATTCCATACAAAAACGTAGCTGGAGACCAGTATAGATATAACACACACAAACAAACACAAAGTCTGTCAACAAGTATTTGCCAGGTAATAATCTTCTGGGAAAACTGCTGACATTACAAAATGACTTCCTCAGCTGAGATTGCTTTAGAAATGCCCCAGGGAAGTGAGGAGTGCTTTTCAATCCAAAGGTCTTATTTTTTAGTCCATGATCTTGGAACCATAAATGATGCCGTAAGTTAACTCTGTCATTGGTGTTGGCTTGGTTGTAGCATGTTTTTTTCCCCCACCCCCTGCTGTACGAATAGCGCAGATGCTGGGTGTCACCACTACATGAGCAACTCCCCTGTACAATGCCTGAACAACTTGGTCAGAGGTTGAGAAACTATTTATTCCAAAAAACAATTCAATTAGTTTCAGGGACATGTCAAGTCCAGAGCTGCCACATATTTGACATATTATGAGACAAGCACTAAAAGAGGATATTTTTGATTGTAAGGGAAAAGTTGTGAGCCATCAGTAATGAGGTCTGAGCAACCACATATTCCAGCATTTGCCTCTCATCAATGCAGAGAAATCTTGCTAATTTGTATGTTAAAAATCCATAAATGCCCTACTGCGGGTCTCAACCAGCACCTCTGGTTGGACACAATGGACTTAATTGATTTTCTCACCCTTCTATCTCTTGGTGATAGCCATACAATGCAATAGTGACTGTACAACTCCAGACTCATCCTGATGTGATGCAGCACTGAGTGCTTCTGCAGCAAATGGAGCTCATTCTGCCTGGCTTCCATTTCAAATGAGGCATAACTCCAGCAGTGGTATCAATGAAAGTTCATCAGGTCCCTTACATATTCCTGCAAAGCTCTCACACGGTCATTAAATAGTGGAGGTTTCACAACTTGCAGTGTAAGTGGTGTTCCCAGCTGCCACAGATCCTCAGTGGAGCACTGTACCAGCATCAAACATGAAAAATGGTCACTTTGTCCCAAGTCTGTGATGATGAGTCTTCCTCACAAAGATAAGACATCATCCTTAAATCTCTCTTCCCACCTCTAAAGTACTTTGATTAGATTAGATTAGATTGTTTAGTGTGGAAACAGGCCCTTCAGCCCAACAAGTCCACACCGACCCACCGAAGCGCACCCACCCAGACCCATTCCCCTACGTTTACCCCTGCACCTAACACAAAGGGCAATTTAGCATGGCCAATTCACCTGGCCTGCACATCTTTGGACTGTGGGAGGAAATCGGAGCACCCAGAGGAAACCCACGCAGAAACGGGGAGAATGTGCAAACCCCACACAGTCAGTCGCCTGAGGTGGGAACTGAACCCGGGTCTCTGGCGCTGTGCCACCCCGCTGCCCACTGCCTACTACATAACCTGGTAAATATTCATTGCCAAAGTAATCTCTGTTTCAACTACCAATGGCAGTCATACCTTGACTTTTTGTGGCAAAGAGGAAAAAAATGCTGCTCTTGCTCTATTTCAAGTCTTACATTTAAGTGATGCAAAACACTCTCTCTGAGAAATAAGGTGACAGCATCCATTTTAATGACCTGACATCCCTCAGTTATTTTAACAGTAGTTGTGTCTTTCTGCTCATTCCAGAAGCCATGGGTGGGGAAAACATTTGGAAAGAGAACAGGCAAGATGGAGAGAGAGTGAAAGATTGAGAAAATGTAATAGACAGATAAATATACTTTCAATGATATTAGTTTGGCTGCTTTCCCAATTAAAAGTATATTACAATCATGTAGCATCTACAGCCTTGCAAATAATGCCATAAGTCTTCAATATCAACCAGCAGCAACTGCAGAATGAGCTTTATGCTTGATTTATTCTCAACTTCTTTTCCGGATAGTATGAAACAGTTAAGGGAACTGGACGATCATCTTAGTTTTAAAATTAAGTGTCGAACGTGTACAATGTATATTTTTGTCCACCCCTTATTTCTAACTCATTGACTCTTTCTGATGCAAGGTTCTGCAAAAACTGGATACTGTCAATGTCTTTATTACCACGAGATTCAAGATTGTCTAAGTCTGAGTGGGTGAACGGACTGCAAAGGAGGTCACAGCCGATCCTAATGCTGCCCCACCCCAGAGTGTTGCATAAAAACTCCAAGCAGTGGGTCAGTGGAGACCAATGCATCCTACACTGAATTTAACCCACATTGGGCAATTGATTCATGATCTTTGAAGCAGGCAAGCAAGTCACTCAAGTTGCTTAAACAAAAATGAATAACTGGGGCAACAAGTATGGCTAATCCATGGTTGTCAGCAGCTCCAAAATGAACAAAAATAAAGATAAATCACAGTTGGAGCAGGTTAGAGAGGGATTGCCAGGAGTCACAATGAGAGACATAGAGAGGGTACAGGGTAGTGTACAGTATTCCTGATGAAGAGCATATGCTTGAAACATCGAGTCTCCTGCTCCTGGGATGCTGCCTGACCTGCTGTGCTTTTCGACTCTGATGTCCAGCATATGCAGTGCTCACTTTCTCCATAAATTATCCTAAACTCAAAGCACTTCTGATATAAAACCAACGAATAGCCACACCGTGGGCACGTGCACAACGCGTTGCTCTGTTACCTTGCAGAAGAAAATAATCACTTGGGGTGCGTTTCAGACACGATTTTGCCTTTTCGCTGCTCCAATCTACTTCCAGTGCCTCCTTAAGGTGGCAAAAATGCACTGTCTGGACAGAGGTAAAAAAGCAATATAAAAATTAGCACTCAAATGAATATGAGTAAACTGAATTTTCTCATTAATAAGCCAACTGATACCCATTATCCCAGGATACACCCCAATTTAAATGGTGCCTCTGAGGCGAAATGGGACTCTAATGTCATTCCTAAGCCCACAGAAGGCTCTCCAGTGAAGCCTGAGTTATGCCAGTGGCTTCTGTGGGGGAAAGGATTAATCACCAGGGTCCTAGCATTGGAGGGTGGGCGGGAGAGAGAGAGAGAGAAACCCTTGTTATCTCCTAGCCCTTCCTGCAAACCCCAGCTCATCCTTATCTTTGGTGGGGGGGGGCGCGCGGTGTGTGTGTGTGCACGCTTACACAAATCGGTGTGAGTAATACATTAATCACATGCCTCTGTTGGCTACATTCCCACCAAAAGCCACTACTCTAATTCCCATTGGTACTACAGGTGACCTGTCAGGCTCTGAGTGGATCAGCAGCTTTTGACAGGAGAGTGTGTTTTACTGTCAACATTCTTAAAATCATAGCAATGGTGTGCCTCTAGCAGCCGTTCTGTTGGACATTCCCCACATCCAATACCAGGAGTTTATCATCAGTTTATCATCAGTTTTCTGCCCAGTGATCAGAAATTGGGCTACAGTAATTCTGACCAAAGTGCAAGAAAAGACACTTGGGCTAAACACTCATGATAATCAAAGCTGCACTCATGGCAACAATTATTACAAGGGGATTCACACAAGCAACATCCATCTAAATGTTCAAGCAGGCAACATGCCTATGTTGAGGTAGAACAGTCATGTTTCAACACACTAGTTTCCCTGCTTGTAGAAGAAGATAGGGCATGACCTGCAAGATTGGATTTACACAAGTGGGAGGCCCCAAACTTTTCAAACACATTTTCAAGGTCACCCTGGGAACGCTGGCTTTGGACAGAGCAATGTAGATCTGTGAAGCTGACGGTTGACTTTGAGCTCAAGCAGTCACATTAAGTATTGCCAGAGCATTTATTTAGCATCTATCATATCCACACCTGGATCAACTAATTATATTGACTTCATGCTTTGAAAGAAATAAAACATATCTCACAAAAATCAATGTTTAATTTGACTGTGACAACTAGCTTTATTTTCACTGTTTGACTCTAGTTTGATGAAATCTTTGCCCAAAAATGCAAATGCGAATCAGAACTGTCACTTTTTAGCCCTTCCGAAACAAGGGATTTCGACAACAAAGGCAGTAGATCACGTAAATTGTCAAAAATTGTTCACTGTGTAAAGGCTATTTTTTTTTTATTTTTCTGTATTTTTGATTATGGACTGAAATGGGAAAAACTGTTTGAATTAAAAAAAAAACAAGTACTGTGGAATTGATGCTGTAATTTTTACAAGCAAGTTGCTAAATCTTATTAAAAACCAAAAGAACTGCAAATGCTGTAAATCAGAAACAAAAACACAAATTGCTGGAAAAGCTCAGCAGGTCTGACAGCATGTATGGAGAGAATCAGTGTTAACGTTTCGAGAGGAAGGGTCAGTTGACCTGAAATGTTAACTCTGATCTTTCTGTCCACAGATGCTGCCAAACCTGCGGAGCTTTTCCAGCAATTTCAGTTTCTGTGCCAACACTTATTGTAAGTTCTATTCACACCGTTGCTTGGTTAAGCAGTGGGGGCAGGTTACTGCAGATGAGCTAGAGCCAAGGGGCGTATACATATTTGTTTGACTGGCAACAAATAACTGATTGGTCTGTGGAAAGGTGACCAATTGTTGATGACAAAGGCCCTTTACCTGTCAAAAATGGAGGTTGGCTCCCAGGTGGCTGAACAGTATATGGGTGTGAAAGAAACAGCCAGAAGCCCTAGGACTGCTGGAAAGGGAAGGGGTACCTGTGTTTCACTTCTAAAGAAATTAAAGCCTGAAAAAAGGCAGCTTATTTTCCCTGACCAGCTGCTGCTTCAAAACAATAAGTCAGAGACTTTATAAGCTGTGAATCCACCACTCTGTGCCTCCTGAAAGCAAGTGAAGGTAGCTAATGAGGAGGGATCAAGGAGCAGCAAGTCCTGACAAGCCAATAGAATCAGTTCTGCAAACTGTATAGATAGTGACCATTGAACTGCCTTGCTAGTTCTCCTTCATGCATAACACTAATATTTTTGGTAGTGTTTGTTTGTGTACATGTAGGGGAAGTTTTATAACTGTACCAGTTAAAACTCTCGCCTTGTTATATGTCAATAGTTTCTACCTGTTTATCTGCAGCGAAAATCTTTCATTTGTAACAAATATAAGTTCTTGCTAGGTACGAAAACCCAGTCCATGCTATTAAACTGGGTCTTGAGAGATAGGAGAATCTGGGAGATTGAGTAATTCTGATAACATCTTTAGCTTTTGTGATAATTCCAAGAATAGCAGGGTTTGACTTCCAGCACTTACCCCAATGAGGTATGGCAACTGGGATTGGTTCACCTGACAACATGCTATCTTCATGTTATATATGAGTCAGTTGTTATACCATTGATTAACCTTCCATCAGAGTACTAAAATATTCTTTGTCAAATCTAATTACCACAATATCTATTAACATTCATAACATGTGCCACATTTATAACCACTAGAGTGGTTATGTCACGATCTCTGGCTGGGAAATTCCTTAATGGAAGTTGAAAATAGCAAGCCATTATCTAATGTCTTTAAAGTTATCACTACCTCATGGTTATCTGATCTGCTTGGATTAGTTAGAAAGTTTAACAACTCAGGGAGGGAATTTAATTGTAAGATAACAGCAATGTTCTTGCAGTAACAATTTCAACAAGAGAGAAAGTGCACACGAGAGCGAGAGAGAGAGCGAGAGAGAGAGCGTGCACACATGAGAGCGAGCAAACTTTTAAGAAGTTGGACAGAGGCAATACATCATTCAGCATTTCAGAGAAAGGTTCAATGCTTTAACTTCAACAGAACCTGAACTGTAAATATAACACCTTCCTTCCCATAGTCACACCCAGACAGCCACTGAAACAAAACAAGTTGTATTAACAAACTTTAGTAAAGAATTTAAAACATAGCAGTCAATAGCATTAGCATTGCTGAATCCCCCACCAATGTTCTGCAGCTCACTGCTGATCAGAAACGGAATTGGATCAGGTACAATAAATAGTGTGGCTGCACAAGCAAGTCAGCGGCTTGGAATTCTGCAACAATTAACTGTACTCCCCATTGCTTGTCCGTCTACAATGTGGAGGTGCCAGTGCTGGACTGGGGAGGACAAAGTCACATTACACCAGGTTATTAGTCCAACAGGTTTGTTTAAAATCACAAGCTTTCGGAGCGCTTATGATTTCACATACACCACGTTACAGTGCAGCAAGTTTACAGTGACCTGTGACTTTACCCACCATCTACAAGTCACAGGTCGGGAATGTGATGGAATACACTATTTGTTTGGATGGGAGCAGCTCCAACAATCGAGAAGCTTGACAATATCCAGGAAAAAAAAAGTAGCCTATTGGAATGATACGACTTACGCCAGCTTAAACATTCACTCCTTTTACCTGTATAAACACAGCACTGGGTATCACCTACAAGATGCACTGCAGATACAGCTCTTTTGAAAAAATTAACCAAACATGTGGCCACTGCCATTTAGAAGGGCAAGGGCAGCAGATACAATGGAACACCACCACCTGCAAGTTCCCATCCATGCCCTCACGATCCCGATCTGGAACTATCCTGCCATTTCTTCTCAGTTGCTCAGTCAAAATCCAGCACTTCCTGTCACATAGCACTGTGTACCTACACCACACAGACTGCAGCTGATCAAGAAACACTCCAACCAATTACCTTGTGAGATCATCAGGTGCTACATAAAATGGAGTTGTTTTGCAATTCATACTGTTAGGATCATTTGGTCAGTTCAGTGGCTTGCCCCCTGGAAGGAGTTAAGGAGCAGATAGACAGACCTTTACTGTATAAACATTTTGTAACATTATTTGTCGCTAAGTTGTAATGAATTACGAGCAATGCCCATCATAGAATCCCTAGAGTGTGGAAACAGGTCATCCGGCCCAACAAGTCTACACTGACCCGCTGAAGGAGTAACCCACCCAGACCCATTCCCCTCCATTACTCTAAATCTACCCCTGACCACCTACCCTACACATCCCGAAACACTATAGCAATTTAGCATGGCCAATCCACCCTAACCTGCAAATCTTTGGATTGTGGGAGGAAACCCACGCAGACATGGGGAGAATGTGCAAACTCCACACGGACAGTTGCCCGAGGCTGGAATTGAACCTGGGTCCCTGGTGCTGAGAGGTAGCAGTGCTAACCACCGAGCCGCCCAAACACTGC
This sequence comes from Hemiscyllium ocellatum, assembly GCF_020745735.1. Classification (NCBI taxonomy): domain Eukaryota; kingdom Metazoa; phylum Chordata; class Chondrichthyes; order Orectolobiformes; family Hemiscylliidae; genus Hemiscyllium; species Hemiscyllium ocellatum. The sequence goes on along the minus strand of NC_083447.1, from coordinate 3,492,333 downwards.
GTGCCAGGAGACACTTCCATCTTCTCACTGAGGTACACTGGAAAGAAGGTTCCACAACTGAAGAGAAATAATGTTTTGACCTAGAGTTAAATTTACAATTCAGAAGTCACAGTGTAGTCTTATCATTGTTTCCACTGTACGGAAATCTCAAAGCCTACATCGCATAAGGAAAGTGGTTCAAAACTTCGGTTCATAACTGAACAGCAGTGAGTAGAAACACTGTGGGTTTTTGTTGAGTTTGCAGATCTCGACAGAGATGAACGTAGAACATTCTAGCACAGTACAGGCCCTTCAGCCCTTGAAGTTGTCCGACCTGTGGAACCAATCTGAAGCCCATCTATCCTACACTTCCATTTTCATCCATATGTTATTCCAAAGACCATTTAAATGCTCTTAAATTTGGCGAGACTACTACTGTTGCAGGCAGGGTGTTCCATGGACCTACTAATCTGAGTAAAGAGACCTCTGACATCTGTCCTATATCAATCACTCCTCAATTTAAAGTGATATTCCCTCGTGCTAGCCATCACCATTTGAGGAAAAAGGCTCTCACTGTCCTCCCTATCTAACCCTCTGAGTAACTAATACGTCTCAAGTAAGTCACTTCTCAACCTGCTTCTCTCAAACAAAAACAGCCTGAAGTGTCTCAGCCTTTCCTCATAGGGCCTTCCCTCCATATCAGGCAAAATCCTAGTAAATCTCCTCTGAACCCTTTTCTAAAGCTTCCACAACTATAGTGCAGTGACCAGAACTGTACGCAATACTCAGTGTGCCAGCACCAGGGTTTTGTACAGCTGCAGCATGAAGGACGGTTTGCCTGTTGCGATTGATAACGCTTATAACCAAGAACTGGGGCAGCAGACATACATGAAGCTCACCACCTGCAAGAACCTCTCCCAGTCACACATGCTTCATTTCACTGGGTCAAAAATCTTGACACTTCCTCTCTAAAAGCTTGGGAGTACCTATACCACATGGACTGCTGTGGCTGAAGAAAGTGGCTCGTCATCACTCTCTCAAGGACCACCAGAGATGGACAAGAGGAACAGCAGCCTCACCAACACCAGTCACATTCCATTCAAGAATTAAAATGGATGGCCAACACTTCTGAAGGGGAAAGCAACAAACATAATCTTAAAACTTCCCCAGACGGACATTCTCAGCAGGGCTGTAATCTTTGACACTCCTAAACATTCTATCTACTGATTTGCTATGAATCTATTAATTACCTGACCTCTATTCTTTTCGGTCATTCATTCTGGAGTACAGGCTACTGGCAGCTCCTGCAATATTGCCAGCAGGGAAAAAAAATAAAATGAAAATGCACAGATTAATTTCCTGGCTCTAATCTCAGAAACCTGAGCTTCTCTCGAGTGCTTAGGACATTACCTGAACCTCTCAATGAGATTGTTTGTTTATTTTTCTGTCCAACTTGGAAGTTGGGTAATGCACATTCAGTAATCACCTGAAGTCAATATTCATGGCAATGATCGCTAATCTCTCTCTGAAATGTGTTAACTTTTGATGATGATTAAAAAATGGGAGAAAGGGGCAAGTAACACCTGCACTATCACGGATGGTTCAAAAATCAGACAAGGATAGAACTCCCTCCAAAATTTAAAGTCAGCTCTTGTGATAAACAGATCAGGGAATGGCTACAAGCCTGTCACCTAATCTGAGCTCACATGGCTGTTATGAGCTTTGGTGTTTGCTATTTAGGTCAACGTTTTAATCTCTCAATCTGATGTTGTGTTGTAAACATCACAGCATAGCTTTTATTTCAAGTCTGTAGACCTTTAGTTTTCATTGGAGCTAATTTTCTTCCAAACATTGCTTTAAAAAGTCATTTAATACCAAATTTCCATATGCAAATTACCCCAAGTATGGAACACAAGTTGGTTCATAATGGAGGAAGCTTCTTCTGAGCAAACTAGAGCCCATGCATATTGAAATTCCAAGGAATCCAATTTCTCAGCACAGACTGAAAGGAAAGTAAATGTAATTATATGCTTTATGTGGGAATTGTAACTGTGCTGTACTAGTTGGGAGTACATTCAGGAAAGATATTTGCTGTGGAGTTTACCCTAGAGTCCTATCGAGTTTTTCAATACTCTCAATTTTTAACAAAGAAAACATGGAGAGTATAAGTGCAGTGTTAGTGAATTCTGATATGTGTTTCGTCTTTAGTCTCAAATGCAGACAGTGTTAGTGTTTTCGGTTTTTGTTGCAGAATTCCATCACGACTCATTTTTTATTAACACGGACAATGCACTTGCAAAGGCTGTATCCAACGTCAAATGTCTTATATTACACTGGGAAGGTAATCACTGCATTTGATTAATTGATAGAGTCATACAAACATGGAAACAGACCCTTCAGCTCAACTGGTCCATGCTGACCAGGTTTCCCACATTGAACTCGTCCTATTTGTCTGGGCTATGGCAGGAAACTGGCATTGAGTAGTAAAGTGCGGGTCTAATACACACACCTCCTGAATATGCAGCTGTACAGAGGTAAGTGTTGGATCACATACGGCAAGGTCTGAGAGCAACGTCTTCCCACCTCCACTAAATCTGAAAGGGCACCCACATTTCTGGCAAGTGGAAGCTAAGCTGCTAAGTTCAATTACATTTCACAAACAATGATGTGTGAAAACAGTGGCTTCTCCATCGATGTCAGCACCAGCCTGCATTCCCATCGCAGGTTTTTGAAGACACTTCCCAGAAGTGATGGAATTAAACTGCACACCAAGGAAGGAAGTCAGTCAACGCAGGTAACTTTTATGGAGCCTCTTAAGGAGGGAAAAATGGTGGAGAAGTTTAGAGAGGGAACTCCAGACCTCAGGCCCCAAGCTTCCGAAGGCCATCAATAGTGTAGCGACTGAAGTCACAGCAACACGAGAGATCATGGTTTCTTTGGACGGTTTTAGGATGGGAACAGATTACAGAGATAAAGACAAGTAAGGACATGGGAAATATTTGAAAACAAGTCTGCAACTCTTAAAACTGAGCCATTTCTGAATCAGGAGCCAGTGCAGGGCAGGGAGTGTAGGGGTGGCAGCTGAATGGGAATGCAATTCAAAGGATGTCCTGGGGATGAAGATTCAAGAGATGAAGTATACACAAGTTTAAAACATTTGTAAGAGGAACTTAAACTTTTTATACTGATTGCACAAGCTAGGAGGAGGTGACTAATAACAAGTTGCAATGGATGTTTTCACTGGATTGGGAGTTAGAAATAGAACAGACGTAGACAAAGAGAAGTGGGGAGGAGACAGGAAAAAATAAAGTGCATCAGGTTCCCAAGAGTGAACACTGTGTGGGCTTTATCACTTGGTCCTGTGATTTACACCTACACCACCTGTAGCTAGCACCATCCCTCAAGAACTGAACTCTTAAGTCGCTCATCTTATTGTAATAAAGTAAAGGAACATTCCTGTCTTGGAATTGACAACTGTTTTCCAAGACAGACAACTGCTGGCCGTTTCACAGCCCTGTCAACAGACGCCACAACACGTCACAGACACTAAGTAACTGCAGTGATTACCAAAATAAAATACCATGACCGTTGGAAATCTGAAATAAAAAAAACAGAAAACACTAGAAAAGGTCAGAGCGTAGACGAGAAAAGCAGATTAGGTTTTCAGGTTGTTGACCTGATGAAATGGTTGAAAATGTGTTGCTGGTTAAAGCACAGCAGGTTAGGCAGCATCCAAGAATAGGAAATTCAACGTTTCGGGCATAAGCCCTTCATCAGGAATGAGAAGAGTGTGCCATGCAGGCTAAGATAAAAGGTAGGGAGGAGGGACTTGGTTATCAGCTGATAGGTTCAGTTTCTCTCCGTACAGCATGCTGGTGGAGAACTACCAGCAACACTCTGCTTTTACTACATCAATGCTGATCCAAAGAGGAAGAATGTCTGGATATGAAGCACTGTTGACAGCACTGACCACACTTCAAAAGTACTCAATTGACGGTCAATTACCCTAATCCAGAAAGTGTGAAAAATGTTCAATAGCTACAAATTCCTTCCCTTCACAGGCACTACACAATGATACTGAAACAATACAAGCCTCAATATCATTTGATAGGGTAGATGCTGAAAGATCATTTCTCCTGGCGAGAGTCCATGAGAAACGTGGTCCCAGTGTGAGAAGGTAATCTCAGACTGAAATGAGGCACAATTGTTGCACTCATGAGCATTATGAATATTTGGTATTACTTATCCCACGGTGCTGTGGGTGCTTAGTCATGAAGAAAATTCAATGGGACAGATTCAACTGAGCTGCTCAAGACGGCATTAGATAATGATTTAAATAAATCCAAAGCGTAGGCTTATAGGAAAGGGCAGGAGAAGTGCAACAGGTCAAACTTCTCGGAGAGTCAGCACAGACATGATTGGCTGAATAGCCTCCAGTCTGCGATTCTGTTAACTCAGTACAAAGGATCAACAAATTCGTGGACTTGAGAATTGTGCAAAGGGGAACTGACCTGAACTGCACCTTTCCACCCAAAGAACAAGCTTACCAAGGAAGGCCGATTTCCCTGTCTAATAAGAACCTTTGGTTATCAAGGGCAGATGGGAATCTGCAATTCGAGGGGCCTAATGACCCACTCCCATTTCCAATTCATACCCTCTTATGAAGTGAAGTTTCTTAGGTTTGCCTCAACTCAACGATGACACAAGTGAAGGCCCATAGAGTGTTAGAGCTGTACAGCACAGAAACAGACCCTTTGGTCCAATTCATCCATGCTGACCAGATAGTCGAAATTAATCCAGTCCCATTCAACAGCATTTGGCTCATATCCCTCTAAACCCTTCCTTTTCATATACCCATTCAGATGCCTTTTAAACGCTGTAATTGTACCAGTCTCCATCACTTCCTCTGGCAGCTCATTCCATACCTGTACCACACTCTGGAAAAAGTTGCCACTTCAGTCCCTTATTGTAATCTTTCTCCATTCACTTAAAATCTATTCTATTTTGTTCAAACAGCACACAAAGTATTGACAGTTAGTCAATGTGGCATTTTATAAACTCCTACTTTGGAAATAAAAGACTCAAGACAGACCCTAGAATAGACCTCACATTGTCTGACTGGAGGTGTCACCTCCTTCATATGGTCTTCACTTTCAATTGTCTCAGGGTAGTGACTTGAAAGAAATCTTGGGATTTGCATATTAAATCAAAACTTGCACCTCCATTCTAACTGAATAAAGATTTAAGAAACATCTTATGTGGTCAATTTGTTGTCTGACCCTTTAATCTTTTCCTTAGAAATTTTGTGTCTGAGATGAAGGAGCAGCACTTCGAAAGTTAGTGTTTTCAAATAACCTGTTGGATTATAATCTGGTGCCATGTGATTGCTGATCTTGTCCAAGCCAGTCCAACACCGGCATCTCCACATCTATCCCCTCTAGTCTTGGACCCCCCTACGTTAGGGAAAAGCCCTTGACTATTCACGCTACCTATGCCCCTCACGGGTTTACAAACCTCTAGGAGGTCACTCCTCAGCCTCTGACGCTCCAGGGAAAACCGTCCCAGCCTCTCCCCATAGCTCAAACCCTCCAACCCTGGCAACATTCTTGTCAATCTTTTCTGAATCCTTTCAAGTTTCACACTATCTATCCTACAATGGGGAGGCCAGAATTGAATGCAGTATTCCAAAACTGGCCTAAGCAACAAACATCTAGAAATATTCAACATCAACTGTCTTTCATAATAAAATACTCCACTTCTCACAAAAGTACTGAAACCTTTGATTTAAATGAAACTGCTTTGATTAATACACAAAAATGTACAAAACAAGCTCCAAAACAACAGCACCAACTAGTGGCAGAATAAAAATGAATCTAAAGTATGCCCAGGAATGAAACATTCCCAAAATCCAACAGATCCGTGCAGGAATCTTCCTCCATTAACTCTGCATATTCTAATTTTTAAAGTGTTAAGATGAATATAGCAAGTACTACTACCTTTACTCAAATACGAAAAGAGTACACTGAAAAGAGAACAGTGGGGAAGCACAGAGATGGCAAGGAGTCACCAGGTTTGCCGGGGGAGGGGGAGGGTGGATTAAGGGGAGGAGTGATATACAGAATGAGTTAGACAGAGGGACTCAGGGTGTGCTATTGAGTCATGGGGAAGTGAGGAGTGGGTACAGAGGGAAGAGTTTATTATAGACTGAGGGGAGTATAGGAGGGTTACAGAGAGCGAGGGAAGGGATGTTAGAGAGAGGAGGAGGAGTCGTCAGCACCTATTACTTTTTTTTGTTTGGACTATGGACTTTAAAAAGAAAGTTCTACTTTACACCAACAAGACAGTGCATAAAGAGACCATAAAAACGTTGGAGCAGATTTAGGCCATCCAGACTATCAAAGTTTGCTCTACCATTCAGTGAGATCAGGGCTGATGTGACCACCCTCAAAGATGGCTCGAGTTCGAGAAATCATGGTACTGGAGTGCACAGAGTTGTGAATAATATTGGATCTTCCAGGAACAGTGAGAGCAAAAGCAGAGAGAACAGAACTGAAACTAATGCTTGATTTGATTCTTGACCAGGTGACCAGCACTTCCGTGGGGCCAGTGCAGTGCAAGCACATCACCTGCAAAGGGGAAGCAAAGTTTATACATCTCTCTCTCTCTCATGTGGACAGTTTCCAGAACTGGCAAATAGCTTCCGATCACCATTCTCTGTAAACTGCTCACTCTGCAAATTTCCCTGTTGACAGAAACACAGGGAAATGACCTTTAGAGTCTCAAAGTGGTAAATTCTCAACCAATGAATCAAAGACATCACTGACGGGCAAGCCTCTTCTTATCAACAAAGAGCAAAAAGAGATTGGAAGAACCCAAAATGTAACTACTAATTAAATCCTGTGGTCTAGACTGATGCTTTGAACAGCATTTCATAGATTTTTGAAATCTTTTTCCACTCTTAACATCCATGATTTGACTGTCTTTCTGCCTGTGTGCTTGTGAAGGGATTTAAGACAGGAATTTAAAATTCTAAAAGTTATAAGTTAGCAACTCATTTCTAATTGGCCATTGGATAAACATAATTTGTTCAGAATAAACAGTTATTTTCTTATTAAGTGTACTAATCTGGTGAGGGTGTTCTTTTAACCAGAGTTTATTAGGCAGCTAAATTGGGGATTTTAGATTAGGTTTGATTCCCTACAGTGTAGAAACAGGCCCTTCGGCCCAACAAGTCCACACTGACCTTCCAACGAGTAACCCACCCAGTCCCATTTCCCTCTGAAAAACAGGCAATTTAGCACAGCCAATTCACCTGACCTGCACATCTTTGTGACTGTGGGAGGAAACCCATGCAGACACGGGGTGTGTGCAAACTCCACACAGACAATTGCCAGAGGTTGGAATCGAACCTGGGTCCCTGGTGCTGTGAGGCAGTAGTGCTGACCACTGAGCCACCGTGCCGCCCATATTTAGATAGCTTGGCTAAATGTTTTCATATGTATGACTACTCTGGGAATAGTGGGGCTTACTTTCCAGCTCACTACCCTAGCCAGTCATGATAATAAGGCTTTCTTTCTATATATGCTGCCAGACCTGCTGAGTTTTTCCAGCAATTTATCTTGTTTGTGATAATAAGATATTTCCTTTCTGGTTCAGAGACTTTGAACAATCTGCTTCAGGTGGTATTGGAAATGGGCCATTAATTTCTTTTTAAGGCAGAGACAGATAGATTCTTGTTAAGCAAGGGAAGTTAAAGGTTTAGGTGTAGCTGGGAGTAAGGAATTCAAAACAGAAGTAGATCAGCCATGATCTTCCTGAATAGCATAGAATATTCAAGGGGCTGAATGGCCTCTTCCCACTGTTGAAGAAGTTGCAATTCTCCTTCGGGAAGAAGGGAGCAGAGAAAGTTGAGATTTAATGCAGGTGGTCAAAGTCAGGAGAAGTTTGACACAGCAAATAAGGAGAAACATTTCATTGGTGGAAGAGTCAGAAAGTAGGGGACAAAGACCGAAGATATTTAGCGACAGAAAAATACTTTTTAAAATGCAGCGAATGGAGATATGAACAGCAGTGGAAGCAGATTCAATAGTAACTTTTGACAGAATTATTGAGCACATAGAAGTACCCAGAGCCATGCAGAAAACAATAAAGGGAGTGAGACTGGTAGAATAGCTCTGTCAAAGAGCTAGCACTGGCTTTGCCTGTATACTTTCCTTCATTCCTGTATCAATTCAGGATGGCATGTTTTTATAAAGTGCCATCCAGAATCAACATTCACAAGAGAAATAAGAACATAGGAACAGGACTTCGGCCATTCATCCCATTGCGCTTGTCCTACCATTCAATACGGTCATTGCTAATCAACTTCACCAATGCCTTTTACCCACCCCACACATTCCTGCATGCAGATAGTAATCAAAAATCTATCAATCTCTATCTTAAAAGTATTCAAAGACTGGGCTTCCATAGCCCTCCGTAGCAAAGAATTCCAAAGCACCATGACAGCGTGAAAGAAATTCTCCTCATCTTGGGTCTAAGTAGCAGCCCCCCCATATTTTTAAATTGTACAATATCCCCTTGTTCTAAATGCCCTGATGTTTTGGGGGTGGAGGGGGGCTAGTGGTGGTAGTTTGTAGAGAAAGGGAGAGTGACAGAGAGCAAGGGAGACATTTTACCTGCACCTAGCCTGACTACACCTTTCAACATTTAATAACTTTTAATTACATCACTTCAGTCTTCAAATCTCTAGAAAATACAGACCAAGTTTGCCCAATAGCTCTTCACAGGTCTTTCCCACCATCCTGGGAACAAGTCTCACTTGAACGCTGTCTAGGGCAATATTACTGCTAATGTTGCTGAATACCTCCACAAATCACTCTGCTGTTGTTTTTGTAAGAAAGTCCCTGGAGGCAGTGTGTAGTTTCAGGTGGCCACATCAAACGAGCCCCCTACCTAACACAAAACCCAGCCTGAGAGGCATTCAAACGACTCACTCCGGAACCATGCTATCCACTTTCGACATACAAGTTTCCACAGTATCTCACACCTTTATCCACCACAGAAACAGCATGCATACATACAAGACGAATCATTCTTTTACACTTCCAGCATGTGAACAGTGAAAAGCTTGACCAGAGGAGTTAGCAAGACCTGCAATGTTTACCACTTGACTTGGTGAATCAACTTGAGGCCAACTCACCTGTTTAAAAACGTGAAATTACTTTCACTGGAGTGGAAATGGCCTCTTTAAGACCTTCCAACAAAAAGATTATAAACATCCTTGCCGAAGTTTAAAAAGAAATCACACAACACCAGGTTATAGTCCAACAGGTTTGTTTGGAAGCACTAGCTTCCAGAGCGCTGCTCCTTCATCAGGTGCTACTTCATCAAAAGGAGCAGCGCTCCGAAAGCTAGTGCTTCCAAATAAACCTGTTGGACTATAACCTGGTGTTGTGAGAGTTTTAACTTTGTCCACCCCAGTCCAACACATGGCACCTCCAAATCATCCTTGCCAAACAGTGCTTTAACAACCTGCTAAACAAGGAGATCTCAAACTTGCAAAATGGAGGTTTGCTAAGATTTCACAAGTGGTCAAGTATCCATAGTTTAGTTTTGAAGTACTCAGACACTTTGAATTAAGTTTCTATTTATTACTCTGCAACTGCCCTGCTGGGTCAATAGAATTAGTTTCCCATTTTTTATTTTAAAATCTATAACAAACTGCTTAATGTTCTTTTCCAAAACAAAAAATATGTAAAGGAAGAGACTGATAACAATATGCACAAAGCAATTTAATTCAACTAAGTGCTTCAAATGACTGTGATGCATCACAACAAAGATAGCAGCTTATAAATATTGCGTGCCAGAAGCTGATCAGGGGAATAGGGAGTTTGTCATCAGCAGTCAAGGGTTACCAAGTGCTGTCAGTCTTTCCCTATATCACAGTCAATGCCACAGTTACCCAAATCATTTGCACAGTTATGGATTTTACTTTTAAAAAGAAATCCCTACCACCCTCAGCTGATTACACAGATTATTCAGTCAATATACATTTGTTACAATATCCTTCCAGGGACACAAAGTGCTTAACACGCAACCAACAAACCACAGTTCAGATCCTGACGACTGATTCTGCCACAAACACCGCACATGTCTTGCTATTCCCGGCAGTGTGCTCACTGCACCAAGCTGCTATCACCACTGATCATCATGGTGTTACTAGCTAGCCCACAGGGGGTACCACCATTTTCCATTCTTGCCAGCTACAATACGGCTGTCCAGTACAGTAGAACCTGCATCATCTGTTTGTGTCTGACAGCAATACACACAGCCAGCTTGTAAAGTTCCTGGTCAGTCTCATGGATCAGTTGCAAGTCATGTGGATACCTTCCTTGGTTTGTGAGATAGCCTCAGCCTGTTTTTAGGAGGCACTCACTTACCTAACATCTGTACTCCGGTTGCAACATTGGCTGTTTGATGCCAGCCTAAAACCAAAATCTCAACACATTTTTTTTTACAGATTTGTGTTGTACCCTTTGCTGTGACAGTCATTAACCTTATTAACTCCTTTCCCTTCGGTCTTGACTCTGATTTAACACCTCTTACCAAATCGGATTCCTTCCTCCCATGATTTAGTTTAAAATGGTCTCTCCTTCTGTAGTTTGTTGGCGGGGATACTAACCCCAGCACAGTTCAGATAGAGACCATCCCAACAGCATAGCCCCCACATTCCACAGTACTGGTCAGAATACACTGTTCCCACACTAACCATTGAGCAATGTATTTGTCTCCCTAATCGGACTTCCCTACGCCAATTTGCACATGGCTCGGGTAATAATCCAGAGGTTGGAGGTTCTGCTTCTTAGACTGGCACCTGGATCCCCATACTGACTATACATAACCTCCTTCCTTGACCTGCCTTTGTCAGCAGCACATACACAGACCACAACAACTGGCTCCTACCCCTTCCACTTCCTATCCAGAAGAGAGCAGCCTCCAAAACCATGGCACCAGGCTGGCAACACAGTTGTCTCAACTAATGCTCTTCGCTGGAGAACCCCAAATCCATTGGGCAATTACAAATACTGGGACTCCAGCCATCTGGGCACTCTCCAGCCTCACTCTCACTCTCCTGTCCCTGAACACTGACCAAACCTAATGACCTAATCCTAAACTACTGACTTGGAGGTGCCAGTATTGGACTGGGGTGGACAAAGTTAAAAAAAAAAGTCACAACACCAGATTATAGTCCAACAGGTTTATTTGGAAGCACTAGCTTTCGGAGCACTGATCCTTCATCAGGTGGTTGTGGAGGTTAAGATCATGGTCACAGAATCTATAGCCAAAGGAGTCCAGTGTCATGGGGATGTGATACAGTAAATAATCTTAGATTAAAACTTTCATCTTTTAGAATGGGATATGCTGGTTTCTGTTCTTTGATATGTAAATCCTAGAACTCCTTTTAAATTACATTCTCAAGATAGCTCAGCTTTTTAAACAATAGGTGGGAAGTCTGTCTGTGTCCCAGTGCTATGCCAGACTGACAAACCATCTGTACAGTTTTACAGAGCTTTACATGTATTCATGCAGTTCTTGAGCAAAATAAAATGTAATTCTGCAAAAACAAATTCACCCCATAAGCTTAAATGTGTGTGTACGCAGGAGCGAAAGATGGAGTGCACATGTGAGCGTGTGGGTGTGGGTGTGAGTGCACATGATCGAGTGTGAGAGACCTTGGTCAAGTGTGTATGTGTGAGAGGGGGAGAAGGAGAGAAGAAAGAAAGAAAGAAAGAAAGAAAGAGAGGAAGAGCACACAAGTAGAAAAGAAAAACGAGAAGGACAGAGGGAGAGAGACAGAGACAGAGAATCATGCAATGGGGTCACCTGTAGCATGACATGAACCCAAGGTCCTGGTTGAGGCCGTTCCCATGGGTACATTCCCATTGTTGCCTGTCCCAAAGTCTGCCTTGGAGTATGGTCACCCGAAGGTCTGAGACAGAATGCCCTGGCTTGCAGAGGTGCTCCCCGACTGGGGGGGAACACTCCTACCTGGTGATTTGTTGTGCGGTGTCCACTCATCTGTTGTCATAGGTCTGCTCGCTCTTGCCAATGTACCATGTCTCAGGGCATCCTTGCCTGCAGTATGAGATGGACAACATTGGCCAAGTCACACACATGGTGGGAGGTGTCCCCACGTGCAACGATGCTACCAGTGTTGACAAAGAACAAAGAAAATTTACAGCCCAGAAACAGGCCCTTCGGCCATCCAAGCCTGAGCTGATCCAAATCCACTCTCTAAACCTATCGCCCAATTTCTAAGCATCTGTATCCCTCTGCTCCCCACCTACTCTTGCATCTGTCCAGAAGCATCTTAAATGAATCTACCGTGCCTGCCTCTCCCACCTCTGCTGGCAACACATTCCAGGCACCTACCACCAGCTGTGTAAAGTACTTGCCACATATATCCCCCTTAAACTTTTCATCTCTCACCTTGAATGCATGACCTCTTGTTATTGAATCCCTCACCCTAGGAAAAAAGCTTATCTCAATCTACCCTGTCCAAATCCTTCAGGATTTTGTAGACCTCAATCAGGTCCCCCCTCAATCTCCTTTTCTCTAATGAAAAGGATCCTTACTCAACATCTCTTCATAGCTAGCACCTTCCATACCAGGCAACATCCTTGTAAACCTTCTCTGCACCCTCTCCAAAGTGTCCACATTCTTTTGGTAATGTGGCGACAAGAACTGTACATAGTATTCTAAATGTGGCCGAACCAATGCCTTGTACAATTTTAACATGACTGCCAGCTCTGATACTCAATACCCTGTCCAATAAAGGCAAGCATACCATATGCCTTCTTGGCCACTCGATCCATCTGTGCAGCCATCTTCAGGATACAATGGACCTGAACTCAAAGATCTCTCTGCTCATCAATTTTTCCCAAGGCTCTTCTGTTTACAGTTTAGTTCGCTCTAGCATTAGACGCCCCAAAATGCATCACCTCACATTTGCCAGGATTGAACTCCATCTGCCACTTCTCCATTCAATTCTCCATTCTATCTCTATCTTCCGGTATTCTTTTACAATCTCCTATGCTTTCTACTACTCCACCAATCTTAGTGTCATCTGCAAACTTACAGACCAGGCCAACAGTGCCCTCTTCCAGATCATTAATGGAGATCATAAACAACAGTGGCCCCAGCACTGATCCCTGGAACACCACTGGTCACCTTTCTCCACTTTGAGAAACTCCCTTCAAACACTACTACTCTGTTCCTGTTCTTTATCCACCTACATAGAACACCCTGCACACATGACTTATCTTATCAAACACCTTACTGAAGTCCATGTAAATGACATCTACAGCTCTTCCTTCATCTATCAACTTGGTCACTTTCTCAAAAGAAATCTATTAAGTTGGTAAGGCAGGATCTACCCCGCACAAAACCATGTTGCCTATAACTGATAAGCCCATTTTAGTCAAAATATGAATGGATTTTATCCCTCAGTACCTTCTCCAGCAACTTTCCCAACACGGACGCCAGATTCACTGGTCTGTAGTTACCTGGAATATCCCTACTACTCTTCTTGTATAGACGGATAATATGAGAAACCCGCCAGTCCTCTGGCGCTTCACCTGTGTTTAAGGACGCTACAAAAATATCTGTCAGAGCCCCAGCTATTCCCTCTCTCACCTCCCTCAGCAACCTGGGATAAATCAGATCCGGTCCTGGGGATTTGTCCACCTTAATATCCTTTAGCCTACACATCTTAGCTCCTTGTGTCAACGTGATTCAGAGTAAACCAACTTCTATGTCTAATCTCAAGATTCATCATGACCATCTCCTCAGTGAACACTGATGCAAAGTAATCATTGAGAATCTCACCCATTTTCCCAGATTTGACACACAACCTTCCTTCCTTATCCTTTAGTGGACCAACCCTTTCTCTAATTACCCTCTTGCTTCTGATATAAAAATAAAGCCCTTAATTCTGCTCACTAAAGTTATTAGTGACTTTTTTAGACCGCTTGATTCCTTGTTTAAGATTGGTCCTACTCTCCCGATATTCCTCCAAGATCCGTTCTGTTCTTAACTGCCTTGCCCTTTGTCCTCTTGGCTAGTCACACGATTTCTCCACTGTTCACGAATCTTGCCTTTCCTATCCCTGGTTTTCAGCGGGACATGCCTATCCTGCACTATCTTCGAAAGCCTCCCACATATCAAATGTGGGCTTTCCTTCAAATAGCGGTGTCCAATCCACATTTCCCAGCTGCTGCCTAATTTCGGTATAATTGGCCTTGACCCACTGACACGGACATGTCTTGCAGCGGCTGCTGTGACAGGGTTGTATGATGTTGTCACTTAAAAGTAGTTCTGGGATTTACATGTAAAAAGAAGAGAAAGCAGCATATCCCATTATAAAAAAGGTGAAAGTTTCTACCCAAGATTGTTTACTGTATCACATCTCCAGGACTCTGGAGGCCTTTGGCTAGAAATTGTGTGAGCATCTTAACCTCCACAACCACCTGATGAAGGAGCAGCACTCCAAAAGCTAGTGCTTCCAAATAAAACTGTTGGGACTATAATCTGATGTTGTGAAATTTTTAACTAAACTACTAACTGCATCTTTGGACAAAAAAAAATCCATAAGGCTCCCCCTCACTGATGCATCAGAGCTTGAAATTTGATCTTCATCTCAAAGTGAACTGAAATTGCTTGAACATCAAACACTTGCTGCAGATATATTTGCAATGGACAAAAATGGTCTCCAGGAACTTCTACATAGTACAACTGTAACACATCTGTTTTGACATCCTTCATGTGCTATAATTAACTAGTTCATTATTTACTTAATTGCATGTTTACTTGTTTTTGCCTATTTAATTAACTTTAGGTTCAGCTGCTGTATTATGCTGAACCATAGGAATGGAATAAATGTTAATCATTTACCAGACACTTACCAAGTAACAGGCTCCTTCTCATGTAGGAGAGGAAGGAACAGCTCCTGGAAAAAGGTAGAAATGGCAACAGCAACAGAGCATTCCTTTCTCCTTTGCTCATTTTAAGCACCTTTAATTAAGCATTTTATTGTAAGTCATACTAAATTGGCTAGTTTTATATACTCTGACACAGAAAGCCCGGCTGCCACATTTAATGAGGAACTGGTTTGAGCTGCTTCTTAATAAACTCCAAATAGGACCCCATTCCAGATATTAGAGTCATACAGCACAGAAATAGACTCTTTGGTTGTTTGGCCTACTCTCTTAACCATTATCCCTACATGTAAGTGTTTGAGTAACTTGATCCATCCCACACTTAGTTACCCCTTTTATCAAATTGCTGTCTTCTGATATACTACAGTTCTGAAAGTGCCAGAGAACCTGATTAAACCAGCCACAAACAAGTGACCCTTAATGAACTGTGGGATGATGACATTCATGCCTGAGCCTTCTCTACAACATCCACAAGCATTTGATGTAGACTTTAGTGAATTTTGGCAATGGCCAAAGCATATTGCCTTGTTCCTCATCGTTAAACCTTGCAGCCAATTACAGCAATGAAATGGGCTCGAGCGCTACTACCCACACCCTACCCAAATTCCGTCAAGTACCATGAGCAGTTGTGAACTCAGCCACAGTGCTACCAGCGGGTTCTATTTATAGCTACCAAAACACTGAAATTGTTAATACGATATATCTATTTCTAAATCAGCCCAAATAAACAACATTGACAAAGGTTTACTTCGGACAGATGAAGCAAATGAAATGAAAATTGCTGGAGAGGGAGGATATGGTTCTTGAGATCTTCAGATAAGCAGCACAGCCTTCTCCGAAAGGAGAACGATCCACAAAAACCACATTTCCTGGAAAATGTACCCACTTGCGGACACACTTAATAATGGTCTGTACACCAATACCACAAGATATTCCACTCCACACTGCAGCATGCCTTTGATTGGTCTATAGAGGATAGATTATAGAATAAAAATAATCTAAACCACACAAGACTTTTGTTAGCTCGCTGAGTCTCATGACTTTACTCCAAAAGACGAATGAGACCAGACAATAACTGCAGAAACTAAACATGGGATCAAGTTCAGAGAACTGTGAACAAATTTAAAAAAAATACAGACATCAGCAGCTCTTTTTTTTGAGTCATCTTCATTACCCTCCCCGACAAATTACCTGACTTGCGAAATATACTAAGCTGAAAAACACAATTAACTTGCTGAAAAAGTTACAAATATCAGAACTATCGCATTGATGGGTGGAATGGTCTTCTCCTCTCTGATGATTATGTTCCTTCGGCAATTTGCATAAAGATGGCTGAACATTTCTCATGTACAGTATAACTATTTAACATTTCTGCTGATCCCCACTTAGGTTCTGCGATAAATTTTCCTTCTGCAAGGTTTATGTGAATGAAGGCAACTGATCTGCGTAAACTATTGAGGCTGCACAATTGAATAGCTGACTTTATCAATCCACCCTAAAAAAAAAACCTCCCCCCCCCCCCCCCCCCCCCCCCCCTTATCTCTTGGCCAAAGGAACATTGTCTTCATTAACAACACAACAGCAGCAGGGTCTGGTCATATACAAATGGTTCCTGTAGAAGACATTCCGCAGCACTCAGGACAACAGACAGGGTTCTCTTACTTCCCAACGCGTTATCCCAACATGGACGTTCGCGCTAAGCTGCGCCCACAGCGACCAACACCAAAACTTATTTAAAAGGTTCAGAAATCTTTGATACATGTTTTGAAAACCTGGCCAGTCTCATGGACCAAAAAGTGAGGTCTGCAGATGCTGGAGATCAGAGCTGAAAATGTGTTGCTGGTTAAAGCATCCAAGGAACAGGAAATTCGATATTTCCTGATGAAGGGCTCTGGCCCGAAACGTCGAATTTCCTGTTCCTTGGATGCTGCCTGACCTGCGCTTTAACCAGCAACACATTTTCAGCTCAGTCTCATGGACCGACTAGTTTAGAATGTGGAAGATACAGTAACAATTAAAATTCATAACGGTCAGTAAATCATCTGCTCTTTGAAAGAAACTCAAGTCACATTTTATCAGTGGTTACATTCCAATGTACGAAAGCCATGCTCTAATATGAGCGAAAGGTCATTTTCTACTGTGCTTAGCAAGTCAAACATCAGCTTAGCTTATCTGCAATGTACTTCCAGGTTCACTACATCAGGTACCACCTTCTGAGCAGAAGATTCTGTTGAATGGTTATATTTAGATTCTTCTTCAGGGGTTTGGGGGTGGGGGTGGGGGTGGGGGAGGTGCGCAGGAATAATGAGTGGACATTATAATTCCTTTCTGCTGTGCTTTTGTTCATTTCCAGCTAGCCTTCCACTAAGGACTCCGTTGATCTGACAAAAGGTACAGAGCTCTTTTTATCCTGCAGTGTCGAACAGGTCCCATGTGTTAATTCAAGCTTGCAGGCGCCAGGAGATGAACACACTCCTTAGATTGCAGCCAGACTGAAATACAATATCTTCAATACCATCTCAAGTCAGCAGAACCAACGGAGAATCACCATATTATTGCCAACAGATTGTTTAATAAACTACTGGAAAAACTGATTTGAGAACTTGACTTCTTGTGCAAAACTATATACATTCTAAATTAATGCACAAAACACTGCTGTAGTATAGTCCAATTTCTCAGTGCAATACTGAATGCTGCAGTGCTGGAGGTGGTGCCTTTCAGACAAGAAAACAAATAATTGGACAGTTTCAGGATCACATTTTTGACTAATACCAACCTTCAAGCAGCAGGTATCAGAAGTTAATGTGGGCAGCATGGTGGTTAGCATTGCTGCCTCACAGCACCTGGGACCCAGGTTCAATTCCTGCCTCAGATAACTGCCTGTGTGGAGTTTGCACATTCTCCCCGTTTCTGCGTGGGTTTATTCCGGGTGCTCTGGTTTCCTCCCACAGTCCAAAGACGTGCAGATCAGGTGAACTGTCCACGATGAACTGTCCATGATAAACTGCCCATAGTACTAGGTGCATTAATCAGGGGTAAATATAGGGTAGGGGAATGGGTCTGGGTGGGATACTCTTTGGAGGGTCGGTGTGGACTTGTTGGGCTGAAGGGCCTATTTCCATACTGTAGGGAATCAAATCTAAATCACTCCACTTCTATTTACAGATTAGCCCAGGCCTTTGAATTACTAATTCATCCACAGAGCTCTACTGTAAAGCAACACAGCTTGGAAATGAGATTCAGTCAATGATATTGCAGATTGTATGGTAGTGTCCCTATCACTGAGACAGGAGGTCTGGGCTCAAGTCACACCTGCTCCAGAGGAGCATTAGAACAAGTTAATAAAAATAACTATCCTTCGCTGAAGTAATGGTTAAAGATTCAGACATGGTTTTAATAATTACTTTTGGTCCATCTGGTTTGTTCAGGGAATGATTTTACTTTAAAATTTATTCCTCAGATAGAATATTGCTGGCTAAATCAGAATATATTGGCCATCTCTAAATTATCCTGAAGGAAGTAGCGATGAGTTTCCCTTTTAGAGATGTAGCTACACCCAGTGTTTTAGGGAGGGAGTTCCAGGATTTGACTCAGCATTGAAAGAATTAGAACATAGCCCCAAGTCAGGAATGGTCTGCAGATCAGGGGATGGGGTTTCCATTGTCCTCTTGCCCCTGTTCTCTGTGTGGAGGTGGCTGCAGGCTCAGACGATGTTGCAAGAGGAGTCTTGCTGAGTTACTACAGTATGTCCTTGTAGATGGTATGCATTGCTGATACTGAATTGCACTCACCTAGGCATGAGGAGAGTATTCCACCAGAGTGTTAACTTGACTTGTAAACTGTGGAAGGTTTGAGAGGCAGGTGGGTGAATTATTTTCCTTAAAATCCCCAGCATATGAACTGCTCTTGTAACCATTTATATGCTTAATCTAGTTCAGTTTCTGGTCAACAGTGAACCCAATGACAGTAAAGCCATTGAACATTAAGAGCGAGTAGCTAGATTCCCTCTTGCAGGAGTTAATCATTGCCTGGCAATTTTGGGGTACAGATATTATCAAGTCAAAACTGGGTGTTGCCCAGGTCTTGTTGCAGATGAACACAAGGTGCTTCAATGTGAAGAGTTCCTGAACTTTGTACAATTAGTCAGCATCACCATTTCTGACCTTATGAATGAAAAGGTAGAGGTCACTGATGAAGCAGCTGAAGTTGGTTGGATCTAGGACACTACCTTGAGGAACTCCTGCAGAGATGTCCTGGGGCTGGGACGCTTGAGCTCTAACAACCATAACTACCTTCCTACGTGCTGATGAGGGTCTCTCCCCACCCAAATTCCACTGATTTTGGTTTTCCTGGGGCTCCTTGATGCCACACTTGGTAAAATGTTGCCTTGATGTCAAGGGTAGTCAATGTCATCTCTGGAAGTTCTTCTGTCCATGTAGTGAGACACAGACTTGGAAAATGTCAGACAACATTTGTAGTCTGTGCTGTTTTAGCTCATATCAGCCTGAGCTGTCAATATGAGGAAAGCCCAACTGGTTTCAATAATGCTTTGTTGAAGAAGAAAGTGTGGATGAGCCAAGCAACAGCCAGATTTCTAGTTTCAGGTGGAGGGGAGTGTAAGATTAGGCTCACTCCTCACCGTGGTCAAACAAACAAAGTTACTTTAATTGCTCATGCAATTTCTCCAACAACATAATGTCATCACATCCAGTCACTGGAAACTAATGGGCTTATTTTCTTCGCCAGATCAATCTCATTTATGGGGTTGGGTGGTGGTGCTGACGGCCAGGGCGGGTGGGAGAAAGCAGACTGCAGGGAATGAAGAACATACTGCTTTCCTCAAACCACAAAATCCATGCAATTAAAAGGAGAATTCTACTTAATTCAGTTACCAGTGCCCTCCCTGACCTGGGGTTCATGACCTGCCAGAAGTCAACGCCTTCAGGAAAGATGAAATGTTTTGTTTTCCTCTAAGAAAGTAAAACAGATTGGTTGGGGAATCATTCCACGGCACTGAACTGAAGACATTCATTCAGACAAAGCAAGGCATCATCGAGCCTTTGAGGTTAAGTGGAGCCGCGGGTCATGACCAGACAGGTCAACCATGGAAAGGATTTTGAGACGGAGTTCTGCTTTAGTAAAAGAAAGTGAATTAGTGATCTTTTTAACCAAGGCCTCAAACTGTAAGGATTGAGAAAATGTACACAAAGCTATCAACTGAACCAATTAGTAGAACATCGCAAAAAATTTATTCCAGACTGATTGATTTGATGACAACTGACCTTCAAAACAGCACAGAAGGAATCGGAGTTGTTCGGTCTAAGAACTATCCAATTAGTCCCAATCACCAACCTCTACTCCACAGCCCTGCAGAATCTCAACTAAGGCCTGGGGCCATAAGTCAACGTTGTTCTAACTTATCTCTCAGCAAATCTCTCACTCTGAAAAGGGAGGAGAGATGACTGTTGTTATTAACAGGAGGAGCCAACACCACAGCATGGCTCCTGTCTGGGAAAGAGAAAGGGAGAAACATTAGAAGCAGTTTACACTTTTAGAAGTCCATGAAATACTCCAGCAGAAACAGTGATACAAGCAACATTCCGAACAGCTCCCAGGAGGAAAGTTAATAAATCATTCACAAAAGGATCTGGTTCAAGTGGACACAAGTTTCAGAGAGCTGGCATGGGCATGATGCACAGAGTGGCCTTCTGGTGTCATCGAATTCAGTAAGTTTTAGAGCCAAGATGTTGCTTCAACAACAGAAATCCTGTTACAAAGGAACTAGATACCTGGGAGATATGAATGCATAAAGAAGAAATTACCAATTCAGAATTTTCCTACTGATCAAAGGGAAATGGACCCTTGATTTGCTGTCATACTGTGTTTTAGTTAATTGACTACACTCACTCAAAGCAAGTATAGTGAGCTAGCTCCATCAAACATATAAACTATAGGTTGCCACTCAACTGTTTACGCATTGCACCTCCCAGACAGTTTGGCAACATCACATCAGTGTGAAGCAACTACATGATGCAATACAAGTGAAACCGATCTCACAGACTGACTGAATTGAGAAAAAGGCGGTACACTGTGGTTTACCGAGCAGCATGCCAGCACACAACTGGATGACGTGATGCACCCAGTTGCAGAGGGAGAGAGACTTGGGGAAGAATGCCAATAACACTGCATCTAACTCCAAAATTCTGGACACTAGTATGAATGATAAAAGATGTCAAAACTCCTCAGCACTGTTTCACAAAATTTGGGCATTCTCACAAATGGTGTACATCAGCTGCAACAGATCTACATTCAGCCGCTGTTATTAAGTGAACAGGACAACCAGTATGGTAATAGTAGGGGAATTCCAGAGTGCATTCAAAGCCCCTGATCAAAGATACCAGGCCTCCTCCATCCTATTTAATTTACACAAAGAGATGGGACTTGTCTCCCCACCCCAAGTGCTTGCATGCTGGCTCTTTAACAATGCCAATAACACAGTTGCCTAGTACTTCTCATCAGCCCCAATGACGAGCAGTTACTTTAAGAGACAACATTGTCCTTTCACCAACAACACCAAAAAAAATCAGAAGTCTCTGTATAGCAGTTGCAGAGTGAGTATCCTCAAATTGTTGATGTTGTGGTAGTGCCGCAAGTCTCCTGTCAACACGCAGTTTGTTGGAGAGGAGAGAGCAGTCAATAGCCTGAATTAGTGTCACAAATACAATTTTGCACAGCAACACTGACGAGATCCTCAGACGATCAATTAAGTTGAAAACAACTACACATCATATTTCCTGCTCCTTTTTCCAGCTCGGTCAGTTAAATACAAATCTAATCAGTGAGATTACGGCATGCATTTACTAAATAGGTATTTAAATTTGCAACTTTTCAGAGCTACATTCAGGAGAATGGTTCCTAAAATGATGCAGCATATCAGCTCAGCCCCTTGATGCTATCAAAGACAATGTTAAAGTAAGATTTGGAAATGTGGTATTGGACTGAGGTGTACAAAGTAAAAAATAAATCACAACACCAGGTTTAACTTTGTATACCCCAGTCCAGCATCGGCATCTCCAAATCATGACTACTATCGACACCCCTAACTGCCGGCTTAAAGTGGAGAGGATCTCCCAGAAGATCGCACACATATTGACCCAGACATCAATGTTAAAACAAAGCTGCCCTCTGTTGGTGTGGTTTAACTCCAGCCCTCCAGTTTCTTTTCAGTGGAAACTGCATCGGGTTGTTGCAGTCTTACTTTCCTAGAAATCTATTGCACAATAATTAGCAGAAATGCTGACCAACTCTAAACCCATAAAGCTACATCACCACTACAATAATCAAGTAAGGGTTTAGAAATTCAAGGACTGCAGTATGCTGTGATGACCCTGATGAGTAATAAAGCTACACAATGTTCTCAAATAAAGAGTCAATCTGATAACTTGTCATAACCATTGATAAATATTTCAAAGAGCATGTTGAGATTGTATAATGAAAACTGCATACAGTAAGCGCATACAGAGAATTTTGGACAAACCGACTCGCTTTTCGTCCTAATGTGATCAGTAAATGCAATGTCAGGTATGAAATCCTGCTTGATTAATTTCAGTGATCAGTCAAAGAAAAGGATGCACAATGCTTCATATCCATTTTAAACCATAGAATCCCTACAATGTGGAAGGAAACCATTTGGCCCATTGAATTTACAATTTAAAGCTATGCCCCCTTGTGTTAGCCTTCACCATCTGAGGAAAAAGGTTCTCATTGTCAACCCTATCTAATCCTCTATTTATCTTATACATCTCGATTAAGTCACCTCTCAACCCTCTTCTCTCCAACAAGAACAGCTTCAGTTCCCTTAGCCTTTCCTTGTAAGTCCTTCCTTCCATACTAGGCAACATCCTCGTAAATGTCCTCTGAACCCTTTCTAAAGCTTCCATATCTTTCCTATGATACGGTGACCAGAACTGCACGCGACACTCCAGGTCCAGTCTTACCACTGCCTTGTACAGCTGAAGCATGACCTTGTGGTTCCGAAACTCAATCCCTCTACCAATAAACGGCAACACACCATATGCCTTCTTAACAACCCTATCAACCTGGGTGGCAATTTTTAGGGATTTACGCACCTGAACAGAAAAGATGTCTGTTCACCTACACTGCCAAGAATTTTACCATTAGCCCAGTACTCTACATTCCTTTTACTTCTTCCAAAGTGAACTACCTCACACTTTTCCACATTAAACTCCATTTGCCACTTCTCAGTCCAGCTCTGCATCGTATCTACGTCCCTCGTAACCTACAACATCCTTCGGCACTATCCACAACTCTGCCTACTTTAGTATCATCAGCAAATTTACTAACCCATCCTTCTACGCCCACCTCCGCATCATTTATAAAAGTGACAGATAGCACTGACCCCAAAACACATCTTTGTGGTACACCACTAGTAACTGAGCTCCAGAATGAACATTTCCCATCAACCACCATCCTCTGTCTTCTTTCAGCTAGCCAATTTCTGATCCAAACTGCTAAATCACCTTCAATTCCAAAACCCCTTATTTTGTGCAATAGCCTACCATCTAGAACCTTATCAAATGCCTTACTAAAGTCCATATACACCACATCCACATGCCTTACCTACCTCCATTTGTTTTATCATCTTCTTGAAGAACTCAATAAAAGGTTAATGAGGCATGACCTACCCATCACAAAACAGTGTTAACTATCCCTAATCATATTATTCCTTTCCAGATGATTATAAATCCTCTCTTACAACCTTTTCCAACACCTTACCCACAACTGAAGTAAGGCTCACTGGCCTATAATTACTGGGGTTGTCACAACTCCTCCTCTTAAACAAAGGAACAACACTTGCTATCCTCCAGTCTTCTGACACTAAGCCTCTCAACAATGATGACATAAATATTGAAGCCAAAGGCTCTGCTCTCTCCTCCCTGGCTTCCTAGAGAATCCGAGGATAACTCCCATCTGGCCCAGGGGTTGTATCTATTTTCAGATCTTCCAAAATTGCTAAAACCTCCTCTTTGTTAACCTCAATCGCATCTAATCTTGCAGCCTGCATCTCCATACTCTCACTAACATTGCCCTTTTCCAACGTAAATTATCTTATGGATGGAAAACAGTGTATTGGTTTGAAAAAGACGTGGGAGCTGAGACTATAAGAACCTAACAGTGGTACAGACTTGGTGATGCAACAACAACAGTAAGCCGGTTTAAGTAAAAGGTACAGTGATTTCCAGGACAGGCAAATTGAATGTTATGTGAAAACATCTTAACTGTTCCGAGTTTTAGCAAATTTTAATCTCACAACAAGTACTCAGACCCTAAAGCTGAAGGCAAGCACATGCACGTATTTGTCAGCTTGGCTATGGGTTAGTTTTAAAATGTACAATATTTCTGGCATTTAGGAAGACTCCACCCAAGCTCCTTCCCAGTGGGAGATATTGTAATGCACTCCCACGGACACCTAACGTTTTAGTCTTCAAATCTTCACAGGAAGCCTCCTTCACATTAGACCAGGGACAGCACTGGTCACAAGTCACCTCATAGGAAACAAAGCACATCAGCAGTCCTTCCTGTCATGTTAACTGATCGAGAGATCAGCAAGTTGCTGCATGAGGCTTGTTATAACAAGGCAGTAACAGATAAAGGGGTGATGAGAGATGTTTATTCATCATCTCAAGCTACTTTCAAAAGGATTCATTCTCCTTTTACATTACAAATTTGTCTGTTTCAAACTCATGTGTATACTGGTGACAAATTAGACAATGGGCAAACAGTTTGGTATTTCACTCAGGTTAAGAGAATAACTTAAAAAAAAATTACATATATTCAGTGTCAGGAAGAGAGAAAACGATCTATTCTGCTGGTAAAGTGCAGCAGTACACAGACTTATGCCTCCACAGGCGGTGTCACAATTAAACTGTGGTGCCTCAGAGGTCACTTAACTGCTCTGTAGCTGAACTGCATCAATAGAAATAACCAATCTATTGGGGGAAAAACTCCTAGAGAGTTTATCTTTAGGCTGGAAATTAATGTTTCAAATGAGTGCAGCACAGAATTTGAGTGACATTTCTGAAGTGACAGATTCATCTCCAGATTTTAACTGAATAAAACAACATAATCTGAACCACGAGGAGAAAGTGAGGCCTGCAGATGGTGGAGATCAGAGCTGAAAATGTGTTGCTGGAAAAGCGCAGCAGGTCAGGCAGCATCCAAGGAGCAGGAGAATCGACGTTTCGGGCATAAGTCTGAAGAAGGGC
Source organism: Hemiscyllium ocellatum (assembly GCF_020745735.1). NCBI lineage: Eukaryota > Metazoa > Chordata > Chondrichthyes > Orectolobiformes > Hemiscylliidae > Hemiscyllium > Hemiscyllium ocellatum. The sequence goes on along the minus strand of NC_083447.1, from coordinate 3,467,072 downwards.
TTATTTCCTGTTCCTGAAAAAGGGCTTATGCCCGAAATGTCAAATTTCCTGCTCCTTGGATGCTGCCTGACCTGCTGCGCTTTTCCAGCAACACAATCAGAACCACCTCAACACTATTCCACTCAAATCAAGCAGACAATTGGAATAAAAGGACAGGAGGGACATCCAAAGGGTTAAAATAAATATCATCATCCATTCGTTACCATAGCAGATTTGGGAGGCTAAGACCAGAGTATATTCAAGAGATGGATAACATTTTAGGTATTAAAAAGGTGTCAAATTATACGGAGAGAAAATGAGAATATGGGGTTAAGATAGTGGGTTAGTCATGACCATACTGAATGGTAGAGCAGGCTCGAAGGGCTGAATGGCCCATTCTTAGTTTTTAGTACAGCATTGCTTTAGCAACAAATGCTCTTGATTTGCCTACCTTTTTGATCAACGTAGTTTCGTTTGGATCAATCTTCACTTTTTTAGCTTTTGGTCCATCTTCTTCACCTGATCCAACTTTCACCACCTTCTGCTTTTCCCTGAAGAATATTCAAATGGAGATTAAATTCAGATGCTGGTTACATTTTCAATGCTTCCCTGCAGTAACATATTTACTTCTTCTGTAAGACACTCTGATGCTTCACTGTGCAAAACCAATTAAATATCGTCCATAACAGAAAGGCTGGACTCAGGCGTGCCAGCAGTTTGAGAATAATGCTTGATGGAAGCTACTTCAAAAATCAAGCTCAACTGAAATTCATCCTAAGTGCTCTAGTCAGGGTGATAAGAGTGGGAGAAGAACCAAAAAAAAAGGAAGTTAAAAAAAATCACACAACACCAGGTTATAGTCCAACAGGTTTAATTGGAAGCACGAGCTGAAAATGTGTTGCTGGAAAAGCGCAGCAGGTCAGGCAGCATCCAAGGAGCAGGAGAGTTGACGTTTCGGGCATGAGCCCTTCTTCTGGAAGCACACTTCCAATTAAACCTGTTGGACTATAACCTGGTGTTGTGAGATTTTTAAACCTTGTACACCCCAGTCCAACACCGGCATCTCCAAATCACAAAAAAAAAAGGAAGTCATTGCTGAATATATTCTGACGATGATCAGGAAGAGTAGAGTGGAACCAAGAGGACAGCTGCAGTGACAAAAAACGAAATTGTTGGAAAGTTCAGTATATCTGGCAGCATCGGTGGAAAGAAATCAGAGCAAACATTTCAGGTCCAGTGACCCTTCCTCAGAAAAGCTGAAGTTGGGCAACGGAGGAGAGGTTTTAGAGGATGGCGGGGTTATCCTTCATGTCAGAGCACACACAGTGGAATTGAAGAGAAAGCAGGGTGGCAATCCACAGCAGTTACACAGTTCCCCACCATCAGCTTAGCTGCACAGAGTACAGGAGATGGAGAAGAGGAAAAGAATACTTCACTGGAAGTATTAAAACCAAGAAAATCCTCTGAGACTATGTTAAGGTGCGTTTGTGGAAAAAAACTAAATTATTTACACTTACTCTACAAACGTGTGCTCTCCCAAATCAGAAAACATGTAACCGTGGTAACCAAAGACATCGCCAGCAAAGAATTTAATGCCGTGCGATCGGCAGAACTGATCGATTCGGACCATCACATCCCGTGGGCAACAAGTCAGGCAGATCTGTAAAAGTGAATATTATAAACTAATTAGCATACAGGCATCAGTATGGATCAATATATTTAGGATGCTAATTTAGGATCCAAGTTTGGTATCTCTAGAAGAACATTAGAAATGTGCAACAGTGGAAGTGAAAAGGCAAATGATGGTGCAATATCTCAACAGATCACACTAAATAAAGATCTCAACATATAAATGACAGTCTATCAATCACTTGCAAAGCAGCAGCAATTGTAAAAAGTTGCAGCCCCAGCACAGATGCTCCAAATCGGATAAAGATCCACTTATGCAAATATATTTTCTGTCAGGCAGCAAACTTTCTACCCATGCTAATAAAATACCAATTACTGCAATAGCTTCTCTACTTTCTGCTTTGATGTGGCACCTTATCAAATACATTCTAGAAATCCAACTACAGTACATGTATAGGCACCTCTTTCTCACAGCACAGGCTAAGATGCAAGGACTTCAAACAGCTACAAACCCATGTACCTAAGCTGTCTTTCACCCTCACTGCACTAATTTTCATTCATTAAAAAAAAGCTGCACTGTCATTTAGAAAGACAAAGAGGAAACGCTGCAGAGATGCATGGGCCAGTTATCAGTCTGAAGAAAAATAAATCTCACCCATGTGTCTTTCACCATGATTAAACTGTTGATTTTCTTCTCTTATCTCCACTTCTTCCTTACAACTAATTTAATGCTTACAGCAAGTACTGTGCGCTTTGCTGGTTTTTACACCATTTCAGATGGGCCAATACATTTACAATAACTCCACAAATAAAGGGGAAATCACACAAAACTCCCAATTTCCAAAATGCACGAAGCTCACCAGGTAGAATGGTGGGGATTTTAAACAGCAGAACAATTAGGAAATTGTTTCCAAAACAAATCGGTGCTGAACCCACCCTTTTGGGCCGCGGTGGTTAACACCGATGTCTCACAGCACCAGGGATCCAGGTTTGATTCCAACCTTGGCCAACTAGCTGTGTGGAGTCTGCACGTTCTCCGTTTCCACCAAGTGCTCTGGTTTCCTACCACAGTCCGAAGATGTGCAGGTTTGGCCAATTAGCCATGGAAAATGTAGGGTTGTGAAAGTGCTGGATTTGGATGGGATGATCTTTGGAAGGTTGGTACAGACTCAATTGGCCGAATGGTCTAATTTCATACTAAGGATTCTATGATTCTAGAAAAGAATAGAGAACTCGGTTTGGGACGGCACAGTGGTTCAATGGTTACCGCTGCTGCCTCACAGACCCTAGGTTTGATTCCACCCTGGGGTAACTGTGTGTGGAGTTTGTAGGATGCGGGGGCTTCCTCTGGGTGCTCCAGTTTCGCTTCTCAGTACAAAGTAGTGCAGGTCAGTTGGACTGGCCATGCTAAAACATCCATAGGCTCAGGGACGAGTAGGTTTGGTGGGTTAGCCATGGGAAATGCACGGTTACAGGGATGGGTCTGGATGGGATGCTCTTCGGAGGGCCTGCCTGGACCCAATGACCTGCTTCCACTCAAAACCATGCACACCAAATAACTCCACACTTCAATATCCCCATTTTTAGATACAAGCGTCTGTTGCGTGATTATTTTTAATGTACAAAACTGGGAGAATAATGCCTTTCAGTAATTTCATGGCTAATGGATTGCAGGAAAAAAATGGTAATGTTGTCACATGCTTGACCTGAATGAAAAGGTAATATAACACATGGAATCAGACTTAGTTTAATCTTTCCAAAGTTAATAATTATACATAGAAAGAAAAACTGCTCAAGATATTCAGCTGGTGGGGGCACTGGACTCAGCATTACCTCTGCTTTCCCTCCACAGATGCTGCCAGACCAACCAAGTATCTCCAGCAATTTCTGTTTTCGTTTCTGGTTTGCAGCATCTATAATTCTTTGTTTGACATTTATAATTATAAATTTTTAGATTTTTTTGGTGGGGTGCAGTGGCGGGGGGGGGTGGAAGAGAGAGAGGGAGAATTTTTTGGAGGGAGCTCCTTGCATAATGCATGTCTAGCTTGATCAATGATGTGGAAAGCTGGTGATTTTGAAGGTAGATAACTGGACACTTGTCAAACAGATTTCAGTAAATGTGGGAATGTGTGTTCTCGTTCCAGACAGTCAAATGTTGCCTTCTGTCAAACCTTACTGAATATAACTGGTATCGGAAAGTCGTATATCACCTCCTGGATGACATTAAAACCTGGATGACCAACTGTCTCAAACTTAATAAGTTTGAGTCTCCAACATCTGTTTTAGTACAGGCTGCATCTATTTCAGAGAGAGGGGGATTTCCAGGACTCTGCAGGACCTTCAGAAACAAAGGAAGCTTGACAGTGTGAAATATTGCTTTAGTTCTCTAAGAATCAGTCAACTGGAGAATCATTCCTTGTCGGGGAGTGGGGGAGGGGGAAGGGAAGGGAAGGGGAAGGCCAACAGAGAATGAAATTGTGCAAGGTAATCCAACTAAATGAAATGTGTTTCTATTGCAAGCAACTATGGAGCTTCAAATCAGCATTTTCTGCAAATATATTTTCTCATTCTATCCAATCGTAGCAGCCTTTGTATACAAGTATGTATTAGTTATCCATCTCTCCCCACCTTCTGCTTTCCCAAACCTCCGTTAACCCCCCACATTATGCGCGCACATAGCATGAAACTGATTATGTCCAAAAACACATGCTGTGCTAGAAGGGAAGAAGAATTCAGGGGCTTTTCAATGCATCAACATTCTTATCTGAATATTGCGATCACCTTCAGTGAATGGATTTTGTCCTGTTTGCTTTCCTATGCTTTACTTTGTCCAGGAATTCTTTTTATATCAGTTTGTCAAAGTTAAGAATCTCACAAAAAACACAAAGAAATAGATAAATTACAACTGTTTTACACTTGTGTAAGTCCTTCAGTTTAGAATTGACGGATGTTTTTATGCATTTACTGTTGACAGAATTTTGGGGACGCAGTTTATTTTTATTTCAACTCTTATTTGTTGGTTGAGGGGGTGGAGGCAAAAAAGGGAAATAAATGCTGTCTGTCGAGGTCTGTAACTTAGAGTGAAATAAAGAGAATTTGAGACCATAGAGGAAACAGATGGAGCACAGCGACGGAACATCGGAAAGCATCCAACTTCTGATGAACTCAGCAGTCAATCGATTAAACTGCAGCTCAAAATGTTGTCACGGTGCAGATAAGGATCAGACCAGACACATTCAGATTGTGTTCATAGAGAGCAGCATGAAATCCTTGTTAAAATAGTCACAATGAAGCTTTCAATGAGTGTTTTTATAGTGATGAAAATGATGGATTCTAACCAGTGCCTGTACAGACCGGGTGGACAATCCCATTATTACTACAGTCCACCTTTATGCTAAAACATGGAAGTACTAAATGGTGCAGCAGTCACCCGATTGGTCACAGAAATTTTCATTCCCTCCCTGCGCCCCTTTTTGTAAAATCGCACGCCTGCCATCCGTGCCCCTCCCTTTTTAATCCACTCCAAGTTCCTCCTGCATCCTTCTCTCCCATGTGTCCCCTCTCCTGTGTGTTCCTGTCACCCTCACACAGCCCACTCTCCTATAAACCCCTCTGGTGCAGCCCTTTCCTTACCCACCACTTTCACGTGGTCCCTCCCTTCCCAACACACAACCACTCCCTCCCATTTATTCACTCCCTATCTAGACCCCTTCCCTTTCCTCCACACATGTATTGAATGTCCATGCCCTCCCCTCTTTTTTACTATCTTTTTCCTTATCTGCCTCTTTCTATTATTGCCCATATTACTATTTCGTCCTACCACCTCACCTCTCCCTTTGATTGGTTACGTCTACCCAAACTTTAGCTTAAAGCCCGCGAGGGAAATATTTCTCTCAAACCTGATTGAGATATTTGATGATTGATGAAGGCAGAGCAACAGACATTGTTTATTCAGATTTTAGTATTCCTTTGACAAGGTTCTGCATAGTATAATAATTAGTTAAGTTAGGTCACATGGGATTTAGGGCGATCTTGCCAATTGGATACAAAATTAGCTTAACGACAAGAGACAGTGTGGTGGTGTACAGTTGCCTGTCATCAGCAGTCTTCCACAGGGATTCATTCTGGGTTCTCTTTTGTTTGTCATTTTATAAAAATGATTTGGATGAGAATATAGAAGACATGGTGAGTAGGTTTGTGGAAGACACCAAAATTAGTGACATAGTAAACAATGAAGAGGGTTTTCTAAGGTTACAAAGGGATCTTGATCAAATGAGTCAACGGGTTGAAAAAATGGCAGATGGAGTGCAATTTGGATAAATGCAAGGTATTGCAATGAAGTAAAACAGACAAGGGCAGGTCTTGTAACAATTAATGGTAGGCCTTGGGTAGTATTATAGAAGAGAGGGACTTGGGGGTTCAGGTATAAAATTGCTTGAAGTTTGTGTCATATACATAGGGGTAAAAGGAGGTTGGCACGCTTACCCTCATTATCAAACCTTTGTGTAAAGGAGTTGGAAAGTCATGTTGAAGTTAAGTTTGGGATTATGGTTGGCATGGACTGGTTGGACCATTGGGTCTGTTTCCATGCAGAATGACTGACTCTCCTAGTTACCCAGCTGGCTACAGCAACAGTTCCAGCATGGTTCAGGACCATACCAACTTCAACTAGAACATAACAGCAGAGTACAGGCCCTTCAGCCCTTGATGTTGATGGAACCAATCTGAAGCTCAGCTAACCTACACTATTCCATTAGCATCCATACATTTATCCAATGACCATTTAAATGCCCTTCAAGTTGGCGAGTCTAATGGTGCAGATTTCACTTTTTCAGTATTGAGGCCAAGACCAATACACTGGAACCCAGTTCTCCCTCAGTGTTTGAGCTATGCACCAAGTTCTCTATAATCTTATTTGCCCTGTGGAGCACAACCTCTTTCCTGGTTCTACTAATGGCATCTGTCACATGAATTGGAACACCTTGCTGAACTTACTGTCACACCACAGTCCATCCCTCAATCTCTCCCATTGAGGAGGGCATCTCTAAAAACCAAATCACTTTACAACACCATAGCATTCTTAATGGAATTTATATCACTACACTTGCCTGGAGCATGGATTGAAACTCTTTACTCAACACCTTTGCCGCTATGAACTGCAAGATAACTCAGATTCATAGTCTCCAGACACTCTGAGATAGGGACTTAATGCCAGTGATGCAGTTGGCTTTTTTCTCCATTCCCTGAATCAGGCACAAAATCAAACTCTGCTCCACTGAACTCACTCTGCAGTTTGGGAGCTGCCATGCTATTTTTGATCTGAATGAATGCATCAGTTTACCAGCACAAACCCAGTGCTGTTATTTTTCATCTCTGATCCACTGACGTCTTATCTGTGTACTGCACAACCCGAGAGGTTATGGAACGGTGACCCACCATTCACACGGAGACAATGCCCTCAGACAGTTAACAATCCTGTCATTAAGCTGAACATTTATGTCCAGCACCTCAGCTGCATTGTTCTCAGATGAGAGATACCTCTAAATTGCAGTTCTCTCTCCTTTCCCCCAATCAAAAGCCCAACAGATTTTGTTTTAGTCAATGCATTTCAAAGTTCCTGTTATGAGTGAAAAGAAATTTCCTGGCAGACAGCGACTTCAGGCAGTGGAGTGCCACAATGCAAGGATTAAAAACAATCAATTCTTTGATTTACCCTTGGGGAAAACAAAGCTCTAACTTGAATCCGTTCTTCATTAGATTCTGACACCTGCTGACCTCAAATCACATTCAAAAATAAAAAATTCAATGAAAGAAAGAGAGACACAGAGAGAGAGACAGACAGAGACAGACAGAGAGAGAGAGAGAGACAGACAGACACAGAGAGAGAGACAGACACAGAGAGAGAGACAGACAGAGAGAGAGAGACAGAGAGAGACAGAGAGAAAGTGGAGGAGATGCACTGGAGGGCATCTTCAAACACATGGGAAGGGAAATTGCAATCTTGGAAGAAGGACACCATCTGGGATTTTCTAAAGTGGAATTGGTAATCCTGGGAACAGATGTGGCAGAGGCAGAGGAATTGGGAATAAGGGATGGCGTTTTTACAGGTGGTAGGGTGGGAGGTGGTGTAGTCTAGGTAGCTGTGGGTGTCAGTGGGCTTGTTGTAGATGTCCGCGGTTAGTTGGTCATGCCAACCTTCTCAATCCTGGTTTCCAAAGTTAATTAGAAACCTCATTAACCTCTCCCCATTCCACAACAAACCTGGGTGGTCAGCTGGTGCAACATCATTCCTCCTTTTTCTCAGGACAGTTCATTTCATCTAAATAAAAAAAAAGGAAATTGCATGCTGATCCTTTTCAAAAGGTTGGCCTAGCCAACAGATAGCTCTCATTGTTCTTTACGATGTAAAAAAGGTACTCAACATTCACCTAGTGGTATACAGCACATTGGTTCGGAATAACATTGGAATGATATTTCTTTGGCAGGGGAACCCATCTCCCATCTCCCCAAAGTCAACACTGCAAGTGCTCCTTTAGGCTGGATAGATAACCACAAGATAAGTGAAGGTATGCAGACTGACATACCTACTCCCTTAGTTCCAATGCAGAATCACAGACTGCAATACCACTCAATTGAAGATGGGTAAACTGCACGAGAACCAATTTCCAGTCAGTTAAAAATATTTCAGGTTAAAAGCAGACTTGAAAAATCAATTACAGAGTCTTGAGGAAGACTGACAGAAGACAGACTGGAGAACAATGTTACTTGAATGCAAAACCAAAGATAATGCCCCTCTACTTGTCTTAATTACTGAAATGTCATTAAAATGCAGCTTAGAGTCATAGGGTCACAGATGTACAGCACAGAAACAGACCCTTCGGTCCAACTCGTCCATGCCAACCAGATATCCCAAAGCAATCTAGTCCCACCTGCCAGCACCCGGCCCATATCCTCTGAACCCTTCCTATTCATATATCCATCCAGATACATTTTAAATGTTGCAATTGTACCAGCCTCCACCACACCCTCTGGCAGCTCGTTCCATATACGTACCACCCTCTGCATGAAAAAACTGCCCCTCAGGTCTTTATCTTTCCCCTTTCACTCTCAACCAATGCCCTCTAGTTCTGGACTCCCCCACCCCAGGAAAGAGACTTAGCCTATTTTTGCACCATTTACCTAAAGAACTCTGAGAAGACAGTCTCACAAGGCAAAGGGAAGACCACATTACACAACTGCATCTCTCAACAAGGTAGATGTGAGTGGAATAACTGCATGACTGTCATGTTGCAGTCTGCTACCAAAAGCAATGCAGGCCAAGAGCTACAGAGACCATTCCTAAACTAGAGCTTTTGAATCACCTGTGGCTCTCAGACTTGTGTCTGTTAAAGTACCATTGTTCCACATTCCAGGTTTGTCAGGTTTCAATTTGATCAAAGGAATTAGTCACACATTGTTGGTTATAACACTCTGGCTGCTCAAATGCCAAACAATAGTGAAACAGTAAACAGTCACATCCCCTGTTCGACACACGCAAATCTAAGAGTATGAGGAGGTATAAAAGATTAGACTGACTTTGGCTTAGAATGCCAATTATAACTTCAAATCCTAACCTCTGCTGCCGCCTCCCCCCCAAGATATTTTAGTTTCAAATTTAGCTCATATGGTCAGAAAAGCAATTAAACTCTCCAGGAGAGACTAGCTCCTAATTTAAATTGCAGACAGATTGTGCATTTTCACCAGGTTTGTGAGGCAAAGTGAAAATTGACCTTTAAGTCTGGTCACAAAACCGGCAGAGTTAAAAACAAATACAAATAGGAATAGTTTCACCAGGGCCACAATGGTCAGACAGCTGGCCAAGCAAGGGGCACAGATTGGGGCCAGCAGTTTAATACCAGATCCATTACCAAAACAGCTGGCGAGATGTGATATCTACAGAATTGTAACCTTATATTTAATCAGAGCAGTTTTAGTTTCACTTATAAAATGATAACTTATTTTTACAAAGCAGCTTAACCTGACAATATTATTCATTACTCTTCTGTAACGGGAAAGTTTTGGAATTATGTCCATGGGAGGTCTACGATATCACCAGATTGTCCTTCAACCTGGGTTGTCACCGCTTCTAGCCAGCTCCAAGAATACAGAAAATAACAAATGCTAGAGGTCACAGGGACTCAGACAGCATCCATGGACAGAGAGCAAGCTAACAGTTTGAGTAAAGATGACTCTTCATGAGAGCTGATGTGAAATGTGGAGGGGACAGTATTTATGCAATAGTGGGGAGGGGGTGTGGTATGTGGTGGTGGCAGTGGGGGGGGGGGGGGGGGGAAAGAAGGACATTGATGGTTGATAGTTCAGGTTAAGTGACCAGAATGTGGGAATGGCGTGTTTAACTGCCCGTGTGAAGGAACAGACAGCCCCACTGGAGAGATGTGGGGGGTGTGTACACACACACACAGACATGTGTACAGAGGAACCTTGATTATCCGAAGGAGGTGAGTGGGCAGTATTTTGTTCAGATAATTGATTATTTGGTTAACTGATTCAAAGCCTCTCCTCTGGGACTCTGAGTTTTCTGAAGTTTCCTTTTTCCTCGCTGTACTGCCCTTCCTCCCTCTTTCCGTCTCCGGGTTTGTTTCTGGGCGGACACCCCCTTGTGTGCGAGAGACCTGCAGCATTACTCTAGCCTTACCCTGCTGCTGCTTCACTTCAATGGGATTGACAGAATGGACACTTGCCATGTCCGATCCCTGCCCAGGAGACTAGACAGCAGCACACTTTGCAACACCCCCCAGCCCGCTGCACTACACATCCTGGGCAACAACCGCCCTCCCCCCACCCCGCACTACACATCCTGGGCAACACGCCCCCACCCCGCTGCACTCCGCATCCTGGGCAATACTCCCTGCCCCCGCAATGGAGACAGCAGCCAGACTGGACACAAACAGCAAGACTGCTGCAGGTGTGTGTGTGTGTGTGTGTGTGTGTGTATATATATATAAAAAAAGGAGGAGAGGAGGTTCTCAAAATAGCACACACACACACAACCTTTCGACAAGTTCCCACTCTGCCCTGTAATGAAGGTAGCTACGGGAGTCAGTGGCTTCGCAGGAGATGGCAGTAGACAATCTAGACCATAAGATACAGGAGTGGAAGGAAGGAGATTCGGCCCATTGAGTCCACTCTGCCATTTAATCATGGCTGATGGGCATTTCAAAGCCACTTACCCACACTCTCCCCGTGTCCCTTAATTCCTTGCGAGATCAAGAATTTATCAATCTCTGCCTTGAAGACATTTAACGTCCCGGCCTCCACTGAGCTCCGTGGTAGTGAATTCCAGAGGCCCACCACTCTTTGGCTGAAGAAATGTTGCCTCATTTCAGTTTTAAGTTGACCGTCTCTAATTCTGGTCCTAGTATTCCTGCCTGACAGAAACAAATTCCTAGCATCCACCCTTTCTAAGCCATGCATTACCTTGTAAGTTTCTATTAGATCTTCCCTCAACCTTCTAAACCCTATTGAATACAATCCCAGGATCCTCAGCTATTCATCATATGTTAGGCCTACCATTCCAGGGATCATCCGTGTGAATTTCCACTGGACACACTCCAGTGCGATATGTCCTTCCTGTGGTGTGGGGCCCAAAACTGGACACCATATTCTAAATGGGGCCGAACCAGAGCTTTATAAAGTCTCAGTAGCACATCACTGTTTTTATAATCCAACCTTCTTGAGATAAATGACAACATTACATTTGTTTTTATAATCACGGACTCAACCTCCAAGTCAACCTTTAGAGAATCCTGGACTAGCACTCCCAGATCCCTTTGTACTTCAGCTTTAGGAATTTTCTTACCATTTAGAAAATAGTCCGCCCTTGTATTCTTTTTTCCAAAAGTGCAAGATCTCACATTTGCTCACATTGAATTTTTTTTTAAGACTATATTAGTTTCCTTACAGTGCGGAAACAGGCCCTTCGGCCCAACAAGTCCACGTCAGCCATTTCTTGGACCACTCTCCTAAACTGTCTAAATCTTTCTGCAGCCTCCCATCTCCCCAACTACCTGCCTGTCCACCACTCATTAGGCTGCCAAAGTACTTTTAACAAAAGGATAAATTTAATTAGATAAAAAGGAGAACAGAGGGAAAAAAAGATTTAAAAAATATAAATAAGACAATTTAGAAGATCTCATCTATCCAGTAAAAAAAAGAAAGATTGCCTTTTTCCCAGCAATACCCTTTATAGTGAGCAAACCGCAGTGAAGCACTGTTCCTACGTTTATTCTAACATTTCTTATTCAAATGACGAGGTTGCAAGTGTTGCTTTCAGGAACCTTCTATACATCCACTATATAGGATTCCCTCAGTCTCTTCCAGTTGCACACAGACACGGGTTGACTCATTGAACTCTAGATAATCACTGTACTTTTCCCAACAGCCACTACTTGGACTGCTATAACAACATAACACTTCTTTCCATCTCTAATGACCAAGGGATTGCCAAAACCTAACCGCCCTGTGGCAGGTTTGGATCCCTTGTCTGAGCTGAACTTGCATGCGGCCTCTAGACCCTCCTCCTGAAAGTAGTAAATTCTTCATCTCAGCTGGGCGATTATCAACTTGTTTAGTTTAAATCATATGCTTTCTTGGAAGTGCTGTTAGAAATTCACTATTCAAAATGACACCTTTTCAAAAAAGGTCACTTCCACAAAACAAATTCATCATTACTTTACAATACAAGTTTTCAAATATGTTATAACCTTCACCAAAATGGGCCAGCATTGCAGCTCAGCTGACCTGATGTACTTTCCCAGCACCACTCTAATCTAGTCTCTGGTTTCCAGCATCTGCAGTCCTTGTTTTTAACCTAGCTCAGTGGTTAGCACTGCTGCCTCACAGCGTCAGGGACCCAGGTTCAATACCACCCATTGGAGCGCCCACACAGAGTCACCTTTCTCCCTGTCCCTGTGTGGGCACTCCAGTTTCTTCCACAGTCCAAAGATCTGCAGGTTAGATGGCATGGCCATGGAAAATTGACCATAGTATCCAGGGATGTGCAGGCAAGATGGATTAGCCATTTGAACAACAAGATTACAGAGATGAGAGGGGGTCTGGGTAGGATGCTCTTCAGAGTCATTTGGTACAAAAACAGGCCCTACGGTCCAACTCATCATGCTGACCAGTATCCTAAATTGATTTTAGTCCCACTTGCCAGCACTTCAACCATATTCCTCTGAAACCTTCCTGTTCATATACCCATCCAGATGCCTTTTAAAATGTTGTAATTATACCAGCCTCCATCACTTCCTCTAGTGGACTCAATGGGCCAATGCTGAAAATGTGTTGCTGGTTAAAGCACAGCAGGTCAGGCAGCATCCAAGGGACTCTTGAACTCAGCACCGCCCTCCTAACCTGCAATCCTCTTCCTGACCTCTCCGCCCCCACCCCACTCCGGCCTATCACCCTCACCTTGACCTCCTTCCACCTATCACATCTCCATCGCCCCTCCCCCAAGTCCCTCCTCCCTACCTTTTATCTTAGCCTGCCTGGCACCCTCTCCTCATTCCTGATGAAGGGCTCTGGCCCGAAACGTCTAATTTCCTGTTCCTTGGATGCTGCCTGACCTGCTGTGCTTTAACCAGCAACACATTTTCAGCTGTCAATGGTTCACAGCAACAGCCAGTTCCAGCAACGAACCAGAAGTGCCTCAAAACCAAGATATCAGAGTAAAGAACTTTGCTATACTGTCCAATGTGTTTCCTCAGATACAGCACAGAGTGCTGGAGTACAAATATAATTAGGATTGAAAAATGCCAGAGCAAGCTATGACTAATTTTTCATTCTGACGTAAACAAAACAAATTCAGTTGAATGCTACAAAAGGTCATGCAGTAATTAAGTCTGTATTTACATTCAGGATGATGTTCTGAATCACTTTTCTAATACCAGCTGTTCAGAAAGGATCCTCAATTTACAAGTTTGGATGAGTCAATATATTAAATCTCGGGATCCTTCTCACAGCTCACCCTTCCACCCAGCTTTGTGTCTTCTGCAGATTTTGAGAGATTACATTTAGTTCCCTTTCTAAATCATTAACATAGCTATTGTATATAGCTTTATTATCTTGTCTCCTCACCATCCATCTCAATCTTTCAAATTCTAGCAACTAAAACACTAACTCCTAAATTTATCTTCAAAGAAGGACATGAATAACACTAGAAATGATGGGGAACACAGGGTTTTGTGAAAGGGAGCAACTAAACCAAGTCTGTACCAGTACAGAAATGCTGTTGGAGAAGTTGATGAGTTGGAAGGCTGATAATTTAATAGTTGAAGAGTATGGTGCTGGAAAAGCACAGCCAGTCTGACAGCATCTGAGAAGCAGGGGGATCGACGTTTTGATCATAAGTTCTTCATGAAGAGCTTATGCTCAAAACATTGATTCTCCTGCACCTGGGATGCTGCCTGGCCTGCTGTGCTTTTCCAGCACCACACTCTTCAACTCTGATCTCCAGCATCTGCAGTGCTCACATTCCTCCCTAGTGTTTTCTAAGAGTTGTGCTATTAAATGAAGTAAAATCACACACAGTCAGTCTGGATTAACAAGAGGGGAATCATGCCTGACAAATCTACTGGAATTCTTTGAAGGCTTGATCAGGGAGAATCAGGGGGCATGGTTAATCTGGAATTTCAGAAGGCTTTCAACAAAGTCCCAGATAAGAGATTAATGTGTAAAATTGAATTGTATGGGATTGGGAGTTGTAGAAAATTGTTTGGAGACAGGAAACAAAGTTAGACAGTGACTAGTGGGCTACCACAAGGATCAATATTAGCACCCCAGCTATTCACAGTAGCTATGTTAACGATTTAGAAAGGGGACTAAATGTAATATCTCAAAATCTGCAGAAGACAAAGCTGGGTGGAAGGGTGAGCTGTGAGGAAGATCCAGAGATATTATGGTGTGATTTGGACAGGCTGAGGGAGTGGGTAAGTGCATGACAGGTGCAATGTAATGTGGATAGTTATGAGGTTACTCTCTTTGGCAGAAAACGGCAAGGCAGATTATTGTTTAAAAGGCAATAATCTGAGAAAGAGGAATGTTCAACAAGACCTGGTGTACTTGTGCAGCAAATCACTGAGAGGAAGCGTGCAGGTGCAGCAGGCAGTAAAGGAGGCAAACTGTAGGATGGCCTTTGTTGTGAGAGGACGCGAGTACAGGAACAAGGATGTCCTGGTGCAATCATACAGAGCTCTGATGGCACCAGACCTGGAGTATTGTGCGCAGTTTTGATCTCCACTCTTGCTATAGAGGGAACGCAGCAAAGGTTAATTAAATTAATTGCAGGGATGGTAGGACTGATGTGGTGCTGGTGGTGGCAGCGGGAAGAGATTTGAGAAACCTATAAAATACTACTAAATCCAGACAGGTTAGATGTAAGAAAGATGCGCCTGATGGGCATGGAGCCCAGAAAAGAATAAACGGGTGAAGCTTTTAGAACTGAGTTGAGGACAACTTCACCCAGAGAGTGGCAAATCTGCGGAATTCACGGCCAAAAAGAGTGGGTGAGGCCAAAACATTGTGCATTTTCAAGGAGGTGATAGATATAACTCTTCTGCCTGAAGGGATCAAGGCATATGGGGGAGGGTGCACGGGATTAGGGTATTGAGCTGGATTGATATCGAATGGCAGAGCAGGCTTGAGGGGTCGAATGGCCTACCCCTATCTTCTACATTAGTTTCACAACCAAAGTCATGATATTTCTAGAAAATCCACTTCTAAAAAGAAATCTCTGACCCAAGCACAAATTTGCACCAGCAGAGAGTTTCCCTGCTCTTAAACATCCCTGCTGGAAGTTTCAAGGGTGCAGTCAGGTGTGTGCTGTGGGAGCTGCAGGACAGAAACAACACCAGCATTTGAATCATAACATCCAACTGGAACGTTTAACAAGGATACGTTACAGAGCAAGTCAAAAGAAGAACACAGCAAACACAGATTCCCTCAAATCATTGCAACTTCAAAAGGTCCATACGCGTTTAGCAGGGAGCACTTTCATTAAGAATAGGTAATCCAGTTACTGAAGGTTAGACAAAAATGCAAGTTTTCAATTTGACGAAAAGTTAAGACAATGAGCTAGGTTTGTCTTTCTATTGGATACATCAGGTCATAAATATGTTGTTTCCTAATGGCCAATACATGCATGTTGTTCAGATTTTAACAAACCTGTCCACAGTTTCAAATAGGATTTGAGAATGACATTAAAATTTATTTAGTTTTTATCTCTCTGCAATAAAACAGATAGAAATAGATGTTACATTCCAATCTCTGCTTCTAATGATGGAGTGCTACTGAAGAAAGAGACTTTGGAATGCAGGCTCATAGCTCCTTGAAAGTACAGTTGTAGGTAGATAGGATAATGAAGGTGTTTGGTATGCTTTCCTCTAATGGTCAGAGTAGTGGGTACAGGAGTGGGAAGGTCATGTTGCGGCTGTACAGGGGATTGGTTAGGCCACTGTTGGAATATTGTGTGCAATTCTGATCTCCTTCCTTTCAGAAGCATGTTGTGAAACTTGAAAGGATTCAGAAAAGATTTACAAGGATGTTGCAAGGGTTGGAGGATTTGAGCTACAGGGAGAGGCTGAACAGGTTGGGGCTGTTTTCCCTGGAGTGGAGGCTGAGGGGTGACCTTATAGAGGTTTATAAAATCATGAGATGCATGGATTGGATAAATAGATAAAGTCTCTTCCCTGGGGTGGGGGAGTCCAGAACTAGAGGGCATAGATTACTTAGTGTAGAAACAAGCTCACACTGACCCTCTGAAGAGCAACCCACCCAGACCCATTCCCCGATATTTACCCCTTCACATAACACTATGGGCAATTTAGCATGGCCAATTCACCTAGGTTTAAGGTGAACGGGGAAAGAAATAAAAAAGACCTAAGGGGCAACCTTTTCACACAGAGGGTGGTACGTTTATGGAATGAGCTGCCAGAGGAAGTGGAGGAGGCTGGTACAATTACAGTATTTAAAAGGCATTTGGATGGGTATATGTATGGGAAGAGTTTGGAGGGATATGGGCTGGGTGCTGGCAGGTGAAACCAGATTGGGTTGGGATATTTGGTCAGCATGGACGAGTTGGACCAAAGGGTCTGTGCCTGTGCTGTACATCTCTATGACTAGTGTTACTATAACTCCCATGTCGTACAGTACATGTTTTGTGGCACCGAATGCCACTGAGCTAAGGTGCAATTGCACCATCTAGTGTAAGTCCTAAACCCTTCAACAGTTTGACTGCAGCAGAATCCATAAACCCACTCTTTTCAATGCTGACACCAAACAGACGATGCATTCTACTACCCTTCTTCCCAATTAGGATGTGCATACTGGAGGTATACAAATACTTATGCAAAATACCGCAAAACACAAGTTAACAAATGGTAAACCACTCATTTTCATCAGAACAAAGGTGAATTCTGCATGAAAGTTTCACAAACATGGCCAGGGCAGCATTTAACATTCATCAAGAATCACTTCATACAAGTAAAAATAAAAAAAATTATACATGATCATGCACATAGGACTCTGCCACTGAAACCAGCTACAAGAGTATGCCCTTCAAACATGCTCCATCATTCAATATGATCACAGCCTCGGTCTATCTTCATGCCTTATTGTCACTTTATCCCATACCTCTCAATGGTCTTAAAATCTAAAAAAGAAAGTATCCCTCTCTCACAGCCACACAGAACGGAAACAAACTCTTCGGTCCAACCAGTCCATGTTAACCTCAATCCCAAACTAAATTACTCCCACCTGCCTGCCCCTGGTCCATATTCCTCCAAACTTTTCCTGTTCATGGACTTATAGAAATATTTTTTAAATGTTGAAATTATGTCCACATCCACCACTTCCTCAGGAAGTTCACTCCTCTGTGTAAAGAGATCCCCCCCCCCATGTCTTTTTAAAATTTCTTTCCTCTCACCTTAAAAATGTGCCCCCTACTCTTGAAATCCCCCATCCCAGAGAAAAGACAACCACCATTAACTCTATCTATAATCCCTCATTATTTTATAAACTTCCATAAGGCCACCTCTCAACCTTCTACGCTCCAGTGAATAAAGTTCCAGCCTTTCTTTATAACTCAAACCTTCCATACCAGGCAACATCCTGGCAAATCTCTTCTGAACCCTCTCCAGCTGGATAATGTCCTTCCTATAACTGGGCAACCAGAATTGGACATCTTCAGTATATTCATTTCCTAATTTTTGGGCACCAGCTCTAAGTCCTACTAATTTATCGACATCTACCTTGTAAATTCTCATCTTGCAACATTTTGATCCAATCAATTTTAACTCTTGGTTTTGTAGACTATACAACTCATGATCTCAATGAAGGACAGAATAGAGTTGGTTTGAGGGGCTGAATGACTGGCATGGCCAGCAAACACACGAAGCAGCAGGTTAGAAAGATGTTGCATTCATAGATTCTTGGTGGGACAGCACGAGAGTGTCATCTTGCTCTCCGTTAAACCATCTGACAGTATGACAAGTATCTCAAGCACTCTGGGTGCGTGATGCCACTGGGACCCTCAGGCTGCCCATAAGCTCCAACCACAGGAATCAAACATTTAATATTTTGCATTCACAGCACTTAAGCAACATTGCTTGTTTTATGAAAAAAAAACGAAGAGGCAACAAAAGAGAAACAGGTTCATATTGTTCTTCTCACATTCAATCCAAATAATTATTTTGTTTTACACAAACTGATTACTGAGCTGACTGATAGGTTTGAATATTTTTGAATCCAAAGCCTATCATCCTCAAATATGCTGGTTTAACACACCAGTAGTAAAGCTTTACAATGGGTCTCAGATTTTCCAGGTACAGCCCAAAAAGAAACCATTTGCCCTATCGCGCCTGTACTGGTGCTTTGAAAGGGTAAACTATTTAGTCCAACACCCTCTCTGCCAAGTCTCAATTTTTATACAATGATCCTCAGGGGGGAACACAGTTTGTGATGAGGGTTGGGTCAGACGTAGGTACAACGCTTCTGTAGATGAATTAGACAGCACCAGTCACCGAGGAGGTTTGTGAATTAAGAAACGCCAGTGGTGGTAAGACACGAGGGTGGGATTTGCAGCTCTGTTCAAACAAGATTTTAATGAAGTCAGGGAAAGAGTGGCAAAGAATAAGATCAATAAAAGGTAAAGTGCGGGGAGAAAAGTATATGTCTCGACGGTTAAGAAATACAATGCCAAAATGGCAACCAAATGTGGGATACCTGCTAGATTCTCATCACAGATCTAAATAGGCGCAGTAGCTCAGTGATTAGCACTGTTGCCTCATAGTGCCAGGGACTCAGGTTTGATTCTACCTACGGGTGCTTGGAGTTTGCACATTCTCCCAATGTCTGCGTGGATTTCCTCCAGGTGCTCCAGTTTCCTCCCACAGTCGAAATATATTCAGGTTAGGGTGCACTGGCCATGCTAAATTGCCCATAGTGTCCAGGAGTGTGCAGGTCTAGGTGGATTATACGTGGGAAATGCAGGGTTACGGGGAGAGGGTAAGGGTGTGGGTCTGGCTGGGAGGTTCTTCAGAAATTCAGTATGGACTCAATGGATCGAATGATTGCTTCCACACTGTAGGGCTTGTATTCTATTCTTAAAAAAAGAGTTAAAAAATTCTGCAAGAGCGTTGGCTGAAGAATAATGCTGCTACACACAAAGGGGTGTGGAATACTCACCGCATCAAATTGGGCAAGGAACTCCTGTGACTTGTTTGAAATGTTCTCAGTATCGACTTTCACTTCCACCATGGGGTTCAGGTTCTGTGCACGCTCCAGAGATGCCTCCGCTCGATTTTTTCCCAAAGAGCTGGTAGGAATGAGGAACTGAGATCTCGAATCCTCTGGTGTTGCCTAACATTGCATCCAGGAATAGTAGAGAAAGAGAGGAATTTAAAACAAAAAGGTCACAGCTAAAATTGCAGAAATTCATTAAAACTTGTTCAAATCCTATGAAATGATGTTTGCCAAAATAAAAACAGAAAATGCTGGAAATACTGATTTTGTGTTTGAATGGTTGGGATACCATGAGTACAGTACTGTTTCAGAGTCCAAACAAAACTATTGGAAAACTTGTACTTAATGTAGGGAAGAGGATACAAGATTGGATACTTAAAATCTAAAATGAAAACAGAAAAATACCAGAAATACTCAGCAGGTCTGACAGCATCTGGGGAGAGAGAGAGTAGTGTTAATGTTCATCCATGAGATGAAGACCGTCAATATGTTTCGCTTTCCACAAGATGCTGCCAGCCCAACTTTCTGATTATTTTGTTGTTATCTAGGAGCAGGAGTAGATGGCTCAACTCAAGCCTGTTCTGCCATTCAACATGATCGAGGTTATACTAACCTTGTATGGGTGGCACGGGTCAGCAGTTAGCACTGCTGCCTCACAGCACCAGAAAACACAGGTTCAATTCCACCCTTGGGTTTGCACATTCTTTCCGTGTCTGCATGGGTTTCCTCCCACAATCCAAAGATGTGCAGGTCAGGTGAATTGGCCATGCTAAATTGCCCATAATGTTAGGTGCATTAGGAATCATCAGTAATGCTTTGCCTGAGGCCCACTGAAGATGTTACCTCGTAAGGCGACAAAACATCTAGAAATGAACCTTCCAGCTCAGCGAGCAAACCTACATCAAAAACCTCAAGCCGAGCTACAAATCTTCTCAAAACTTGCTAAAATTTAATCTAATCAATAAATCCGGCTTTGCCCATTATTCCTTAACTTTAACTTTGGTCAACATAAAAAAAAGGATTAAAATTAACAATTGACTGAGCATCAACTGTCCTTTGATCTGCAGCAAAATCCCTCCTCTTACTCTCAATTATAAAGGCTGTCAGCCCATTAACATTTTTGTACACAGCACAGATGTCATATTCTGACTGTTGAAATTTAATATAATGGGTCACAAATGCAAGCTTCACTATATTAAAAGAGGCTGCATAAATGCCATTTGCTGTTGTTACTATGACAGTACTATCCAAACAAACACTGGAACCAACTGAAAATGTGTTGCTGGTCAAAGCACAGCAGGCCAGGCAGCATCTCAGGAATAGGGAATTCGACGTTTCGAGCATAAGCCCTTCATCAGAAAACATTCCTGATGAAGGGCTTATGCTCGAAACGTCGAATTCCCTATTCCTGAGATGCTGCCTGGCCTGCTGTGCTTTGACAAGCAACACATTTTCAGCTGTGATCTCCAGCATCTGCAGACCTCATTTTTTACTCAAACACTGGAACCAAAGCTACATGTTATAATACATAGTAAATCAAATGGTTGCAAGAGACTTGCACATTTATGGTAGATTTCCACAAAGGAAAAATCCAAGACAGCCAGAATTAATTGTTGAATACTTCTCAGAATTAATTTGAGAATTTTGGAAAATCAACAGGTACAGTCAAAAACTCAAAGTGTTTTGAGATCAGCATCTAATATACAGAAAATCTAAAACCAAAAGCACCACCATTACTGTGCTTCAGAAGGTCACTGGAATACCTGCTGATGGTCCAGTAGTGTCAGGGCCTTGACACCAGCCAGAATAAGGTTTTTCGCCACTTCAGCTCCCAGTCCCTTCATTCCCACCAACAGCACTCGGGAGCCACGTAACCTGCAAACATCAGTAATTCATTCACTACTTGTAGCAGCAGCAGCAGTCAAACAAGAGCATCTCACATAGCAACAAACCTAAATGAAGCCAATTGCTTTTTTCAGACCTCTGACCTAGTTTAACAGTTCCATCAAAATGCTTAGATCATGCTGTGAAAACTGCATACAGCAAGTGTTCATTTAACGCCACCCCACTTGATATTTCTATTTAGTGTTGCGTGATTAATTGGGGCTGGAATCTCATCTGGGTGCAGTGAG
The DNA here is from genome assembly GCF_020745735.1 of Hemiscyllium ocellatum. Lineage (NCBI taxonomy): Eukaryota > Metazoa > Chordata > Chondrichthyes > Orectolobiformes > Hemiscylliidae > Hemiscyllium > Hemiscyllium ocellatum. The sequence continues at coordinate 3,445,533 of NC_083447.1, read as the reverse complement.
AATCACAAAAGCCATTTCCCCATCATCTCCTCTGCTCTCTAACTCTACCAAACATAGCCCTTCTGAGCATGTGCCCTGCAACTTAAGCCTTTCCCAACCCTTGCCAGGGGGTTGGATATGAGCGGTGCTGGTAAGAGACAGAAGCAGATTCAGAATGGTACTGGGGAGAAATGGGGTCATGGCAAAGTCTGTGCAAGTAGAAAATTAGATTTCTGTTTGACACTTTAAAAATTATTTTGCTAATTTTCTAAATTACGATGTAGTGTTTCAATTTACAAGGTATTATACGTTTTCTTTACAAGAAGTAGGGTCTTACACATAGGAATCTATGTTAAAACCAGACTTACTATCAGACTTGCTATCGTACATCACCCCCTGCAGATTATGCCCCCAGTCACAGACATGGTGTACTTTTTCATTTGAAGAATACACAAGGACAAGTAGAGTTTCAATGCTACTGAAGTGGATAAGTGGGACTGAACACTGGTGTACCCAAGCCTGGGTTTGAATGTTAGCTCATACCTTGATGTGAATGTCACAGTCAACCTCCTAGTTATGTGTGTTTTGCAGGTAATTCTTTCTCTCGCTCAGTGCTGAAAACCAGTTAAAAAAGGAAAGAAAACAACAAATTCTCACCCCAAATGCTGGAATTCAGTCATGGTTGAAAGGAATCAAAACTACTGAATCTCAGCCAATCTGCAAAACTAAGGATTGTGAAAATGACAGTTCAACTACCAATATCAATGCTATCAACAACCTCCACTCCAACAACCACAGGAATTCAGAGACGGAACCATAGGTTTTTAAAACGTTCTCCTCTTTGGACTCATCTCTCATTTCATGTGTATGTGCACGCATGTGTTGCTTTACTCATTCATCTTGCATTTAGCAATTTAAAAACTTACTCTTAATTATTTCCACAAACCCAACTTACCTGGAACTACTCTTAAAAGTTCATTTGGATGTGGACAAAGGCAGCTGCAAGGGAAGGGATCATTTTTAATTCACTTTGTTGCAACCAAGAGGGTAAGTGAAGGAGAGTTTAGATTATTCATTCCTTGCTCAGGAGCTGAATGCTAATAACTATAAACAAACTGGGGAACCTGACCAGCATCGGGGCATAACAACGTTGAGAAGATGTTGCCAATTTCAGACCAAATGAAAACCAGGGATGATAAAAAAATTCACTCACTAACAAGACTAGCGTGGAATTGAGGAAAAACATTTCTACCCAAAACATGGTGACAAAGTGGAACGTGCCACTACAGGAACTGAAGGGATTAATATTGATGCATTTAAGGGGAAGCTGAAGAATGAAAGGAATAAAAAGCTCAGTGTATAGGACATATGGGAGGAAATTTATGTGGAGTATAAGTAACATCTAGATGAAATAGATTAAAGTGGCTAAGGGGCAACCTTTTCATGCAGTGTGTGGGGCGCATTTGGAGAGAGCTGCCGGAGGTAGTGGGGGTGGGTACAATTACAACATTTAAAAAGGCATCTGGATGGTAAATGAATAGAGTCAGAGATGTACAGCATGGAAACAGACCCTTCAGTCCAACCCAATCTAGTCCCACTTGTTAGCACCCGGCCCATATCCCGCCAAATCCTTCCTATGCATATACCCATCCAGATGCCTTTTAAATGTTGCAAATTGTACCAGCCTCCACCACTTCCTCTGGCAGCTCATTCCATACACGTACCACCCTCTGTGTGAAAAAGTTACCCCGCAGGTCTCTTTTATATATTTCCCCTCTTACTCTAAACCTATACGCTTCAGTTCTGGATTCCCCAACCCCAGGGAAAAGATTTTGTCTATTTATCCTATCCACGCCTCCCATAATTTTGTAAACCTCTATAAGATATGGGCTAAGTGCTGGCAAATGGGAATAGATTAATTTCGGATATCTGGCTGACATGGATGAGTTGGACTAAAGGGTCAGCTTCTGTGCTGTACATCTCTTTGACTCTATGACTGAGGGGCCAATTTCCATGTTCTAAATACTGCATGAAAAGCAATGTGAAAACATTTTCCCTCGCCTTAGGGATCTGCTGGTCTCCATTACTTACTTGCTGCATACTTTAAAAACTCGCTATCGTAAGATTTTTAAAAACTCTGGATAAAATAAAATTTTCACCTCCTAAATTTAATTTCTCAACCTTAAACAAAACACAAAAAGACTACTGTAGATCCTGAAAAATCAAGAAGATTGTTTTTAAATATTGAAGTGCAGATCAAAGGAAGAACAAATCATAGAATTAACTTCACTGGACTAAGTATGCTCTAAAATAATTAACCTGGGTGAAAGTTGCAATTTTACAGAACACATCACAGACTATTCAGCCCATTATGCCTGTGCCAGCTCAATCAAAGACCATTTAGCAAGTCCCACTCTCCCCCCAGCCTTCCATGCAAACATTCGGCTTTCAAAACATTTAAAATTTTGGCTGAAAATGTTTTCTGCTTCCATTACCCTTTCAAGAGATACATTCTTTATCTCAACTTTTGATTTTAAAAAATTCCATCATGTTTTTATTTTAGACTGACCTAAATTAACAGACCCACCATTTTAAATCACACTCAAAGAAACCAGAACAAAAGATCAAGCATAGCTGCACTATTAGAGGGGACTTCTTTCACACGACAAAGTCAAGGCCTTATCCCTCCTCCACAGGCTCATGAAAAGATCCCACACCAATATTTCAAAGATGACGAGTTAGGTTTATAAACCGGAACATTTATAATGGGACAAGGTTAATGGGCAGTCTACATGTGCACGTGCAAATGCTTCAAGATCAACAAAGACTTGCATCTCAAAGTACATTTGAAGTGGAAGGAATCAAGAGTCATTTTGTGAACACCAATATCCCAAAATATGTGATAAAACAAAAACCCAATAAATTCTAATGGACAGATGCATGGCAGATGCAGTTTAATGTGGATAAATGTTTGGTTATCCACTTTGGTGGCAAGAACAGGAAGGCAGATTATACCTAAATGGAGTCAAGTTAGGTAAAGGGGCAGTACAGAGAGATCTGGGTGTTCTTGTACACCAATCAATGAAGGCAAGCATGCAGGTACAGCAGGTAGTGAAGAAAGCTAATAGCATGCTGGCCTTCATAACAAGAGGGATTGAGAATAGAAGCAAAGAGGTTCTTCTGCAGCTCTACAGAGCCCTCGTGAGACCACACCTGGAGTACTGTGTGCAGGTCTGGTCTCCAAATTTGAGGAAAGACATTCTGGTTATTGAGGGAGTGCAGCATAGGTTCACGAGGTCAACTCCTGGAATGGCAGGACTATCTATGTTGAAAGATTGGAGTGACTGGGCTTGTATACCCTTGAGTTTAGAAGACTGAGAGGGGATCTGATTGAGTCGTATAAGATTATTAAAGCATTGGACACTCTGGAGGCAGGAAACATGTTTCTGCTGATGGGTGAGTCCTGCACTAGAGGACACAGCTTAAAAATAAGGGGTAGGCCATTTAAGACAGGGATGAGGAGAAACTTCTTCACCCAGAGAGTGGTGGCTGTGTGGAATGCTCTGCCCCAGAGGGCAGTGGAGGCCCAGTCTCTGCATTCGTTTAAGAAAGAGTTGGATAGAGCTCTCAAGGATAGTGGAATCAAGGGTTATGGAGATAAGGCAGGAACAGGATACTGATTGGAGGATGATCAGCCATGATCATAATGAATGGTGGTGCAGGCTCGAAGGGCAGAATGGCCTACTCCTGCACCTATTGTCTAATGTCCTTAAAATGAAACTTTCTTGATCATAAAGCAGAAAGGACAACTATCAATGCATATATCAGCAACTTGAGAGGCTCCTGCAATGGCCTCTAATTTCAAAATATGAATGTTCAGACAAGGTTCCTTTGCCTGTCCCTTAATTCCCTGTAAACCATCAAAAGGTGTCCTGCAATGATCAATGAATAAAATAAGAAAAAAAGGGTCCCAGTGCCTGTCCCTTTAATTTCCAATATAAAGTCTGACAACAGAGATTGCTGGAAAAACTCAGCAGGTCAGGGAGCATTTGTGAAGAAAAAGCAGATTTAACCATAGAATCCCTACAGTGCGGCCATTTGACCCAACAAGCCCACACTGACCCTCCATACAGCATTCCACCCAGAGCCATTAATCCTATCCTATCGCTGTAACCCTGCATTTCCCATGGTAATGCACCTAACCTACACGTCCCTGGACAGAATGGACAACTTAGCATGGCCAATCTACCTAACTCACACATCCCGGAGGAAACCACAGACACGGGGAGAATGTGCAAACTCCACACAGACAGACAGTCACCCAAGTGTGGGATCAAACCCAGGTCCCTGGCACTTTGCAGCAGCAGTGCTAACCACTGACCCACCAACGGTTCAAGTCCAGTGACCCTTCTGAAAAGTTTGGCTATGTTTGTTATACGAGCTGAAAATGTGTTGCTGGAAAAGCGCAGCAGGTCAGGCAGCATCCAAAGAACAGGAGAATTGACATTTTGGGCATGAGCCCTTCGGCCCGAAATGTCGATTCTCCTGCTCCTTGGATGCTGCCTGACCTGCTGCGCTTTTCCAGCAACACACCTTCAGCTCTGATCTCCAGCATCTGCAGTCCTCACTTTCTCCTCCTATGTTTCTGATATCCAGCATCCACAAGTTTTTTAAAAATAAAGTCAGGCACACTCCCCCCCCAAGGTCCCTGCCCCTTTAATTTCCAATATAGAGTCTGGCACACATCCCCTCAAGGTCCCTGCCCCTTTAATTTCCAATATAGAGTCAGGCACACTTCCCCTCAAGGTGCCTGCCCCTTTAATTTCCAATATAGAGTCTGGCACACTCCCACCCCCCAAGGTGCCTGCCCCTTTAATTTCCAATATAGAGTCTGGCACACTTCCCCTCAAGGTCCCTGCCCCTTTAATTTCCAATATAGAGTCTGGCACACTCCCACCCCCCAAGGTCCCTGCCCCTTTAATTTCCAATATAGAGTCTGGCACACATCCCCTCAAGGTCCCTGCCCCTTTAATTTCCAATATAGAGTCAGGCACACTTCCCCTCAAGGTGCCTGCCCCTTTAATTTCCAATATAGAGTCTGGCACACTCCCACCCCCCAAGGTGCCTGCCCCTTTAATTTCCAATATAGAGTCTGGCACACTCCCACCCCCCAAGGTGCCTGCCCCTTTAATTTCCAATATAGAGTCAGACACACTTCCCCCAAGGTGCCTGCCCCTTTAATTGCCCTGTCTGTTGATAGCTGTTACCCGGGGACACTGATCCTCTGCCCGGCCTCCCTTCGGAGTGGAGGGTGGGGGTGGGGACGGCCTCAGCGGTTACCGTTTCTGGGCGTCGAGGCCCCAGAGGCGGATCTGGCGGTCATACTGAGCGGCCTCCTCCTCACTGATCACCGCTTCTTCCTTCTCCACCATGGCGCTCACCCTCCGGCTTTGAACGCGCGCACTCCCCCCGAACACGTCGCCGGAACCTGCGCACCTTGCGAGCTGACGTTTGGGAACATGCGCTCCCTGCGCGGTGACGTCATCGCAACGCGCGCTCCCTGCGCGGTGAGGACACAGCATCGAGATCACGTGCCTCTCCTCCTTCTCCCTGGCAGGGAGGGCTCCCTGATTCCTCACACACAGGCCACTCAGCCCATCTGGGTGGGCACACACTTCATAGATGCTCACTGACCTGCTGTGATCTCCAGCATTTTTTGCTTTCTGTTCACATTCCAGCAGCTGCAAAATTGCCCTAAGAACTCATCAGATTTACCAAAATGTTTTAGAGGGAAGGAAATTCTTACCTGGTCTGAGTTACATGTGACTCCAGACCCACAGCAATGTGATTGGCTCTTAACTGCTTCCTGGGTCATTAGGGATGAGCAATAAATTTGAAGTAGCTAGCAATGCCCACATCTCATTGATTAATTTTAAAATTCTTATAAACTTCGCCTGCGCTACCTCCAATAAGTTTGCTTTGTTCCTAAAATGTGATGCCTAGAACTGTATGCAATATTCCAATTGAGGTCTATTTAAGTGTCTTAAATAAAAGCAAATTACTGCAGATGTTGCAGAGCTGAGATAAAAACAAAGTGCTAGAAATTCTCAGGCGATCTGGTTACATCTGTGACAAGAGAAACAGAGTTAACGCTTCAAGTCCACTAATTCTTTTTGGTTAAAAATCACACAACATCAGGTTATAATCCAAAAAGTTATTTGGAAGCACTAGCTTTCAGAGCGCTGCTGCTTCATCAGGTGGTTGTGGAGTATGAGATTGTAAGACAATTTATAGCAAAATATTACAGTGTGATGCAACTGAAATTATATATTGAAAAAGATCTGGATTATTTGTTAAGTCTCTCATCTTTTAGAATGGCGATTTTGGTTTCAGTTCTTTCATATGTAAATTTCATATGTACCGCCTTCCAAAGATACACAAACCCAATACACCAGGGTTCTCACCTGTGTGAGAACCTCTCTGGCTATGTCAAGGGGATCTTGAAACACACTATACAAGGGACCCCCAGCTTCTGTCGTGACGCTACAGATTTCTTACAGAAACTCAGCACCCACAGACAAGTTGAACCGGGAACATTCCTTGTCACAATGGACGTTTCAATACTTTACGCCAGCATCCCCCACGACAATGGTATTGTGGCAACAGCCTCTACTCAATACCAACTACTGCCAATTTCCGAGCACCATTCTACAATTCATCTGCTTCATCCTCGACCACAACATTTTCACCTTTGACAACCAGTTCTTCATCCAGACACACAGAACAGCCATGGGGACAAAATCTGCACCACAATATGCTAACATTTTCATGCACAGGTTTGAACAAGACTTCTTCTCTACACAGGATCTCCAAACAACACTATAGACCAGGTATATTGACGAAAGTTTCTTCGTCTGGACCCATGGCATGGAGTCACTGAAAGAACTACACAGTGATAGCAGCAAGTTTCATCCCACCATAGACTACTCTCTAGTCTTGGACACATGCATCACCATCAAGGAGGCACACCTCAGCACCTCACTGTTCAGATGAGGAGGAACGCAACAGGCACTTGGAAATACTCAAGGATGTCCTCATAAGAACGGGATACGATGCTTAACTCATCAACCGCCAGTTCCGATGTGCCACAGTGAGAAACCGTAATGACCTCTCGAAGAGACAGACAGGAGATGTAACCGACAGGGTACCCTTCATTGCCCAGTCCTTCCCAGGAGCTGAAAAACTACAATATGTTCTTCGTGACCTGCAACACATTATTGATAAGGATGAGGACCTCGCCAAGACCTTGCCTTTGCCTCCACTTCTCACCTTTAAACAACCACCAAACCTCAAACAGATCATTGTTCGCAGCAAACTGCCCAGCCTTTAGGGGAACACCATCTGACCTGTCATGGTGGATGCTACAAGATGTGTCAGAGTGTAGACATAGATACCACCATTACACGTGGAGACACCACCCACCATGTATGTGACTCAGCCAATGTTGTCTATCTCATACACTGTAAGCAAGAATGCCCTGAGGCATGGTACATTGGCGAGACCAAGCAGAGGCTATGGCAACAGATGAATGGACACTGCACAACAATCACCAAACAGGAGTGTTTGCTCCCAGTCGGGGAACGCTTCAGTAGTCCGGGACATTTGACCTCTGACCTTCGATGTCCATCCTCCAAGGTGGACTGTGGGACAGGCAACAACCAAAGTGGCCAAGCAGAGGCTCATGGGGATGGCCTCATTCAGGATGTTGAGTTCATGTCACATTACAGCTGACCCCACTGTGTGATACACACTCTCTCTCTCTCTTTCTCACACACACAAGTGCACGCACATGCACGCACACAGACTCCTACAGACCTATACACTCATGCAGACCCTCTCTCATACACAAGCTCTCTCTCATACGCTCACACATACACCCTCTCACAGACTTATATCCCTTGACACTCACACTCACAGATATACTCATACACAAACTACCTCACAGATACTCATACCCCCCATCACCCCCACACAGAAACAGATAACTTTGTGGGGTGATTTTGAAGACCTCCATTTTTATTTTGCTCAAAAGCTGCTTAAATCCACATAAGATTCTGTAAATCTCTTTTTTAGAAATAGAATCACTCTGAACATTGGGGACAGACAGCCTCACACAGGGCACCTCACACCTTCAATTTGGGCTGACATGGCAGCTACTGTTAAAGTTCAGTTGAGAATGTAACTTCTAAAAAATGTTCTAGGATTTACACATGAAAGAACTGAAACCGACATGGTCATTCTAAAAGATGAAAGACTTAACTATCAATCCAGGTCTTTTTCAGTCTATAACTTCAGTGGCATCTCACTGTAAACTTCTGCTGTAAATTCTGTGTCTTATGATCTTAACCTCCACAACCACCTGATGAAGGAGCAGCGCTTCGAAAGCTAGTGCTTCCAAATAAACCTGTTGGATTATATTCTCGTGTCCTGTGAGTTTTAACTTTGTCCACCCCAGTCCAACACCAGCTCCTCCAAATCATGACAACCTTCTTTTTGGATGTTTTGTACAAGTTCAGTATAATCTCCTTGTTCCAGTACTCAGTACCCCAACTAATAAATGTTCAGATACTGTATGATAACTGCAGCTCCAACAGCACTCAAGAAACTTGACACCATCCAGGCCAAAGCAACCCACTTGATTGGCACCACATCTGCAGGCATCCACTCCCTTCATCCATCCGGCATGGGCAGCACGGTGGCTCAGTGGTTAGCACTGCTGCCCCACAACACCAGGGACCTGGGTTCGATTCCAGCCTCGGGTGACTGTCTGTGTGGAGTTTGCACATTCTCCCCGTGTCTGCGTGGGTTTCCTCCGGGTGCTCCGGTTTCCTCCCACAATCCAAAGATGTGCAGGTCAGGTGAATTGGCTGTGCTAGATTGCCCATAGGAAAGGTGCATTAGTCAGGGGTAAATATAGGGTAGGGGAATGGGTCTGGGTGGGTTACTCTTCGAAGGAATGGCGGGGACTTGTTGGGCCGAATGGACTGTTTCAATACTGTAGGGAATCTAATCTAATCAAACATCCTCAGACAGCACCTTCCAAACCCACAATTTCCACACAGAAGGACAAGGGCAACAGATAGATGAGAACACCACCCCCTGCAAGCTCCCCCCCAAGGCACTCACCATTCAGACTTGGAAATAGATCACCGTTTCTTCACTGTCGCTGGGTCTAAATCATGGAACTCCCTCCCTAAGAACATTGTGGGTCTAGTAGGGCACATAGATTACAATGGTTTAAGAATACAGCTCGTCACCACCTTGTCAGGGGCAACTGGGGCTAGTAATAAAAGCTGGCCCAGCCAGCGATGCCTACGTCCCATGAGTAAATGAAAACAAAAGCTACTCACTCCACCTTCAATTCACACATACATCCAGGTGTCCCAGCTTCTGCATGTTATTTAGGTGCTTTTAGTTTATACTGTGTCTCCATGCTTTTTCCACCTCACACCTCTCAGCGTTGAATTTCGTCTGTCACCTATCTGCCCACTCCACCAACTTGTTTATGGCCTTTTGTAGGTTTATACTGTTCTCCTCGCAGGAGGCTGTGTTTCCCGGTTTTGTAGCATCCTGTGAATTGTCTCCTGCACACTGTGATCTAGATCATTAACATATACAGTATCATGAAAAGTGGGGATCCTTCCTGGGGAACCTCACCACAAATACTCCTCTTCCCTGAGAATATCCATGAACCATTTCTCTCTCTTTCCGATCACTCAGCCAATTTTGGATCGATGTTGCTGCTGACCTGTTAGATTGTAATTACTGGGCCAACCTGTGCAACCATTTTTGAACAATGGTGTTAAATTTGCAATTTTCCAATCTTCTGGCATCACTACTGATCTAGAGAAGATTAGAAGAGTATTACTGCTTGAGGCATAGAGACATAGAGATGTACAGCACAGAAACAGACCCTTCAGTCCAACCTGTCCATGCCGACCAGATATTCTAACCTAATCTAGTCCCACCTGCCAGCACCTGGTCCATATCCCTCGAAACCCTTCCTGTTCATATACCCATCCAGATGCCTCTTAAATGTTGTAATTGTACCAGCCTGCACCACTTCCTCTGGCAGCTCATTCCACACACGTACCACCCTCTGCATGAAAATGTTGCCCCCCCAGTTCATTTTTAAATCTTTTCCCTCTCATCCTAAGCTAGTTTTGGACTTCCCTACCCTGGGGAAAATACCTTCACTATTTACCCCCTATTCCTGCCCCTCATGATTTTATAAACCTCTGTAAGGTCACCCCTCAGCCTCTGACGCTCCAGGGAAAACATCCCCAGCCTGTTCAGCCTCTCCCTGTAGCTCAAATCCTCCAACCCTGGCAACATCCTTGTAGATCTTTTCTGAACCCTTTCAAGTTTCACAACATCCTTCCAACAGCAGGGAGAGCAGAATTGAACGCAGCATTAGAAAAGTGGCCTCACCAATGTCCTGTAAATCTGCAACAGATTTAGCAAACTGTGTCCACAATCTATGAAAATAACATGATCGGGAACAATGAGAAAAAAAACAATAAGACTACACTGGAATCTTTACAGCTGGACAGCGATATTACAAAGAGCAAGGAACTATACTCTAGCTGTACAAGGCCCCGGGGATTGATCATGTCTAACCATTGCGTTATTTTTGACATTTTGAAAAGACAGATGGTCTGTAGAAAGCACAGCCCAGTTTGATGGGAATGATCCCAGGCCTACAAAATTCAGATTAAGAGGATGGATTACAAAGACTAGGCTTGGATTCCCTACAATCGGTCAAGGGAGGGTTTGATTTTGAAGGGAATTGACAGAGTCGACAGGGAATCCAGGGCAAGGGGGCATTAGTATAAAATCAGACCTATTCGGGGGAGATATTAAGGAAACACTTTACCACACAAAGTGTGATGGATGTGGGAAAATCCCTCTCCTAATAGAAAAAGTGTCTGCTTGAGGGTCAATTCATAATTGAAATATGAGATAGCCAGGTGTTTGTTTGAGCGAGTATGAAGGGACGTGGAATTGAGGCAGCTGGAAGGAGTCAGAAATCTAACAACGACTGTCTTTTGGTTGCAGTGGTAGCATCCATATCTCTGGGTCAGGAGGCCCGGGTTCAAGTCCCACCTGCTCCAGAGGTGTGTCATAACATCTTAGAACAGGTTGATTAGAAAACATCAGGGAGGGATAGAGTCATAGAGATGTACAGCATGGAAACAGACCCTTCGGTCCAACCTGTCCATGCTGACCAGATATTACAACCCAATCTCGTCCCACCTGCCAGCACCCGGCCCATATCCCTCCAAAACCTTCTTATTCATATACCCATCCAGATGCCTCTTAAATTTACCAGTTGTACCAGTCTCCACCACATCCTCTGGCAGCTCATTCCATACTTGTACCACTCTCTGTGTGAAAAAATTGCCCCATAGCTCTCTTTTTATATCTTTCCCCTATTACCCTAAACCTATGCTCTCTAGTTCTGGACTCCCCAACCCCAGGGAAAAGACTTTGTCTATTTATCCTATCCATGACCCTCATGATTTTATAAACCTCTTTAAGGTCACCCCTCGGCCTCTGACGCTCCAGGGAAAACAGCACCAGCCTGTTCAGCCTCTTTCTATAGCTCAAATCCTCCAACCCTGGCAACATCCTTGTAAATCTTTTCTGAACCCTTTCAAGTTTCACAACATCTTTCTAATAGGAAGGAGGCCAAATACTCCAATAGTGCCTAACCAATGTCCTGTACAGCCGCAACATGACCTCCCAACTCCTGTACTCAATACTCTGACCAATAAAGGAAAGCATACCAAACGCCATCTTCACTATCCTACCTACCTGCAACTGTACTTTCAAGGAGCTATGAACCTGCACTCCAAGGTCTCTTTGTTCAGCAACACTCCCTAGGACCTTACCATTAAGTGTATAAGTCCTGCTAAGATTTGCTTTCCCAAAATGCTGCGCCTCACTTTTATCTGAATTAATCTCCATCTGCCATTTCTCAGCCAATTGGTCCATCTGGTCCAGATCCTGTTGTAATCTGAGGTAACCCTCTTCGCTGTCCACTACACCTCCAATTTTGGTGTCATCTGCAAACTTACTAACTGTACCTCTTATGCTCGCATCCAAATCATTTATGTAAATGACAAAATGATAAGTAAGATTTGGATGACACAAAGATTAGCATGGTGGTGGACAGTGAGGTGGAAGGTGTTAGATTCCAGGAGGATAGGAGTGGATCAGATGGGCAGATCAGCAGCAGATGGAATTTATGTGAGGCGATACACATTGGAAGAAGGAACAAAACAAGGCAGTACTCAATGAATGGTCAAACACTCGGAACCTCAGAGGAACAGAGGGATCTTAAGAGTATTTGTCAGGTTAGGAGGGTGGTTGAGAAGGTCTATGAGACACTTGTCTTTCTCAGTCAAGGTGGGGAACTGACAGTCTTGTGGTATTTTCACTGGACTATTAATCCAGAGAACAAACTAATGTTTCTAGGGACTGAGGTTCAAATCCTACCACGGCAGATGGTGGAATTTGAATGCAATAAAAATCTGGAATTAAGAGTCTAATGATGACCATAAATCCATTGTCAGGAAAATCATAGCGAATACAGTCTAATCCTGGTAAACATCTTTTACTCCGTCTCCAAAGCCTCTACATCCTTCCTGTAATGTGATGACCAGAACTACACACAATACCCCAAATGCAGCCTCACTAAAGTTTTAGCTGCAACATGACTTGCCAACGTTTATACTCAGTGCCCTGACCGATGAAGGCAAACATGCAGGGTTCTCAGCTTATCCACTTGGGTTGCTACTTTCAGGGAATTGTGGACTTGCACCCCAAGATCTCTCTGTGTATATCTAAGTTGCCAGTTGTCTGGATTAAACTTCATTTGCCATTTCTCTGCCCAACTTTTCAACTGATCTGCATCCTGCTGTATCCTTTGACAAACTTCCTCAACATCCACAACTCCACCAATTTTCATGTTGTCTGCAACCTTACTAATCAGACCACCAACATTTTCAAACAAATGATTCATACAAAGACAGGAGATTCAGCAGGATATTGGCAGCACTGTCAAAGTGTAGCTATGAGGAAAGGTTAGAGAAGCTAGGGCTGTTGTCCTTGGAGCAGAGAGGGCTGAGGGGCGACTTTGCGGAGGTAGACTAGATCACAAGATGCCTGGAATAGAATGGATGAGTGTAACTTGGTCAGCCAGCTGGACCTTATATGAGCTCCCTGCCTGGGGCCATTAATCTGGTCCAATCAAGGAGAAACTGGCCATAAACAGGTCCAGGCAGCGGGCCGTGGAGGGGGTTGTTAGGGCCGACTGCCTGCCCCTCTTCCGCGGTTACGTCAGAGCCCGGGTGTCTTTGGAGAGGGAGCTCGCGGTGCCCACCAACACCCTGGAGTTGTTCAGGGAGAGGTGGGCGCCACAGGGAGTGGAGTGCATCATTTTCCCCCTCCAACTCTATTTTGATTTAGTCCCTGCCCTCCCCTCCACTGTTTGATCACACAGCATTGCCCTTTGATGTGAAGAGCACTGCTTGTCACAGGCCACTCAGGTGTTTCCTTTCTTCCTGGTGGTGGAAACTGAATAAAGATTCGTGCACCTTGTGTCTTTTCACTGTGTCTCACACCTGCACACACACACAAACATAGGTACGGGGGAAAAATAAGCACTACCGCAGTTAGGCGGGAGTGTGTGTGTGGGGGGGGAGATAAACAGGAGGGTCAGAGGTTCTGAAAAAACAGGAGAAAGTGAGGACTGCAGATGCTGGAGAGTCAGAGTCTGAAAGGACAGTGACGGAAAAGCACAGCAGGTCAGGCAGCATCCATGGGGCAGGAGAATCGACGTATCAGGCAAAGGCCCTTCATCAGGAATGTTGAGACGGGGTGGGGAGATAAATAAGGGTTGCGTGTCAGAGACTCTGACCATCTGGTACCTGACTCTGAATGTCTACAGTCAGGCACCGTTCATGTATCAGTAAAGGGTGATTTAGTGTTGGGACACCAGCCTCTGTGGAGTTATTCCAATGAGAGGGACTTATTTACCTAACTAGAGATTTAGATTAGATTCCATACAGTGTGGAAATAGACCCTTCGGCCCAACAAGTCCACACTGACCCTCTGAAGAGTAACCCACCCAGACCCATTTCCCTCTGACTAATGCACCTAACACTATATGCAATTTATCATGGCTAATTCATCTTTGGGCTGTGGGAGGAAACCAGAGGAAACCCACACAGACACAGGGAGAATGTGCAAACCCAAGGCTGGAGTTGAACCTAGATACCTGGTGCTGTGAGACAGCAGTGCTCACCACTGAACCACCGTGCCACCCATTTAGGGCTGATTGTCATGTGGACTCAAGTACAGGAGTACAGTGAAAAGTGTACAATGTCGTTCACCACATACAATGCCATCTTAGGTACAGAGGTAGAAAAATAAAGTAAAAAGTCCATCACTACAGTTCTTAGTATAAAGCAGAAAAATAAAGTTAGATGTTGAACATTGTGACCCTTTGTTAAGTTGCTCTGGGCTGGGCTTTCATTATGGGGATCACGCATTCACCTGCCCCAGACAAAGTCCCACTCGGAATCACCAGGAGGAAAGGCAATGTGTTGGCTCGTTAACCTGGTCTCGTCCATTTTGTCCCCATTTCCTTCTTTTTATTTCAGTTTTTGTGTTTTGTTTTTACTTGCCTTGCGGAGATAGTTCAGTCGCGGGGGCACTGGCAGGGGCTGGGGCACTCGGTGGAGGTCCGTGACTCTCAGGGGCATAAATGTAAAGCCATTGGCGGAAGGGTTCGAGAGGAGGTGCGGGAAACCTTTTCACTACCTGAGGGGGTAGGAGAGGTGCAGGAAACTGGGGGCATTCTAGCGAAGTTTGCAGATGATACGAAGTTAGGTGGACAGGCAGGTTGTAGTGAGGAAGTGGGGAGGCTGAAGAAGGATCTAGACAGTTTGGGAGAGTGGTCCAGGAAATGGCTGATAGAATTCAACGTGAGCAAATGCGAGGTCTTGCATTTTGGCAAAAAGAATAAAAGCATAGACTACTTTCTAAATGGTGAGAAAATTTGTAGAGCCAAAGTACATAGGGATCTGGGAGTGCTAGTCGAGGATTCTCTAAAGGTAAACATGCAGGTTGAATCCGTGATTAAGAAAGCAAATGCAATGTTGTCATTTATCTCAAGAGGGTTGGAATATAAAAGCACCGTTGTGCCACTGAGACTTTATAAAGCTCTGGTTAGACCCCGTTTGGAGTACTGTGTCCAGTTATGGTCCCCACACCTCAGGAAGGACATACTGGCACTGGAACGTGTCCAGCGGAGATTCACATGGATGATCCCTGGAATGGCAGGTCTAACATACGAGGAACGGCTAAGGATCCTGGGATTGTATTCATTGGAGTTTAGAAGATTAAGGGGAGACTTAATAGAAACTTACAAGATAATGCATGGCTTGGAAAGGGTGGACGCTAGGAAATGTTTTCCGTTAGGCGAGGAGACTAGGACCAGTGGACACAGCCTTAAAATTAGAGGGGGTCAATTCAGAACAGAAATGCGGAGACATTTCTTCAGCCAGAGAGTGGTGGGCCTGTGGAATTCATTGCCGCAGAGTGCAGTGGAGGCCGGGACGCTAAATGACTTCAAGGCAGAGATTGATAGATTCTTGATGTCACAAGGAATTAAGGGCTACGGGGAGAATGCGGGTAAGTGGAGTTGAAATGCCCATCAGCCATGATTAAATGGTGGAGTGGACTCGATGGGCCGAATGGCCTTACTTCCACTCCTATGTCTTATGGTCTTATGGTCTTAAGGTAGAGACCCTCAACTCATAAAATAGGGGTGTCTGGACCTGTATCTGAATTTCTATAGCCTGCAGGAAAATGGGATCAAGTGTTGGAAAAAGGGATAGGATGGTTGGCCTGTTTCTCAGCTAATGCAGGCAGGATGGGCCAAGTGGCCTCAGACTATGTTGTGAATTTATTGACGTTTTTGAAACAGCTTAAATGTCTGAGGAGAAATGTGAGGGATGTGGGCAGGGAAGAGGGTGAGGGGCAGGATATGGAATGCTGCAGAGGAGGTTAGCACTGCTGCCTCACAGCGCCGGTAGACCCGGGTTCAATTCCCGACTCAGGCGACTGACTGTGTGGAGTTTGCACATTCTCCCCGTGTCTGCGTGGGTTTCCTCCGGGTGCTCCGGTTTCCTCCCACAGTCCAAAGATGTGCGGGTCAGGTGAATTGGCCAAGCTAAATTGCCCGTAGTGTTAGGTAAGGGGTAAATGTAGGGGTATGGGTGCGTTGCGCTTCGGCGGGTCGGTGTGGACTTGTTGGGCCGAAGGGCCTGTTTCCACACTGTAAGTCTAATCTAATCTAATCTAAAGACTTGATGGGCTGAATGCCCTTGCCTGTGCTGGAATGATTCTGTAAATGCACGTGATTGAACTAAATCTGCAGTCCACCAGAGGGCCCCACCCACCATCAGAAAAATATTAACTTGATTGTAATTTTTAAGATGCACAACTTCCGCAGTTGAAGTGTCCCTGCATTCCGATTCCTGTCAGACTCCTAGAAGCATGTCACAGCAGAAGGCCATTCGGCCCATTGTGATAGTGCCTGCTCTCTCTGTGAGCTATTCACTTAGCATCTTTCTCTGCTGCCCTCACATGGAATCCTAGGAGTAGGCCATGCAGCCTTTTGACCCTGCTCTGTCAGTCAAAATAAGAGTGGGTCATCATCTGGACCCTGCCCCCACTTTCTCTCCATATTCTTTAACCCTTTTTAGCTCAAGGATCATCTTTTTCCCCTCCTGTGGCTCAAAGGTGTTGCTCATTGGTCCCAGCATTTATTGTCCCATCCCTAGTTGCCCCTTGAGAAGGTGGGGGTGAGCTGCCTTCTTGACCCGTTGCAGTCCATGTGCTGTGGGTTAACCCACAATGCCCTTAGGGAGGGAATTCCAGGATTCTGACCCAGCGATACTGAAGGAACGGCTATATATTTCCAAGTCAGGATGGTGAGGGGCTTGGAGGGGAACCTAATGTCATACAGCATGGAAATAGACCCTTTGGTTCAGCCAGTCCACACCAACCATGTTCCTAAACTAAACTAGTCCCACCTGCTTGCCTCTAGCCCATACCCATCCAAACCTTTCCTATTCATATACTTACCTAAATGTCTTTTAAACATTGCAACTGTACCTGCATCCACCACATCCTCTGGAAGTTAATTCCACACACAAACTCTGTGTAAAAATAGTTGCCCCTCGTGTCCATTTTAATTCTTTTCCCTATCACCTTAAAATTTTCCCCGCTAGTCTTGAACTCTTGTGCCCTGAGGGTATGACCTTTGCTATTCACCCTATCTGTACCCCTCATGATTTTATAAACCTCTGTAAGATCAACCCCTTAACCTCCTATGATCCAGTGAAAGAAAATCCCAGCCTATCCAGGTGATCTGTGTAACTCAAACCCTCCACTTCTGGCAACATCCTGGTAAATCTCTTCCGAGCCCCCTCCAGTTAACTTGCAGGCAGACTGCATCTAACTCCTCCCTGAAAACATTCAATGTTTTGGCCTTAATCGCTTTCAGGGAAAGAGAATTCCCCAGGCTCCACCCTCTCTGGGAGAATTCCCCAGGCTCCCCACTCTCTAGGGGAATTCCCCAGGTTCCCCATTCTCTGGGAGAATTCCCAGGCTCCCCACTCTCTGGGTGAAGATATTTCTCCTCAGCTCAGTCCCAAGTGGCTGATCCCGTATCCTTAGACTGTGACCACTCTGCACTTTGGGAATATCCTTCCTGTATTTACCTGTCTAGTCCTGTTAGACTTTCATTGGTTTCTATGTGATCCTCCAATCATTATTCTAAACTTCAGGAAACATCATAGAATCCCTACGGTGTGGAAGCAGGCTATTTGGCCCATACGGACCCTCCAAACAGCACCCCACCCAGACCCTGGCATTTTCAATGGCTAGGAGGAGAAAGTGAGGTCTGCAGATGCTGGAGATCAGAGCTGAAAATGTGTTGCTGGAAAAGCGCAGCAGGTCAGGCAGCATCCAAGGAGCAGGAGAATCAACGTTTCGGGCATGAGCCCTTCTTCAGGAATGAGGAAAGTGTGTCCAGCAGGCTAAGATAAAAGGTAGGGAGGAGGGACTTGGGGGAGGGGCGATGGAGATGCGATAGGTGGAAGGAGGTCAAGGTGAGGGTGATAGGCCGGAGTGGGGTGGGGGGGCGGAGAGGTCAGGAAGAAGATTACAGGTTAGGAAGGCGGTGCTGAGTTCGAGGGATTCGACAGAGACAAGGTGGGGGGAGGGGAAATGAGGAAACTGGAGAAATCTGAGTTCATCCCTTGTGGTTGGAGGGTTCCTAGGCGGAAGATGAGGCGCCAGCCAGCCTGCATATCACAGGCAATTTCCCATAGCCTACAAATCTTTTGGACCCTGGGAGGAAACCAGAACAAACCCACACAGACACAGGGAGAATGTGCAAATTCCACGCAGATAGTCACCTGAGGCTGGAATCAAACCACACGACTCCACTCCACGTAGCCCTAACTGATCCAGTCTCTCTTCACCTGTCAGCGCTCTGATCCCAGGAGGCAAAAGTGAGGACTGCACTCGCTGGAAACCAGAGTTTAGATCAGAGTGGTGCTGGAAAAGCACAGCAGGACAGGTAGCATCCGCGGAGCAGGAGAATCGATGGTTTGGTCAGGAAAAGGGCTGATGAAGGGCTTTTGCCTGAAACGTCGATTTTCCTGCTCCTCGAGTGATGCCTGACCGCTGTGCTTTTCCAGCACCACTCTGATCTAAACTGTGATCCCAGGAATGAAGCTGGTGAACATCTGTTTGACTCCTTCTGTAGTTAGCACTCCCTGGAATCCTGGGAAAACACAATGAGACAGAGATTAACATTAGGATCAGTCACAGGGGTGAGTGCACTCCAGAATCCTCCATACCTTGCAACATCTCACACAGTTAGGGACTGTCACTCAGCCCTGCTGTCTTTACCAGAGTCTGCAGTTTATAGTTTGACCTCCATTTATTGCATCCACAGAATATGCAGACCACTGGCAAATCATTTGCAGGCACGGTAAACGTAACCAGAATGTTGATTGAAACCAAAACTGTTGGAGAAACTCAGCAGGCCTGATTGGAGAGAAAGCAGAACTAATGCCTCAAGTCCAGTGACCCTTCCTCTGAACGTTATGCAGAAATAGAACATTAAAAATAAGACCAAAGTTTTAACTTCTCTCTCTGAGACAGCTTCCCAGGGGATAGTGTGTGTGTATAACTTCATTTACTGCATTTGTTTAGCAAACGCAACATAATCACTGAAGATAAAGTTACCATTGTTGTACCAGACCATGTGACTGCTCTCATTATAGAGGGAGAGTGAGAGAGAGAGAGAGGCAGAGAGAGAGAGAGAGAGAGGCAGAGACAGAGAGAGAGAGAGACAGAGAGACAGAGAGAGACAGACAGACAGACAGACAGAGAGAGACAGAGAGAGAGAGAGAGACAGAGAGAAAGGCAGAGAGAGAGAGAGAGAGACAGACAGACAGAGAGAGGGCAGGTGATTGTTTAACCTGAGAGACGCTACACCTCAGGCGAGGGGAGAGGTTGAGTCTGTTCAGGTATTGGACCCTCCTACTGCCTCAGATATGTATAAATATTGGTACTGTATGTGTATATATATGTATAAATATTGGTACTGTATGTGTCAGAGAGGCCTTTGGTTGTTTTGGATAGAGTCAAAGTCCAAAGTTTTGTTTATTTAGTGAATCCCTGGAATTCACTGCCACAGAAGGCTGTGGAGGGCAGGTCATGGAATATATTTAAGATTGAAATAGATAGGTGCTTGATTGCCAAGGGGATCAAGGGTTATGGAGAGAAAGTGGGAGGATGGGATTGAGAAACTTAACAGCCTGGACTGAATGGTGGAGCAGACTCAATGGGCTGAATGGCTTAATTTCTGCTCCTATGTCGAATAGGCTTATGATATACAGCTGTACAAACTGAACTGCTTTTGTGACAATGTATATATTCAAAGAGTTTTTTTATGATGAAGTAGACTTTTGAAATAAAAGAAGAGAGGTTGAGAAGTCCAACCCTTCATCATGACCTCAGCTGGGAGGGAATTGAATCCAGCTGTTGGTATCACAAACCAGTTGTCCGGCCAACTGAGCTAACCAGCCCCCACGGTCATCATGTCCCATTGATTTGTACTTGCTAAATCAGCTACTGTTGGGTTTTAATAATGTTTGCAAACTGTGAAAATCAGGTGCACGGAACGTTCCGGAATAGGTTTGCATTTCTGTAGCACCCATTGTGACCTTGGATGGCTTCGCAGCCGGTCCTTCTGAAGTGTTACAAAGACTATGAAGGTGGCAACAAGAAGGTAAACTGTTCCTAACCGGTCACGGAGTGGCTCAGAATGTGAGCATTGTTGAAACCAAAACATATCCAGTATCCTCTGAACGGATTGACCTAGTGTCCAGCCCTATAAATATGGAGTCATATACTTGACTTGATTTGGTTTATTGCGGTCAAGTGTATCTAACTACAGTGAAAAGTTTTGTTTTCAAACAGTACAGACAGAAGATTGTAAGAACATACAGAGCACAGGGTTCTGAGACAGAGTAAAGCATATAGATTACACTGCACAGTGGGTGCAGAAAGCAAGGCCAACATTATCTGAAGTTAGAGAGGTCCATCCATTAGTCTAATAATAGCAGGAAAAAAGCTGTTCTCAAATCTGTAGATGCATATTCAAGGTTCTGTATTTTCTGCCTGACAGAAGAGATCGTAAGACACCATTACTAGGGTGAGATGGGATCTTTGATAATCTTGGCAGCCTTTCCACTGTTAAGGCAAAATGTAAACGGAGTCCATGATTGGAAGATTGGCTTCTGTGATGGTCTAGGTTGTGCACACAACCTTCTGTGGTTTGTTATGGTCCAGGGCAGGGCAGGTGTTGTAGCACACCGTTCTGCATCCAGATAGAATGTACAGCACAGAAACAGACCCTTCGGTCCAACCCGTCCATGCCGACCAAATATCCTAAATTAATCTAGTCCCATTTGCCAGCACCCGGCCCATATCCCTCCAAACCCTTCCTATTCATATTCCCATCCAGATGCCTTTTAAATGTTGTAATTGTACCAGCCTCCACCACTTCCTCTGGCAGCTCATTCCATACACGCACCACCCTCTGTGTGAAAACATTGCCCCTCAGGTCTCTTAAATCTTTTCCCTCTCACCTTAAACCCTATGCTCCTCTAGTTCTGGACTCCCCCACCCCAGGGAAAATACCTTGTCTATTTATTCTATCCATGCCCCTCATGATTTTATAAACCTCTCAAAGGTCACCCCTCAGCCTCCGATGCTCCAGGGAAAACAACCCCAGCCTATCTAGCCTCTCCCTACAGCTCAAATATGTTTATCACTCAATTAACACGACTGGGCCATTTCCTTTTCCAGGGTGTGGTTAGCGGGATCTTACTGTGTCCAAAATGGCTGCCATTTCCCCCACATTACAACAGTAACCAGGCTTCAGAAGCACTTCATTGGCTGTAAAGTGCTTTGGAACATCCTGAAGATGAAAAAGGTGCCATATAAATGCAGGAAATCCCTGCAATAAAATGCTTCCTCAAACATCGGGTATCTTACAACAGTTGGTGAAGTCTACAGAACAGGGTTAAGTCGTCTTGAACAATGAGACTTGCCTGCCCCGATTGATTAAATTGGTTCTAGGAATTCAGGTTTCTGGTGTTAAATTGCTCTCCATCTGCTGGGTAATCAGATAGCTGCTTTAATAGGACCAGAAGGAATGCTGTGGGTGGGGTGGGGGAGGTTAGGACACTGATGAAGTCAAGAGATGACCCAGAAGCTTCATTTAATCCCACGGCGGGCCATTGATTAGGGGTGAATTCTCACATTTCCTGAACATACAAAATGATTTCTTAGAACAATTTATTTGTTTGCCTCATTGATGACACATACAAACCCTTTGATAAATCCTTCTCCAGAAATTCAGACGCAAAGCATTAAAAATTATTGTCATCCCACTCTCTCATTAGAGAGAGAGAGAGATGGCTGGTGATGATTTAACCTGAGGGTCACCATTCCTCTAGTGAGATTGAGAAGGTGGGATCTTCATAATAACCTCAGCTGGTGCAGGAATTTGAACCCATGCTGTTGGTGTTGTAGAGTCATACAGCATCGAAACAGACCTTTCAGCCTGAACCCATTTACCCACCCTTGGTCCATACTGTACACAGTGCCTGAAGAAGGGCTCCTGCCCGAAACGTCGATTCTCCTGCTCCTTGGATGCTGCCTGACCTGCTGCGCTTTTCCAGCAACACATTTTCACCTCTGATCTCCAGCATCTGCAGACCTCACTTTCTCCATAGTGTGCAATACTTGGCATTTAAAGTGTTCACTCAGATGTGCCTTAACAGGTGTCACGGTGGTCCAGTGGTTAGCACTGCTGCCTCACAGCGCCAGGGACCTGGGATCGATTCCAGCCTTGGGCGACTGTCTGTGTGGAGTTTGCACATTCTCCCCATGTCTGTGTGAGTTTCATCCCACAATCTAAAGATGCACAGGTTAGGGTGCAGTTGAGGTGGGTTAGCTGTGGGAAATGTAGGGTTTCAGGGATGGGGTGGGATGCTCTTTAGAGAGATTGCATGGACTCGATGGGCCAAATGGCCTGCTTTCACAGTGCAATGATTCTGAATGTTTATTTGCCATGACAAAGCAGCCATCCATCTGACTGACTCCCAACACAGCTATACACTGTCATTACCAATTAACATCCTGGGGTTTACTATTGGCCAGAAACTGAACTGGACTCACCATATAAACACAGTGGCTAGCAGGACAGGTCAGCTACTGTGAATCCCTGAAGGGAGTAACTCATCTCCTGAATCCCTCACTTTGAACCAAGCCCCATCCCACTCACCAGCCCTGTGCTCACTGACCTACACTGGCTCCTGGTTAGACAGTGCCTCAATTTTTAAAAATTCTACCATTCTTTTTGGATATCTCGCTGTAAGAGGGTCTTACCCTCCTTCTCCAACCCCTCAACCCTCCAGGATATGTAGATGACTCCAATTCTCCTCTGATGTAAGTGCTGAATTTTACCTACACCATTGGTGAGTGTGCTGTCAGCTGTGAGATCTGCAAACACAGGGACTCCCTGTGGAAACAGACCCTTTGGTCCAACCCTTCCAAACTGACCTGATATCCCAACCTAATCTAGTCCCACCTGCCAGCACCCGGAGGGCCCATATCCCTCCAAACCCTTCCTATTCATATACCCATCCAAATGCCTTTTAAATGTTGTAATTGTACCAGCCTCCACCACTTTCTCTGGCTGCCCATTCCACACACACACCACCCTCTGTGTAAAAAAGGTGCCCCTTAGGTCTCTTTTATATCTTTCCCCTCTCACCCTAAATCTACGCTGTCCAGTTCTGGACTTGGCCCATATCCCTCCAAACCCTTCCTATTCATGTCCCCATCCAGATGCTCTTTCAATGTTGTTATTGTACCAGCCTCCACCACTTCCTCTGGCAGCTTGTTCAATACGTACCCCAACCTCTGTGTGAAAATGTTGTCCCTTGGGTCCCCTTTAAATCTTTCTCCTCTCACCTTAAGCCTCTGCCCTCTAGTTCTGAACTCCTCCACCCCATGGAAAAGACCTTGGCTATTTATTCTATCCATGCCCCTCATGATTTTGTAAACCTCACCCTTCAACCCCCTATGTTCCAGTCTTTCCAGTCCCTCCCTTTCACTCAACCCCTCCAGTCCCGGCAACATCCTTGTCAGTCTTTTCCAGACTCTTTCTAGTTTGACAAAATCCAAAGCAGGCCAACCAGAATTTAAGCAGTACTCCTGAAGTGGCCTCACCAATGTCCCACTACATCACCTCCCAGCTTCTGGATTCAGTGCTCTGACCAATGAAGGTAAGTGTGCCAAACACCTTCTTCCTCATCCAGGGAACAGGAGATTCGACGTTTCGGGCATAAGCCCTTCTTCAGGGCTTATGCCCGAAACGTCGAATCTCCTGTTCCTTGGATGCTGCCTGACCTGCTGCGTTTTTCCAGCAACACATTTTCAGCTCTGATCTCCAGCATCTGCAGACGTCACTTTCTCCTCACCTTCTTCCTCATCCTGTCTACCTGGGACGCCACTTACACCTGGACCCCTAGGTCTCTCAGTTCAACAACACTCCCCAGGGCCCCACCATTAACTGTATCAGTCCTGATCTGCTTTGCCTTATCAAAGTGCAACACCTCACATTTATTTGCATTAACCTTCACCTGCCCATGGGCCCACCCGAGCAAGGTCCCACTGTGTGTTTAGATAAACTTGTTCACTGTCCACTATACCACGAAATTTGGCATCATCCACAAACTTACTAACCATACCTCTTATATTCTCATCCAAATCATTTATATAAATGTCAAACAGCAGTGGATTCAGAACTGGTCAGGGGCCTCCGGCCCAAATAACACTCCTCTTTGTTCACCCATCAAACGGCCACCCTTGAAGTAGTGGCAATGGTGGGAGCAAGGACCAGGGGGCCTTTCCTGTTAAAGCGTGATTAAAGGCAGTCAGCATGGCTTTGTGAGGGGCAGGTCATGCCTCACAAATCTTATTGAGCTCTTTGAGGAGGTGACGAGACAGGCTGATAAAGGTCAATCAGTGGATGCGGTGTACATGGATATCAGCAAGGCATTTGATAAGGTTCCCCACGGTAGGCTCATTCATAAAGTCAGGAGGTATGGGATACAGGGAGATTTGGCTATCTGGATTCAGAATGGGCTGGCTGACAGAAGGCAGAGAGTGGTTGTAGATGGAAAGCATTCTGCCTGGAGGTCAGTGGTGAGTGTGTCCCACAGGGCTGTGCTCTTTGTGGTTTTTATAAATGACTTGGATGAGGTGGATGAGGAGCGGGTTAGTGAGTTTGCCAATTACACAAAGGTTGGAGGTGCCATTGATAGTATCGAGGGCTACTGCAGGCTGCACCAGGACATTGACAGGATGCAGAGCTGGGCTGAGAAATGGCAGATGGAGTTCAGCCTGGATAAATGCAAAGTGATGTTTTTGGAAGGTCGAACTTGAATACTGAATATAGGGTTAAAGACAGGATTCTTGGCAGTGTGGAGGAACAGAGGGATCTGGGTGTTCAAGTGCACAGATCCCTCAAAGTTGTCACCCAAGTGGATAGGGTTGTTAAGAAAGCATATAGTGTTTTGGCTTTCATTCACAGAAGGTCAGGTTTAAGAGCCACGAGGTTTTGCTGCAGCTCTACAAAATCCTGGTAAGACCACACTTGGAATATTGTGTCCAGTTCTGGTTTGGAGAGGGGACAAAGAAGGTTTACCAGGATGCTGCCTGGACCGGAGGGCTTATCTTACAAAGAGAGGTTGACTGAGCTCGGACTTTTCTCTGTGGAGAGAAGGAGGAAGAGAGGTGACCTGATCGAGGTGTACAAGGTAATGAGGCTTAGAGAGGGTCAATAACCAGAGACTTTTCCCCAGGGCAGGATTGACTGGCACAAGGGGTCATAGTTTTAAGGTGGTCAGAGGAAGGTATAGAGGAGCCATCAGAGGAAGGTTCTTCATGCAGAGGAATGCGTCGTCAGCAGTGGTGGCGGAAGCAGAGTCATTAGGGACACTTATGCGACTGCTGGATATGCACATGGACAACAGTGAATTGAGGGGACCGTAGGTAAGGGTTATTTTATTTTATGTTAGGATTAATCCTCAGCACAACATTGTGGGCCGAAGGGCCTGTTCTGTGCTGTACTTTTCTATGTTCAATGTTCAATGTTCAATGTTCAATATTCTCTGTTCTATGTTTTATGTTCTATGTTCTATGTTCTATGTTCAACGTTCTATGTTCAATGTTCAATGTTCAATATTCTCTGTTCTATGTTCTATGTTCTATGTTCAATGTTCAATGTTCAATGTTCAATGTTCTATGTTCTATGTTCTATGTTCAATGTTCAATGTTCAATGTTCAATGTTCTATGTTCTATGTTCAATGTTCAATGTTCTATGTTCTATGTTCTATAGTGAATAGGTGGAGCAAAGGTTCAGCAGGAATGGACACGGACACGGGGATTGCTGGGCACGTGCACTGATATATTCACGGTAGTGTCTCCCACCCGCCATCCTCCTCTCACCATAACAAAGGCCTTGTGTGGTGGGTTAGTAAAGTCAGGCTTTTTAAAAAATTTATCATAGAGTCATAGAGATGTACAACATGGAAACAGACCCTTCGATCCAACCCGTCCATGCCGACCAGATATTCCAACTCGATCTAGTCCCACCTGCCAGCACCCAGCCCATATCCCTCCAAACCCTTCCTATTCATTTACCCACCCAAATGTCTCTTAAATGTTGCAATTATACCAGCCACCACAACATTCTTTGGCAGCTCGTTCCATACACAAACCATCCTCTGCATGAAAAAGTTGCCCCTTTTATATCTTTCCCCTCTAACCCTAAACCTATGCCCTCTAGTTCTGGACTCCCCGACCTCAGGGAAAAGACTTTGTCTATTTATCCTATCCGTGCCCCTCATAATTTTGTAAATTTCTATAAGGTCACCCCCTCAGCCTCCGACACTCCAGGGAAAACAGCACCAGCCTGTTCAGCCTCTCCCTGTAGCTCAGATCCTCCAACCCTGGCAACATCCTTGTAAATCTTTTCTGAACCCTTTCAAGTTTAACAACATCTTTCCGATAGGAAGGAGACCAGAATTGCACGCAATTTTCCAACAGTGGCCTAACCAATGTCCTGTACAGCCATAACATGACCTCCCAACTCCTATACTCAATACTCTGATCAATAAAGGAAAACATACCAAACATCTTCTTCACTATCCTATCTACCTGTGACTCCACTTTCAAGGAGCTATGAATCTGCACTCCAAGGTCTCTTTGTTCAGCAACACTCCCCAGGACCTTACCATTAAGTGTATAAGTCCTGCTAAGATTTGCTTTCCCAAAATACAGCACCTCGCATTTATCTGAATTAAACTGCATCTGCCACTTCTCAGCCCATTGGCCCATCTGGTCCAGATCCTGTTGTAATCTGAGGTCACCCTCTTCACTGTCCACTACACCTCCAATTTTGGTGTCATCTGCAAACTTACTAACTGTACCTCTTTTGCTCGCATCCAAATCATTTATGTAAATGACAAAAAGTAGAGGAGCCAGCACCGATCCTTGTGGCACTCCACTGGTCACAGGCCTCCAGTCTGAAAAACAATCCACCACCACCAACCTCTGTCTTCGATCTTTGAGCCAGTTCTGTATCCAAATGGCTAGTTCTCCCTGTATTCCATGAGATCTAACCTTGCTAATCAGTCTCCCATGGGGAATCTTGTCGAGCGCCTTACTGAAGTCCATATAGATCACATCTACTGCTCTGCCCTCATCAATCTTCTTTGTGACTTCTTCAAAAAACTCAATCAAGTTTGTGAGACATGATTTCCCATGCACAAAGCCGTGTTGATGGAGAGGTGCATGCTCCTCTTGCAGGATCTGGGAGGTAAGGGTCACCACTGGTGTCCCTGCTGACCTCCCCTGTGAGACATACACCCAACTCCAGCTCCTCACAGACCTCGTTAGGGAACTGGAGCTGGATGAACTTCAGATCATTCAGGAGGATGAGGAGGTGACAGAGAGGAGTTGTCGGGAGGTGGTTACACTTAAGTTACAGGGTAAAGGTAGCTGGGTAACAGTCAGGAGAGGGAAAGGGAATAGGCAGACAGTGCAGGGAAAGGGAATAGGCAGGCAGTACAGTCTCCCCTGTTGCTGTTCCCCTCAATAATAAATATACCACTTTGAACACTGTTGGGGGGATGACCGATTGCAAAAGACACAGTGGTCAGGTTTCTTGTACTGAGCCTGGCTTTGTGACTCAGAAGGGAAGGGGGGACAACAGGAGAGTGACAGCGATAGGGGATTCAATGGGGAAAGGAACAGACAGCAGATTCTGTGGTTGTGAACAAGACTTCTGGATGGTATGTTGCCTGCCAGGTGCCAGGGTCAGGGATGTCTCAGATTGAATTGGAAATATGCCTTATGGGAAGGGTGAGCAGCCAGAAGTCGTGGTACACATCGGTACCAATGACATAGCTAGGAAAAGGGATGAAAAGTGAATGTAGGGAGTTAGGTTGCAAGTTAAAAGGCAGAACGAGCAGAGCAGGATTGCTTCCGGTGCCACGGGATAGTGAGACTAGGAACAGAGCGCGAATGCTGGTGAACACGTGGCTACAGAGCTGGTGTAGGAGGGAGAGATTCAGGTTTGGAACATAGAACATTACAATGCAGTACATGCCCTCGATGTTGCACCGACCTGTGGGACCGATCTGACATCCATCTACTCAAAACTATTCCACTCTTGTCCATATGCCTATCCAATGACCATTTAAAAGCCTCCAATGTTGGCGAGTCTACAACTACTGCACCATGTGGATCATCGGGGTTCCTTCTGGGGAAAGTGGGACTGTACAAGGAGATGGGTTGGACCTGAACTGGACGGGCACCAATATCCTGGGCAGGAGGTTTGCCAGAGCTATATGGGAGGGTTTAAACTAGATTGGCAGGAGGGTTTGAACCTGAGCTATGGATCAGATGCTGGAGTAGGTAGTGAACAGCCAGATACAGCGTGCAGATAGTCCGTGAGGAGGGATAGACAGTTGATTGGGCAAAGGTGCAGGGAGTGTAATGGGTTGAAGTGTGACTATTTTAACACATGAAGTTTCAGGAATAAGGCTGGTGAACTTGCTGGTGAACTTAGAGCATGGATCAGTACTTGGAACTGTGAGATTGTGGCCATTGTGGGGACTTGGATATCACAGGGATAGGAATGTTGGATTTTCCAGGGTTTAGATGTTTCAAAAGGGATGGGGGTGGTAAAAGAGATGGAGGAGTGGCATTGCTAGACAGGGATAGTATCACAGCTGCAGAAAGGGAGGTTGTCGAGGAAGGTTTGTCGACTGAGTCGGTATGGGGGCAAGTCAGAAACAGGAAAGGAGCAGTCACTTTCTTGGGAGTTTTCTACAGGCCTCCCCCCTCCCCCCCCCCCCCCCCCCCCCCCAACCCCCCCCAACCCCCCCCCACCCCATAGCAACATCGACACAGGGGGGCAGATTGGGAGGCAGGTTTTGGAAAGGTATAGAAACAACAGGGTTGTTGTCATGGGGGACTTTAACTTCCCTAATATTAGTTCAAATAGTTTGGATGGAGCAGTTTTTGTTAGGTGTGTCCAGGAAGGGTTCCTGACGCAATATGTAAATAGGCCAACTAGAGGGGAGGCCATATTGGATTCGGTGCTTGGCCATGAACCAGGCCAGGTGTCAGATCTCTCGGTGGGAGAGCATTTCGGTGACAGTGACCACAACTGCCTCACCTTTCCCACACCCATGGAGAAGGATAGGAGCAGATGGTATGGGAAAGTATTTAATTGGGGGAAGGGGAATTACAATGCTACTCAGCAGGAACTGGGATGCCACAGTGGTTAGCACTGCTGCCTCACAGCGCCAGAGACCCGGGTTCAATTCCTGACTCAGGCAACTGTCTGTGTGGAGTTTGCACATTCTCCCCGTGTCTGCGTGGGTTTCCTCCGGGTGCTCCGGTTTCCTCCCACAGTCCAAAAATGTGCAGGTCAGGTGAATTGGCCATGCTAAATTGCCCTAGTGTTAGGTAAGGGGCAAATGTAGGGGTATGGGTGGGTTTCTCTTCAGCGGCTCGGTGTGGACTTGTTGGGCCGAAGGGCCTGTTTCCACACTGTAAGTACTCTAATCTAATCTAAATTCGGAACAGATGTTCTCAGGGAAATGTACGTCAGAAATGTGGAGGTTGTTTAGGGAGCACTCGCTGATACTGCTGGACAGGTTTGTCCCACTGAGGCAAGGAAGGGATGGTAGGTTGAAAGCATCTTGGGTGACAAGGCTGTGGAACATCTAGTCAAGAGGAAGCTTACTTAAGGTTGAGGCAGTAAGGATCAGACAGGCCTTTAAAGGGTTATAAGGTAGCCAGGAAGGAACTGAAGAATGGACTTAGGAGAACTAGAAGGGGCATGAAAAAGCTTTTAGGGAGGAAGATTAAGGAAAACCCTAAGGCGTTCAACACTTATGTGAGGAACAAGAGGATGACCTTAGTGACGGTAGGGTCAATCACAGAGACTGGTGGGAATTTGTGCCTGGAATCAGAGGAAGTAGGGGAGGTCCTTAATGAGTACTTTGTTTCAGTCTTCACTACTGAGAGGGACCTTGACATTTCTGAGGACAGTGTGAAACAGACTGATCTGCTCAGATTGATGTTAGGAAGGAGGATGTGCTGAAGATTTTGGAAAGCATAACATTACATAAATCCCTTGGGTCAGATGGGATATGTGTGTGCAAGAGTGTGTGTGTGTCTGTGTGAGAATGTGTGTGTGTACATGCGAGAGTGAGAGTCTGTGTGTGTCTGAGTGGGTGCGTATGAGGGTGTGAATGAATGAGCACGTGAGTGTGAATCTATGTAACTGAGTGAGTGAGCATGAATATCAGTGAGAGCGAGTGAAAGTTTGTGTTAGACTAACAGCTGCATGAAAGGTTGTTAGAGCTTCCTCCTGCTCCGGTGCACCGTCACCCACAGCCAACTCATTCAGCCACATTTTCACCAAGTGGGAAGAACTCGCTTAGTCATCTGGAACAGGAGTGGCCAGACCGCCCCCAGAACTGGAGTGAGGGCAGGTAACCATTTCTTCATTCTAATTGCTCCGGTCAACCATCAAATCCTGCCCCTTCCATGGCCTCAACATTTCTTTCAGGGAGAATTCACGGCATCTGTTGGAGCCAATCACTGCCGTGATGGTTTCTGTCAGTCCAACGCACTCTTGCCTTAGAAAAACCACCATAAACCACCTCAAACTGTGCCAACACGATGCGTTACTTTTGTAGGCTGATGGAGACAAAAATAAAAGCATGCCTCTGATTTTGAAATGTCTTTATTGGGACCACAGAACTATTTTAAATTGTTCAAATTAAACCGATTCCTGAATATCAAATTTGTGCAAAATTGTTCACATGAATGAATGATCTCAGGATTAAAGGGTTATTAAATGAGTAGGAATGTCTTCACCCAGAGACTAATGAATCTCAGTAATTCTCTATCAGAGCTCCATCAAATCAGTTGATCCCTAGATCCTAAAGATATCGAGGGATGCGGAGATGAGATTGAAAAGTGATCTTCAGAAAGATCAACCGTGGTCTTATTGACGAGGTTCGAAGGGCAGAATGGCCTTCCCCATTACAGATGTCCAAATCCCAATTTCCTATGTCCTAACCTGTACCAATTCACCCCCCCCTCCTCTTGTTTGTCAATCCAGACTAGGTCCACGTTAGGTACGGCCTCAATCTTTAAAATATTTATCCTCGTTTTCAATTATCTGGATGACCTCAATGTTTTTCTGTTTCTTTTATAAACAGCTTGACATTGAATCTCCTCTCATGTGACAGGAAGCCTGTGGACGTGGCTCATGCAATGACCTTCGAAAGTGGGCTTTGGTGCACTCGGCAGCAACTGGTACACTCCCCAAGAGTTTCCTGGATCATAGAGACTGATAAACTGACTTTGGCCAATCACAGATTCAACCAATCATCCTGAGCCACATCAGAAAACATAACAATTCAGAGTTGCAACTCTCACTCGGCTGTGAAATAACAGTATCCTGGGTTCACAAGTGTTGCTTCAAAAACAGAGACACTATCAATGGTTTTCATCAGGACATGCAGCAGAATTCCAAATCCCAAAGGGAATAACAAGTTACACTGCATGAGAAACTGGGTACTCATCGGTTGGCAAGTGGTTTCCGATTGAAGACAAAGCCTCAGCCGAAAATGCACCAGGAAAATGTCGCCCAACCCTTTTGTGTAAAAAGACAGATCAACCCTAGTGGCTCAGTGCTTAGCACCGTTACCTCACATCGGGGGACCGATTACTGATCACTGATCACCGTTACCTCACACCGGGAGACTGATCACTGATCACTGATTACTGATCACCGTTACCTCACATTGGGGGGACTGATTGTACAAACTCCACACATTCTCCCTGTGTGTTCCAGTTTCCTGCCACAGTTCAAAGAAGTGGAGATTTGGGGGACTGACTATGCTAAATTGCCCATTGTGTCTAGGATGTGTAGGCTATGTGGGTTAGCCATGGGAAATGTAGGGTTAGAGGGATGGGGAGTGTCTGTGTGGGATAGTCTTCAAAGGGTTGGTGTGCATTCATTGGTGTAAACAGCCCGTTCCCACACCGTAGGGATTCTGTGATTGGTTGAGACATGTCATAGGAGAATGTGCCAGGGCAGAGAGTGTCCACCAAGCTTTTGTTAAATTGGAAAGACACTTCCTGGACAAATTCCTTTTGCCTGCAGAGGACTGGGCCCTGACTATGTATCTAAGTGGCCTCCAGCAACCGTTAAAATGAGCCACATTACAAGATCCACTCAATCATAAATGAGTTGTTAACGTAGCTCTTGGTATAATCAGGATTGTTCACAGAAACCACACACCGCTGGACACAACACTGAGTACAGTCAGCACTTGGCCTCTTGTGAGCAGCTGAAGGGAACCTGCTGTTTGACTTTCTATTCTTACCTAGAGAGAGGGAAACTGTTTCAAGACCGATTTATTAACTGTTTGGAGTTGAGGAGATATAAAGAACTAGGATGGGAGTAGGACATCTATCCCCTTCAGCCTGCTACCCCTACTCAATAGAAAAATATTCAGCGAGGAGCCTCAGCTGCTTCCCTGGGCGGGGAATTCCACAGATTCACAACCCTCTGGGTGAAGAGGTTCCTCCTCAGCTCCGTCCGAAGCCCGCTCCCCCTTATTTTGAGGCAATGCCCCTGCCAGTGGAAACGCACTGCATAATTATGTTTCTAGAAGATTCCCCCTCATTCTTCTGAATTGCAATGAACATAATCCCAGTCTACTCAGTCTCTCCTCATAAGCCAACCCCCTCAACTCCAGGACCAACCTGGTGTACCTCCTCTGCAGCCCCTCCAGGGGCGGTACATCCTTCCTCAAGTAAGAAGACCAAATCTGCACACAGTACTCCAGGTGTGGCCTCACCAACCCCCTGTACAGCTGGAGTCGAGAGTGTGGTCAGCAGCATCCGGAGGAGCCGGAAGCTGATGAAAGGCTTTTGCCTGAAATGTCGATTTTCCTGCTTCTCGGATGCTGCCTGACCTGCTGTGCTTTTCCAGCACCACTCTCTTCGGCTCTAATGTCCAGCATCTGGAGTCCTCCCTTCCACCTATACAGCTGCAGCATAACCTCCCTGCGTTTAAACTCCACCCCTCTAGCAGTGAAGGAGAATGTTCCAGTTGCCTTGTTAATTATCTGCTGCACCTGCAAACCGACCTTGTGTGATTCATGCACAAGGTCACCCAGGTCCCTCTGCCCAGCATCTTGCACCATTCAAATAAATCAGCCATTTTGCTGTTATTCCAACCAAGAGGGCGACCTCACATTTACCCACATTGTATGTCATCTGCCAGACCCCTGCCCACTCACTGAACCCATTTCTATCCCTCTGCAGACTTCCTGTCTTCTACACACTGTGCTCTACCACTCACTTCAGTGTCATCTGTGACCTTTGACACACTACATGGGTCCCCCTATTGAAGAGTTTAGGCAGCATTCAGGAGAGAGGTTGAGTTCTCACACAGATTAAAATGTATGATTCTCCCTGACAGTGCAGGACGGAGTCCATTCACCCATTGAACCTGTGCTATTCCTCCAGCAAGTCCCACTCCCAGTTTCTTTCCACCTACAAGAGTTTATCCTTTTAGGAGGTTTTGGGATAAATTCAAATGGGGGAGGTAAAGGCTAGCCTTGCCTATTGGCTCCAGAACCAATGGCAGCCCATATCATCTCTTCCAGGGATAGACCAGCCAATCAAGTGCCAGTCAGATGTCTAACTGGACAGAGGTGGGCACCCTCAGCATAAAGACAGAGGGCAGAATACCCACCTGCTGAAAACTGTCATCCAATCTGAAAGCCAGCTGCCAAACACTATCATCCAATCAGAGATCTACCTGAACACTACCCACCAAACGCTATCAGCCAGAGATCTATCCACCCATCTAAAACTGTTGGCCAGAGATCTACCTGATGAAAATTGTCATCCAAATCAGAGATCCACCTGCTAAACACTGTCAGCAAATCAGAAAGCTACCCATTGAACATGAACCAATCAATCATCGATCTAGCTGTCATAAACTGGCAGCCATTCAGAGGCCCAGCTGCTGAAAACTATCATCCAATCAGAGAACAGGATTCTCACTAACCAGGTACAACAATGGCTAAGAGACTTCCTGCTGACCCTCTAGGGATGGCAGGAAGATTCCAGCTGATCCTAGATGTGGTTTGGTCTGACCCGCGATGGAGACATTGCCTGGAGCACCCTCCTGATTTTCCATTGGCTGAACCCATCTCACTTCCCATCACCTTGGATCATGGTGGGAAGGGTAATGGGACACCATTCCCGATCTCTGGAAAGCTGCAGCAGGAACTCCACCTTGACACTGTGGCAGGATGTCAACTGCTAGTTTTCTGGAGGCCTGATGTTTCTCGCAAAAAAAACAGCACTCTGATTTCTCCATGAGAAGGGACAAGCTGCAGGAATGAACAACAAGAGACAAATTGACTTTTTTTTAATAAAAGGCGTTTCAGCCTCTGAAAGGTTTGAACTGACCTCCGACTGGCCTTGTGATTCTAGAGTAGGTGCCCGCCAGAGAGAGACAGGAATGTTCTGCTCTCCTGAGGGGATTGAGGTAATCCTGGATTGAGGTTCCGGCCTCTTGAAGTTTACTAAATTCTTCGCTGTCAGTCCAGGCCTGGTACACTTAACGTATGAGCCGAGGGCTGAAGCTCAAGCTGAGATTTTTACCTATGACCACCCCAGTCCAACACCAACTCCTCCACATCAAACCGAGACAGGTCTCTTTGTCCTTCCAGGGTTAGAGGTCAGGGGTTTGGAAGGTCCTGTTGAAGGACCGAATAGCTGCAATGTAGATGAGCGTACACTGCTGCTCCCCACAGGGAGGTTGGAAGGAGTGAATGAATGGTTCAAGGTGGTAGATAGCCAACCAGAAGCAGGGGGCACGGCCTCACAGTGAAGGGAGGACCCTTTAGCACCGAGATGGGGAGGCAACCTCTTCAGCCAGAGGGTGGGGAATCTCTGGGACCCATTGCTACAGAGAGCTGTGGACACCTCCCCCAGAGGGTATTTAAGGCAGTCTTGATTAGTGAGGGGCTTAAAGACTCCAGGGAAAAGGCAGCAGAACGGAGTTCAGAAACAGATCAGCCATGCTCGAATGGTGGACCAGACTTGATGGGCTGAGTGGTTATCTGCTCCCATGTCTTATGGTCTTTATCCTGGATGGCACGGAGCTTCCAGAAGGCTATTGTAGAGCAGTGCTCCATCTCACACTGGGAGGAGCTACAGAGATCAGACCGGACAGTCCAGAGAAACAGGCTGGGAAAGGAGGAACGTGACTGCAAATACAGGCTCTTAATTGTTTGAAGGAATTGGCTGCTCACCTCATTCCACAGCAGTCAGGTTGGTGAGAATCTGCGCGGGTCTCTGTCAATGTTGTTAATTGCTGTCCAGACAAAAGGCTGTAATAAGAGAGGAGGGAAATCACACGAGATGAACTGTTTTGGGAGTGACAAAGCTGTGCAAGTGCTGAAGCTTGGGA
This sequence comes from Hemiscyllium ocellatum, assembly GCF_020745735.1. Taxonomy (NCBI): domain Eukaryota; kingdom Metazoa; phylum Chordata; class Chondrichthyes; order Orectolobiformes; family Hemiscylliidae; genus Hemiscyllium; species Hemiscyllium ocellatum. Next base: position 3,409,729 of record NC_083447.1, on the reverse strand, counting down.
TTTATCCACCTTCAGCTCCATTATTTTCTCCAGTACAATTTTCTTCAATTCCTCATTTCCACACACAACCCCCCCCAGCAATGTCCCAGTTCTGGGACATTGCTGGGGTCTCACTTTGACTTACCCATTATACATTTGTGTGACTCTGCCTGTAGTGGACCCATACTCACTTTTTTTTAGATTAGATTACTTACAGTGTGGAAACAGGCCCTCCGGCCCAACAAGTCCACACCGACCCGCCGAAGCGCAACCCACCCATACCCCTACATTTACCCCTTCACCTAACACTACGGGCAATTTAGCATGGCCAATTCACCTGACCCGCACATCTTTGTGACTGTGGGAGGAAACCGGAGCACCCGGAGGAAACCCACGCAGACACGGGGAGAACGTGCAAACCCCATACAGTCAGTCAGTCACCTGAGTCGGGAATTGAACCCGGGTCTCAGGCGCTGTGTGCCACCATGCCGCCCACACATTTTAGCCAAGTGTTTCCTTTTTACATACCTCTAGAAGCTTTTACAGCCCTATTTTGCTTTTTTTTTGCAAGATTGCATCCATATTCTATTCTCCTTCCTTTCCAATATCTTGCTCCTTGTGTTGTATTCTTTAATCTCCCAATCTTCCGAATCACTGCTATTTCTCTCAATTTTGTCGGTTGTTTAGAATAGAATGGAATCCCTATAATGTGGGGTTCGAGTTTGCTGCAATGTTTGAGAAACTTCAGCGACGAGGATGGGACTGGAGGGCGTTCCCTTGGGGAGAAGGAAACCGAGGCGTTTTCAACACGCAGGAGGAGTCTGGGCAGAGCAGACAAAGAGAATCAATTCTGAGGAAGGGTCAGTGGACCCAAAACGTTGACTCTGATTTGTCTCGGCAGCGCTGAGCCAAAATTCTTGATGTGGAGGACTGGGGTGGACAAAGTCAGAAGTCACATGACACCAGGTTACAGTCTCTCTGAAACCACAAGCTTTCAGAGCACTGCCCCTTGATTGGGTTAATTCCATTCCACTGCTGAGGTAATCCCACTCCCTTGCTCTGTCCCCATGTTTAAAAATGTACCTTGCCTTTAAAAAGGGTGCGCCTTTCAGGACTCCATGTGCAGTGTGTATACAATGCTAGCCTGCAGCTTTGAGTTTTCATGTTGCATGCACAAAACTCAATGGTTTGGCTGCACGGACTGATTCATAACTTACCATCTGTTTTACTGTTTTAAATAAACCAAGCCACAGAGTTGATCCAACTCTGATGAGCAATAAAACACAAGATCATTATAACAAACTCAACACCCTGCATGTCTCAAAATAAACAGCTGAAAATATGTTGCTGATTAAAGCACAGCAGGTTAGGCAGCATCCAAGGAACAGGAAATTTGATGTTTCGGGCCAGAGCCCTTCATCAGGAATCCTGATGAGGGGCTCTGGCCCGAAACGTCGAATTTCCTGTTCCTTGGATGCTGCCTAACCTGCTGTGCTTTAACCAGCAACATATTTTCAGCTCTGATCTCCAGCATCTGCAGACCTCACTTTTTACTCAAAATTAACAGCTGTCAAGCATTTATCCCCTTTCCATTTGAAAGTTGAAACGGTGTCGGTTTCTCGCTGCCTTTCAGGGCGTGTGCCAGAGGGATCAACAAATAACTGTCCAAAGTTCATTTTCCTATTTTGCAAAATCAAAACCGCTTACAATGATCAGATCTCCTTTCCGCAGTGTTTTTCTTTGGTTTATAAAACACATGTTGGGAAAATACCCATCTCTTGGTCTCTTTGCAAAGAGCGTTGGGACATGTATTTACATAATGATGTTTGCGAATGAATTTTCTCCATTAATCCTTTCCAGAAACATCTGCAGATTGCATCCATAATTGCACTCTGGAGTTTTGCTTAATTATGTTTCTTGGCCACAGCGAGTATAAAATTGTACATTCAAAACATCTGATCTTAGCCAAGCGCAATTGAGTTGATTCATTTCTATGTAATTTTTTTAAAGAAAGTTTATAAACAGGCATATATCACGAAGGGATGTTTGACAATACACCAACCAAGTGGAGGTTAATCCCAAATTCAGCAGAAAGAAAGAAAGAGACATCAAAAGACAGTAAGGGGAAAATCATTGGATCACTGTTTGCAGCATTAATCCTTGGTGGTAGGTGGGAGGGGGAAGGACCTTAAAGTTAAAAAGCATTAAGAGGAAACTCAGCCAAGATTCTGGTGAATTTCTTGGTGACCAGTGGCATCCTGGAAGCTCTGCTGGGACCGCTGTTGCTTGTGATGTAGATAAATGATTTGGATGAAAAATTTAGATGTTGATTCATAAGCTTGCAGACAACAGGAAAATTGGTGGAATTGTGATTAGTGAGGCAGGGAAATGGCAGATGGAGTTTTAGTTGGAAAAGTGTGAGGTGATGCATTGTGGGAGGTCAAATGCAAGAGGAAGGTGTATAGTAAGTGGCAGGACCCTAAGGAGCATTGATATTCAGAGGGATCTTGGGATGCAAGTTCATAGCTCCCTGAAAGTGGCCACACAAGTGGATAAAGTAGTAAGGCAGAGTCGGGGAGTTGGCAAGTCATGCTGCAGCTGTATAAAACTTTGCTCAGGCCACTGAGAAAGTGAGGACTGCAGATGCTGGAGATCAGAGTGTGGTGCTGGAAAAGCACAGCAGGTCAGGCAATGTTTCAGGCATAAGCCCTTCATCAGGAAATTTAGTCAGGCCCCATTTGGAATATTGTGCATAGCTCTAGTCTCCACACTATGGGGTGGGGATGGGGGGGTGGATGTGGAGGCATTGGACAGGGTGCAGAAGAGGGTTCCCAGGATGTTGCCTGGAATAGAATGTATTAGCTATTAGGGGAAATTGGTCAAACTTGGATTGTTTTCCTTAGAGTCTCAGAATGAGGGCAGGGGGTGACCCAATAAAAAAGGTATATAAAATTGAGTGGCATTGATAGGATAGATAATCAGACTGCCTTTCCCAGGTGGAAATATCAAATGCTCGGGAGCATCGGTTTAAAGGGAGGGGGGAATATTTAAAGGAGGAGATGAGTGAGGCAGGATTTTTTTTGTTAACAAAGAGAAAGGGTAGGTGTGTAGAAGGCTCTGCCAGGTGGCAGAGGGTGAGGTTTTATAATTCATCTGTGGCAGGTGGGCATCACTGGCTGGGCTCAGTATGTATTGCCCATCCCTAGTTGCCCCCATTGAGAAGGTGGGGGTGAGCTGCCTTCCTGAATCACTGCAGTCCGTGTGCTGTGGGTTAACCCACAATGCCCTTAGGGAGGGAATTCCAGGATTCTCACCCAGAAATCAGTTAAAACGCTCACTAGCACCTTCTCAAGGCAATTAGGAATGAGTAACAGACATTGGCTTTGCAATCGTTACCCACATCCCACAAACAAATTGATAAAATACTTGTCAAGGGCTAGTTGTGAAGTGGTCTTGGAGGACACAGAACCCTGGATTGGTAGGCCTCAATTGGAAGCAAGTAAACTGTGCACCAGCTTACTGGTTATCTGAATCTAAGACCATAAGCAGAATTAGGCCATTCAGCCCATCCACTCTGCTCCACCATTCGATCACAGCTGTATGTTTCTCAACCCCATTCTCCCTGTAACCCTTTGATCCCCTTAACGATCAGGAACCGATCTCTCTCAGTCTTAAATACACTCGATGACTTGGCCCCCATAACCCTCTGCAGTAATGAGTTCCTCAGACTCCCCACCCTCTGGCTGAAGAAATTCCTCTTCATTGTCAGCTCTAACAGATTGTCCTTTCACTCTGAGGCTGTGCCTGTTTCATAGAACCCCTACAGTGTGGAAACAGGCCCTTTGGCCCAACAAGTCCACACTGACCCTCCAAAGCGAAATCCACCCAGACCCATTCTGCTACCCTATTATCCTATATATTACCGCTGACCTAATGCACCTAACCTGTGCATCCCTGAACACTAGGGGACAATTTAGCATGGCCAATTCAACTAACCCACACAAGAGGGTGGCACGGTGGCTCAGTGGTTAGCACTGCTGCCTCACAGCACCAGGGACTCAGGTTCGATTCCAGCCTCGGGCAATTGTCTGTGTGGAGTTTGCACAGTGTCTGGGTGGGTTTCCCCACAATTGCCCGTGGAGTTAGGTGCGTTAGTCAGGGTGGGTTACTCTTCAGAGGGTTGGTATGGACTTGTTGGGCTGAAAGGCCTGTTTCCACACTGTAGGGATTCTAATCAACCTGTGGATTGTGGGAGGAAACCGGAGCATCCAGAGGAAACCCACACCGACATGGGGAAACTCCACACACACAGTCGCTAGAGGCTGGAATCGAACTTGGGTCCCTCGCGCTGTGAGGCAGCAGTGTGAAACGGTGAGCTACCCCGAATCCTGATCACCAAGATTCTATTGCACAGATAACGTAGCAGAGAAAATAAAATCATTAGCCAGCTAGCGAGACTGGGATAAAACCAGGCAGTATTCCAAGATACTGGCATGTTCCCACTGAACACACACTGACTTTATTACTGACATGTCAAAGTCTTCAGGAGGGAATATCAAAAGGCAATTCCTTCTCTGTAAAAAGTAGGAGCGATTTATAATTGCTCCTCCATTCAGAGGAGAAGTTTGGTGAAGAAAATTCAGCTTGGGGACAAATAAAATCAAAGCCAAGGCAAAAAAACTTTACTTGTCACATTCTCTGTCACCATATCCTCTCTCCCCTCCACCCTCAAGCGGGACTGACTATTCTTTCCACTTGGGCAGTTAGACACACTGTTGTTGAAGGGCTTTTGCCCGAAACATCAATTTTCCTGCTCCCTGGATGCTGCCTGACCTGCTGTGCTTTTCCAGCACCACTAACTCTGATCTCCAACATCTGCAGTCCTCACTTTCGCCACCATTGTTCTGCCATTCTCACATTCCATCAATTAATCTGAACTATCAACACTCTTTCTCAACCGCCACCAGTATGGGATTAATCCAGCCCCCTCCATACTTCACTTCAGCTCTGAAGAGTCTTCTAGATTCCAGGTGTTAGTTTGCTCTCTCTCCGCGGACGCTGCCTGACCCACTGTGATCTCCAGCATTTACTCCTCTCAGCCCAGATTCCAACATCTGCAGCAATTTGTTCCCACAAGGAGAAAAAAAACAATCTTCACACATGTTGGAAACATGGAACGCTCACAGAAAACATTCGTTGCACGGGACAGATATTTGCAAGTCATGGGGGGAGAAAAGATTTTGGAGCTGGGATAAGTGATTTAATAAAAGAATACAAATTGATTGGTGCTCAATAGCCTTCCCTTACTCCTTTGACTCATCCACAGAACCCCTACAGTGTGGGGATAGGTCATTCGTCCCAACAAAAGGGGAGAAAAAAAAATGTACTGCAGATGCTGGAGATCGGATTCAATATTAGAGTGTGCTGGGAAAGCGCAGCCGGTCAGGCAGCATCCGAGTAGGAGAGTCAATGTTTCAGGCATAAGTAATATTCCTGATGAAGAGCTTATGTTCAAATCCTCAAATCCCTGCCCTTCGGATGCTGCCTGACCGATTGTGTTTTTCCAGCACCACACTTTTTGACTCATTCAGCCCACACCCACCCTCTGAGGAGCATCCCAACCAGACACATGCCCCCACACTATCCCTGCAACCCAGCATTTCCCACGGCCAATCCACCCTAAGCTGCAAATCTTTGGACTGTTGGAGGAAACCGGAGCACCTGGAGGAAACCCACGCAGACACGGGGGACTCTACACAGAGTCACCCAAAGGTGTGAGGCAGCAGTGCTAACCACTGAGCCACCGTTCCTGAGGCTACAAATTTTAATTGCGTTTTTTATCATAACTCTTGCCAGTTGTGATGCTGACATTCCCTACTGTCGGAATGCACACAGCTCGCACACTCAGGGAGGGCTTTCCCCCCAACTCCATTGTCACCTTGTTTAAGACGATGACCTTTGTATTAACTTCGCAGGAGCTCTGTACCAAAACCCAAACTGCAGCCACGTCAAATATATCAAAAATATTTCACCACCTGACTTCAGCTTTACAATATGTGCAGGAAGGGTGTTGGATGACAGGATGTGTTCACTGATGCAGAAGGCAATTATCTTCCCCATCACCTTCTGCCAGTTGTTAAAGGGTTTGATTTTGACTCCCAGAGCAGGTTAGCATTCTGCTTGCAGTGAGGTTAGACAGTTAACAACATTCAGGGCAGCTCTTCAGGGAATCAAAGGCTGAAGGTGGAAATGTGTGCTCAGGGAGACAATCTACCATGATCTCAATGGATCTGCCTGCCCAGCAGACTCCTGCCTCTTCCTCCTATTTGTTCACGCGCTTTAAGCTTCTTTGGCAAGACCACCATTTATTGACCGTGCTGAACCTGATGACGACGTGAGGAGATGGTGGCCCCATATTAGTGACCTGCACAAAAATGGGAGAGAGCCACTATGGTTCACCACCCCAAACCTTTCTGTAAATGGCAACCCCACTCAATGTCTCCCCACCCAACTTCCTCAAGATGGCGACCCCACCATGTCGCCTCCCCTCCCCCACCCGACCTGCTCAAGATGGCGACCCCACCCAGTCTCTCCCCACCACATCTTCTCAAAATGATGACCCGTCTTGCGCTGTATCTCCCCCGTCGCCCCCAATATTCCAGATGTCCCGGGTTTTGGCAAGCCCAGCACCAACAAAACAAGCCCTGCTACTCATGGGGTGGCAGGGTGGCTCATTGGTTAGCACTGCTGCCTCATAGCGCTAGGGCCCAGGTTTGATTCCAGCCTCAGGTTACTGTCTGTGTGGAGTTTCCACGTTCCCCTGTGTCTGTGTGGGTTTCCTCTGGGTGCTCCAGTTTCCATCCCTCAATCCAAGAGATGGGCAGGTTAGGGTGGATTGGCCATGGGAAATGCAGGGTTCTAGGTTAAGGGTAGGGGATGGGTGTGGGTAAGATGCTCTTTGGATGGTCTGCGTGCACCTGATGGGCTGAATGGCCTGCTTCCACACTGTAGGGATTCTATTCTAACCTGCTGCTGTCTCACCTTTGCAAATACAACTGGGAAGGTGTTCTCATTGAATTCAGAGCACAGCTCAGAGTCAACAGGGTTTAGAGTCACATGTAGAGTCAAAGTGGAGAGATTTCCCTCCCTAAAGTGAACCAGGTGGGTCTTAAGTCAGCATTCAGTATTTTTGTGGCCAATTGTTGCTAACCTGAGCTTATTTTGTTTCACGGGTGGATTTAATTAAATGAATTTAAAATGTCCTCAGCTGCTAAGGTGGGTTTTGAACTTGGGATCATTAGTCCAGTTATACAACTATCATGCCACCGTGCAGAGCTTGGCTTCTTAATAAGATTTGTCCTGGAGGTGTTAGTAACCGTTACATCTAAAGTATGAAATGCAATTCACAGGACGTGGGGCATAGATCTACAAGAAATAGTAACTCCAATTTACATTAGAACCAACTTTTACACATGCACCAAAGAAAGTGTTCCATCCAGGTTCATCATAGTGTGCTTTGGCAACTGCTCTGCCCAGGACCATAAAGAAACTACAGAGTGAACACAGCCAGCCATACAGTCAGAGTCAGAGATGTACAACATGGAAACAGACCCTTCAGTCCAACCCGTCCATGCCGACTAGATATCCTAACCTAATCTACCCATCACACAAACCAACCTCCCATGGAGTCTCACAAACTGACTCCATCTACACTTCCCAGTGCCTCTCGGGAAGGCAGCCAACACTAAAGACCCCCTCCCACCCCTGTTATAGTCTCTCCCATCTACACACACACACACACCAACAGATTCAAGAACAGCTTCTTCCCTGCTGCTATTAGACTGCTGAATGGAGCTCTCAAATCTGATGTTCATCTTCCTTTTGTGCACCTCCTGTGTAACCCTGTATGCCTCACTCTGTCTAAACATCCTGTGATCTGTATGTTCTTGCATGGTTTGATCTGCCTGGACTACAGAACTGGCTCAAAGGTAGAAGACAGAAGGTGGTACTGGAGGGTTGTTTTTCAGACTGAAGGCCTGTGACCAATGGAGTGCCACAAGGAACTGTGCTGGGTCCACTACTTTTTGTCATTTTTATATAAATGATTTGGATGCAAGCATAAGAAGTGAGTAAGTTTGCTGATGACACCAAAATTGGGGGAGTAGTGGACAGCAAAGAAGGTTACCTCAGATTACAATTGGATCATGATCAGATGGGCCAATGGACTGAGACGTGGCGGATGGAGTTTAATTTAGATAAATGTTAGATGCTGCATTTTGGGAAAGCAAATCTTAGCAGAACTTATATACTTAATGGTAAGGTCCTAGGGAGTGTTGTTGAACAAAGAGACCTTGAAATGCAAGTTCATACCTCCTCAGGTACATAGGATAGTGAAGGCAGCATTTGGTATGCTTTCCTTTATTGGTCAGAGTATTGAGTACAGGAGTTGGGAGGTCATGTTGTGGCCGTACAGGACATTGATTAGGCCACTGTTGGAATATTGCGTGCGATTCTGGTCTTCTTCCTATTGGAAAGGTGTTGTGAAACTTGAAAGGGTTCAGAAGAGATTTACAGGATGTTGCCAGGGTTGGAGGGTTTGAGCTGTAGGGAGAGGCTGAACAGGCTGGGGCTGTTTTCCCTGGAGCGGAGGTGGAGGGGTGACCTTCTGGAGGTTTATAAAATCATGAGGGACATGCATAGGATAAATAGGCAAAGTCTTTTCTCTGAGGTGGGGAGTCCAGAACTAGAGGGCATAGGTTTAGAGTGAGAGGGGAAAGATATAAAAGAGACCTAAGGGGCAACATTTTCACTCAGAGGGTGGTTTGTGTATGGAATGAGCTGCCAGAGGATGTGCTGGAGGCTCGTACAATTACAACATTTAAAAGTCATCTGGATGGATATATGAATAGGAAGGGTTTGGAGGGATATGGGCCGGGTGCTAGCAGGTGGGACTAGATTGGGTTGGGATATCAGGTCAGCATGGACAGGTTGGACTGAAGGGACTGTTTCTGTGCTGTACATCTCTATAACTGCTCACTAAACAAAACTTCTCACTGTACTCAGATCCACATGACAACAATAGATCAAAAATCAAAGAAAGTTCACACTTACTCAATATTCACATGCCAGACCTGCTGTCAGCAACAACAGCATCTCCTTTCCAGAATGTTCTTTCCCTCCATTGTCTTCAGGAAGCCCATCATCCATAAATCCATTCAGAGATAACGTGGGCAAAAAGGAGTTCCATTTCCACAGTGCCTTTCACCATATCCCACAGTCCTTTCCGGCTGGCGAGGTATCTTCGGAATGTCATTCACTGTGGTGACGTCAATAATCTTTTGTTGTGAAACTGCATAAGGTTCTTCATACCTTTTAGAAACTCTGTCACAGGTTTCTCTTCAAATTGCTCACAGTGTTGGCAGCTTTTGGAAACGTTCTGCGAGAGGACAGTCCAACTCAGATTATGCTGAATATTCATTCAGACATGTCGGAGGTTACATCAAGTGCTTAGGGTTATCACAGACCAACCCCAATGAATGGGAATACTCCATCCCCAGCTTCTCATCACCAGACACCATCCGACCTTCCCCCTCGATCGCTTACCTTAACCAATCTGAGTTCCTCATTTTCAGTACACCCTGTGTTTTTCCACTGGACAAGGGGTATTACTGGGCAAGGTCAGCATTTATTGCCCATCCCTAACTACCCTGGAACTAAGTGTGGACCTGAATCAGTAAGGACGTCAAATTTCCCTCTCCAAAGGACATAACTAAACTTGAAATATTTCAGAAAAGATTTACCATGATGTTGTCAGGGTTAGAGGATTTGAGCTATCAGGAGAGGCTGAACAGGCTGGGGCTGTTTTCCCTGGAGCATCGGAGGCTGAGGGGTGACCTCAAAATCATGAGGGGCATCGATAGGATGAACAGACAAGGTCTTTTCCTTGGGGTGGGGGCAGTCCAGAACTAGAGGGCAAAGGTTTAGGGTGAAAGGGGAAAGATATAAAAAAAAAGGGCCTGAGGGGCAACTTTTTCCATGCAGTGGGTGGTTTGGTATGGAATGGAATGAGCTGCCAGAGGAAGTGGCAGAGCTGAAAATGTGTTGCTGGAAAAGTGCAGCAGGTCAGGCAGCATCCAAGGAGGAGAATCGACATTTCGGGCATGAGCCCTTCAGGAATTCCTGAAGAAGGGCTTATGCCCGAAACGTCGATTCTCCTGCTCCTTGGATGCTGCCTGACCTGCTGCACTTTTCCAGCAACACATTTTCAGCTCTGATCTCCAGCATCTGCAGTCCTCACTTTCTCTTAGAGGAAGGGGTGGAGGCTGGTACAATTACAACATTTAAAAGGCATCTGGGTGGGTATATGAATAGGAAGGGTTTAGACTTTAGAGGGATATGGACCGGGTGTTGACAAACGGAACTAGATTAATTTAGGATATCTGGTTAGCATGGGATGAGTTGGACCAAAGGGTCAGTTTCCATGCTGTACATCTCTATGACCCTATGTAGTCAGAAGCCACACACTCCGAAAGCTTGGATTTCAAATAAATCTGTTGAACCATAACTTGGTATGGTGTGACTTCCCACTTTGTTCCATCAAGTCCAACACCAACATCTCCACATCACTCTATGCCTCTGAGGTGGGATTTGCCAAGAGATTTCTTTAAGTCGTGCTTATGGATTCTGATCAGATCTGTACTGGGATCATGAGGAGGGGACTCAGGGCTGTCAAACAGAATGGAACATTCATAAATGGGATAACACCTTGGAAATTGCTTGTAGGTTTTACAGTGCGAAGGGGGCCATTGAGAAGGCTAAACAAAGCTGTGCTCTGTTGATTTATTGACATCAAAAGAGAAAGGACGCGACACGCTGACTCAGTGGTTAGCACTGCTGCCTCACAGCACCAGGGACTTGGGGTCGATTCCAGCCTCGGGTGACTATCTGTGTGGAGTTTGCACATAGTCTGTGTGGGTTTCCTCTGGGTGCTCCAGTTTCCTCTCAGAGATGTGCAGGTCAGGTGAATTGGCCATGCTAAATTGCCCATTGAGTTAGGTGCATTAGTCAGGGGTAAATATGGGGAATAGGTCTGGGCAGGTTACTCTTCAGAGGGTTGGTGTGGACTTAGTTGGGCCGAACAGCCTGTTTCTACACTGCAGGGAATCTAATCTAAGAGTTAAAAATCACCACACCAGGTTATAATCCAACAGGTTTAATTGGAAGCACTAGCTTTCGGAGCGACGCTCCTTCATCAGGTGATAGTGGAGGACACAGTTCTAAGGCTCAGAATTAATAGCAAAAGTTTACAGTGTGATGTAACTGAAATTATACATTGAAAAATATCTTGATTGTTTGTTGAGTCTCTCATCTGTTTGAATACCATGATAGTTCTTTCATGTGTAAATCACAAAACATTTTTTAAAAGTTGCATTTTCAGGTTAGTGGTAACAATTGATGTTAGCTAGACAATGTGACACTATCATGGTATTCGAACAGATAAGAGACTCAACAGACAACCGAGGTATTTTGCAATGTATAATTTCAGTTACATCACACTGTATATTTTTGCGATAAATTCTGTGCCTTACAATTGTGTCCTCCACAATCACTTGATGAAGGAGTGGTGCTCTGAAAGCTATTGCTTCCAATTAAACCTGTTGGACTATAACCTGGTGTTGTGTGATTTTTAAACTTTGTACACCCCAGTCCAACACCGGCATCTCCAAATCATAATCTAATCTAAGCCTTTGATGGCAACACTAGATTGCTAGTGGGGGTCATGACACATTACTCATTTTTACCATAGTTCACAATCATCACTTATAAACACGCAGTCGGCTGCAGGTTTCAGCATCTGTATAGCAAGGAAGGACTTCACGGTCAAACTTACCAGATGGGAAAGTTGGAAATCAAAAGCTCGTTTTAACCTGACTATGATGTCAGAGACGTCCTGCTTCAAAGTTCCATCATATTCAAAATCCAAGACGTTTAGTTCCTCTCTGAAACACTCTATTGCCTCTCTCTGGCAAGTCTGCAGTGAAATGAACATCACACCGTTTCTATGTGGCTGCATGAATAAAGTCTGAGATAAGCTGACAGACAACATGAAGGGCAGCAGCAGTACACAGCTGGTAACGCTGTGAGCAGAGGGCCTTCCTGCTTTTTTTTTAAAACCATGGAATGCGAGCAGGATGTTAATTTTGCCCATCTCCAATTCATAAGGCAGTTAAGAGTCAGCCACTCTGCTGTAGGTCTGGAATCACATGTAGGCCTGGAATCACATGTAGGCCTGGAATCACATGTAGGCCTGGAATCACATGTAGGCCTGACAGGGTAAGGATGGGTAGATTTCTCTCCCTAAAGGATAGAGAGTCATAGAATCATGCAGTGCGGTAACAGGCCATTCAGCCAATCAAATCCACACTGACCCTCTGAAGAGCATCCCACTCACCCTATCCCTCTTTCCCATAGCTCATCCACCAACCTACACATCCCCCAACACTATGGGACAATTTCCCAGGGCCATTCTACCCAAACCAGCACGTGTTTGGACTGTGGGAGGAAACCCACGCAGTCATGGGGAGAATGTGCAAACTCCACATACACACAGTTGCCCGAGGCTGGAATCGAACCTGGGTCCCTGGCGCTCACCACTGAGCCACCGTGCTGCCCTCAGAGTCATCCAGCCCGGAAACAGACCTTTTGGTCCAACCAGTCCATGCTGACCATAATCCGGAACTAAACTAGTCCCACCTTCCTGCACTTGGCCCATATCCCTCCAAACCTTTCCTACTCATGCTCTAACCTAAATCAGCACTAGCCAATGCCCTGCTTTTCATTATGCAAGTCCAACTCTTATTTGTTAGATCAACTTTTAATCCCAGATTCTCTCATTGAACGGAGATGGTGTGTTTTGTCTCTATGCTCTCAGAGCATTAGTTTGGGAAGCTGGAATATTACTAGCACAGCAACATTCCCACCACATCCCTGTGGCAGAGAGGAAGCTCTCTTAGAGGAGAAAGTGAGGACTGCAGATGCTGGAGATCAGAGCTGAAAATGTGTTGCTGGAAAAGCGCAGCAGGTCAGACAGCATCCAAGGAGCAGGAGAATCGATGTTTCGGGCATAAGCCCTTCTTCAGGAACCTTCCTAAAGAGCTTATGCCCGAACCGTCGATTCTCCTGTGCCTTGGATGCTGCCTGACCTGCTGCGCTTTTCCAGCGATACATTTTCAGGACGCTCTCTTAGCTTTGCAGAGGATTAAGGAAAATTCCATGTTTTGTTTAAACAAGGAGGCGGAGACGTGAAACAACAGGAAATGACTGAAATGAACAAGTTGACCTGACTCCTTGGTCTAAACACATTGTGTTAATATTTACACAATGGTTTTAAAAAAAAACAGAACATGATGAATATGAGATTGATTAGATAGAACATGATACAAAAAAATGGGAGGGAAAGATACATATTTGAGCAAAACTGAAGTTGTTAGGAGAAAAGTTCAAAAGGTACAAATGTATAGAAAAATGTGTAGCCCTTCAGTGGTACAGATCTTGAGTATTATTGAGAATAAGACATGTTGAAGCTTTTCATCGTTCACCTATCAGGACCATTCACAAGAATAGCAATTCAAAGGGGAAAAGCAAGATTTAGATGGTATGAAAGGAAAGTGCTGATTGGTTGGCAATGGGATCCTGGTCGCCCAGGGTATTACCATAGAGAATGCACCAGTCAATGAAGACTGACATCGTCCTCAGCAAAATCCAAGGGTCTTTTGACTGGCTGTTGTTGGTGCTCCAACCCACAGCAGGTGGACTGCAGCAGTTCAAGATGGCAGCTCACCCCCACCTTCTCCAGGGTCAACTAGGAACGGGGCAACACGCGCTGAGCCCAGCCGGAGACACCCACGTTCCCTAAATGAGTTTTAAAAACTGTGCTGAGTAAATCAGGAAAATAGGATAAATTTATCAGGCGGTCTCCCTCTCAGAACCTGTTGGAAAGTGTCTCTTGGGCTCTGTAGTTACAGCGCTGTGCCCTGTTTCACCCAGAACAGGCTCAAGGGGTCAAACTGCCTTCTGTTACTATTTATTATGATCCGTGCTCTGCACTTAGTGAAAAACTCGGTGAATTTTGTCCAACCATCCTCACGCCTGTCTGTGTTGGATTTGGGAGGTATTGGTCTAGAATGGGATAGGGAGCAGAGGGGGTTTGCAGAAGACAGTGGTTCAGATTCGGATGTGTAGATACAAAGGCAGCTTTTGTAACCTTCATAGGACTTTGGTTAGGCCTCCCTTGGCATTCAGTTCTGGTCGCCCATGTTACAGGAAGTGGGTGGAGACTTGAGAGGGTGCATTAGAGGTTTTCCAGGATTAGAGGGTCTGAGCTACAAAGACGGGCTAGACAAACTCAGATTGATTTCTCTGGAGTGGCAGGGGCTGAGGGGAGACTGGACAGAAGTCTTTATATAAATTATGAGATGCAAAGAGAGGGCTGATGCTCAGAAACATTTTGCCCAGAGTTGAAATGTCTAATTCTAGAGGGGTGTGCATTTAAGGTGAGAGGGGGCAAGTTCAAAGGAGATGTGAGGGGCAAGTGTTTTACGCAGAGTGGTAGGAATATGGAACACGCTGCCTAGGGTGGTAGTGGAGGCAGGTATGATAGGGGCATTTCAGGGGCTTTAAGATGAGCACATGGCTATGCAAGGAATGAAGGGATATGGACCAAGGGCAGGCAGAAGGGGTTAGTTTAACTTGGTATCACACTCAGCACAACATGGTTGGCTGAAGGGCCTGTTCACCTACTGTACTGTTGTGTGTTCTAAGGTGACCTCCACTTCACCTTCATAACGTAGAGAAGTTAACAAACACAACAGGCAAGAGAAGGAGGGGGAATGATACAAATAAAAACTGATCATCAAATACTTACTTTGACATAGTAGGAATCAGGACAATACAATTTCATGTCACCTTCATTCCCCTAGAAGATAGAATGTTGAATGTTTTTTTATTTAGCAGCTAATATTTGATATGTTACTATCCAACCTTTTAAATCTTATTATAAGAAAGAAATTCTTTAATTCCTCTATGAGATGTCCGCCCCATCATTGCCACAGCAGAGAGTCAGGAACAGCCTTTCATTCTTTCCATTGAGCTGGAAGTGAATGCAGATGCTGTGTAAGGAAGGTCAATCACACAGAAAAAGACCCATCAGCCCATCGAGACTGCCCCAGTCAAAAACAATCACATCACTGTTCTAATCCCAGAATGAGCTCATCTCAACTCCCCGTCAGGAATTCTGAAACTGTTCCTGTATATCATTCCTGTTCATTTTGAACAGAGGAAAACAAAAAGGCTAGCTCATTGGAGCATTTGGAATCCAAAGGTTTTCGATTAGCATCAAACTTCTGCCTCAGCTCGACCTATAACATTTAAATGCTGTTGGTCCGACATTATTGGGTGTAGGGGCCAGAGGGGGGTGACAGAGAGAGGGAGGGGGGTGACAGAGAGAGGGAGGGGGGTGACAGAGAGAGGGAAGGGTGGGGTGATGCAAGGCTTTGACCAGAGGAATGAAAATGCCATAAACAGGGAATTGGTGAATCAGGAGCCAATGTGGCTGGGGGGGGGGCGTCTGGGAAAATGATGGGTAAGTGGGAGCTGGAGCATGGTCAGAAATGAGGCTTCAGATATTCAAATGAGTTTATGGAGTCAGTTATGGGCCAGACTGGATGATAATGGCAGATTCCCTTCCCTGAGGGACATGAGTGACCTACCTGGGTTTTACATCAATGATACCATTACCATCCCTCCCAGCCTGGTTTATAATTCCAGGCACTTAAACAACTACATTTCAATTTCCAGCAGATGCCAGGGTGGGCTTTGAACCCTCAGTTTACCCATCCAGTGGTATTACCGCCCAGTCCCCTTAAATATTGGGAAGCCAAGACTGCTCATGGTGCTCTGGATGTAATCTCACCAGCACCTTGTACAGTTTCAGTAAGACTTCCCCACTCTTATACTCCAACCCCCTTCAAATCAGGGCCAGTGATGTCAACTTTGCAGTTTCCAGGGGAATGACTGTGTCAATAATGAATGAAATCACTCAGCGTTGTCTCAAAATGCAGGCCATCAGCGATTGCTCTGGTTCTTACCATCGCCTGCTGCAAAGCTGAAAGATCCACATCGAACTCCATGAAAAAGAGATTGCTACCACTCCCAATGGTCACTCCCATCATGCCACACAATGCAAGGCAGCAGTAAAACACACTCATGTCAGGGCTCCCTTCAGAGATATTGGTCAGTGAGTGTGGACGACACAAACGTTGGCTCCGAATGTTCCTCACTGCATGTCTGTCTGATATGGTCAATGGTCAACATCTTCTGAAAGACAGAGCACAGGAAACCTACAGTCCCACCTCTTAATTTTAACATTCCATACTGAGAATTCGCTGGGCATTTATTTCATCAATAAGCAGATGGCACTGACAAGGTCAGCATTTATTACCCATCCCGCAAGGGCAGAAACAGGCCATTCAGCCCACCAAGGCTGCTCTGACTCTCCACAGAGCATCCCACAGAGCATCCCACACCAACCCCTGCATTCACCATGGCTAACACACCTAGCCTGCACATTATGGGGAATTTAGCATGGCCAATCCATCCTGACCTGCACATCTTTGAACTGTAGGAGGAAACCCACGCAGGTATGGGGAGAATGTGCAAACTCCACACAGACAGTCACCCAAAGTTGGAATCAAACCCAGGTCCTTGGTCTACGAGGCAGCAGTGTTAACCACTGTGCTGTTGTCCTGGAACTGGGAGGTGTGATGAATAGGATGAATTTAGAGGGATATGGGCTGAATGCTGGCAAATGGGGTGAGGGGAGATTGGGATCTCTGGACAGCACAGACGAGTTGGATGAAGGGTCTAATTCTGTGCTGTATGACACAAATTAACCAACCTGAAATCGAAATGTTAGTCTCCATCATGGTAACCAAGTTGCTGGAATGTTTACTAATGTCTATTTCAGGGGGCAGTTGAGAGTTAAACACATTGCTGTGGGTCTGGAGACACATGTAGGCCAGACTGGGTAAGGATGGCAGATTTCCATCCCTAAAAGACATTCGTAAACATTCCAACAATTTGGTGGTTACCATTATGGAGATGAACTCTTCGATTTCAGATTGGTTAATTGTACTCCTGTTTCACCAGCTGCAGTGATGGGATTTGACCCGATATCATCACTATCCAGTGACAGCCCTATGACTAGATTTTCACAAACATACCCATGGTTACATTCTTATTAAACTAACCTTCCCTTGCATAGGAAGTAGTTTCATGTATATCAGCAATATCTTCAGAACCCATTGTAGCCCTTATGTTGGTACAAGTTTAGACAGTGATGAACAACAGTCTAAGGGGCTTCCCACTATATGGAGAGACTGATGGCCTCATGCTCATGACACTGGACTGTTAATCTAGAGACCCAGGTAATGTCCCGTGGAGTATAGAATCCCACCACAGCAAAGGCTAGATTTCGAAATCAACAGAAATAAGGAATTAAAAGTCTAATGATGACCATGAATCGATTGTTGAAAGACCCCATCTGGGTCACTAATGTCCTTTAGGGAAGGAAACTGCCATCCTTACCTGGTCTGGCCTACATAGGACTCCAGACCCACAGCAATGTGGTCAACCCTTAACTGCCCCCTGGACAATTAGGGATGGGGTAATAAATCCTGGGCCTAACCAGAGACACCCTCATCTCATGAATGAATAATAAAAACTTTGCAGTCATCCCCCTAATTTGCTCGACATGCCTGGTAAGAGCTAACTCTATCAGGTGCCCAAGTTGAAATCAGCCAGCACCACACAGACCATTCTAGACTCAAGGCTTGACAATTTCAAGGCCTCCATCTTGCATCCTTCATTGACCTCAGCTCATTGGAAGCTCTGCTCTTTTTAACCGAACTAGTAGCTAAACTGCACTCGCCCATCACCCCACTGCACACACTGATTGGAGTCACTTCCTGGTTTAAAAATTCCTCAAATTCACAAGTCTCATCCCTCCTCATCTCTAACCTCCTCCAGGTCCATAAATATCCAATTCTGACCTCAAGAGCATTCTCAGATCCACCAATGGCAGCCATGTCTTCAGCTGCATGGATCCCAAGTTCTGGAATTCCCTCCAGAAACCCCTCTGACCATCTCTCCTTCTTTAATATCCTTCTTAATTCCGAACTTCTAAGCTGAGCTAATATCATCTTTCCAAATGCCTCCCTATAGCACTTGATGTCAAATGAAATTTCCATTACACGTGACCTTGAAAATCGCCTTACTGTGAAGGTGCTGTGTTAACAGAATTTGTTTTTCTAAGTAAATTTAAATGATTCCTCCCAGTGTTGGAAATTTGTCAAAAGTTAAATAAATATTTTGATTAAAAAAAACAATTGCGAAAGATAATTTCCACTGCACAGAAATTTAGGAGTGGTTCCCATGAAGTGAAGCCAATTGTCAAAACTTTGAAGAGAGGGGAAGCACAAGTTACTCCTTTTTAGGCATAAGTAGAATTTTGTTTTGGATGCAGAATGTCAGACTGGGATCAGAATCCCAAATAGCTTGAAAAAGGAAAGAGCTGAACTATTAGTGGGTGGCACAATAGCAGTAGTTAGCAGCACCAGAGACCCGGGTTCAATTCCCGCCTCAGGCAACTGTGTGGAGTTTGCACGTTCTCCCCGTGTCTGTGTGGGTTTCCTGCAGGTGCTCCGGTTTCCTCCCACAGTCAAAAGATGTGCAGGTTAGGTGAATTGGCCATGCTAAATTATCCATAGGGATGTGTAGGTTAGGTGCATCAGTCAGGGTAAATATAGGGTAGGGGAATGGGTCTGGGTGGGTTAATGTTTGGAGTGTTGGTGGACTTGATGGGCCGAAGGGCCTGTTTCCACACTGTAGGGATTCTAATCTAATCTATTTGGAGCATCTGAAAATAGAAATGGGACAAACATACAACTCTTACATGGGTGAAGTTAAAAATCACAACACCAGGTTATAGTCCAACATTCCTGAAGAAGGGGTCATGCCCAAAACGTCGATTCTCCTGCTCCGTGGATGCTGCCTGACCTGCTGCACTTTTCCAGCAACACATTTTCAGCTCTGATCTGCAGTCCTCACTTTCTCCTACCAGGTTATAGTCCAACAGGTTTATTAGTCCACACAACCACCTGATGAAGGAACGTCGCTCCGAAAGCTAATGTGCTTCCAATTAAAACTGTTGGACTGTAATTTGCTGTTGTGTGATTTTTAAATTAGTACACCCCAGTCCAACACCGGCATCTCCAAATCATTATGTGGGCTAGTACACCAGAGTTGGGCTGATTGGCCTTGTTAATTCCACTAAAACAAACATCCATCCTGTCAACCTAGTCCCTTTTGTCAATTTCTGTACAAGTGACCTCAGCATGGAGCCCTGAACCAATTAACAATGAGCTTGTGGATAGAGTGATGCAGAACTTCTGTTCCCAACAGCACCAATCTCCCAAAAAGGACAACAACAGACATGTGCATTTAAATAGTGCCTTCACAACCTCAGGACATCCCAGTGACGCACATCTAAAGTGCCATCCCTGTTGCCATGCGGGAAACTCAGTGGCCAACTTGTGCACAGCAGGATCCCACAAGCAGCAATGTGGTAGCCAGGTGGGAATCGGTTTGTGCGTTTTCTGAGGGGTTAATGCCCACCAGTGTATGAAGGAAACATTTCTCTCTCCTTCTTTAAACAGATCACGGTGTGATCAGGCAGCACGGTGGCACAGCGGTTAGCACTGCTGCCTCACAGCACCAGGGACCTGGGTTCGATTCCAGCCTCAGGTAACTGTCTGTGCACATTCTCCCTGTGTCTGTGTGGGTTTCCTCCCACAGTCCAAAGGTATGCAGGTTGGGATGGATTGGCCATGGGAAATGCAGGGTTAAAGGGACACGGTGGGGATGTCCCTCAGAGAGTTGGTGTGACTGAATGGCTGGCTTCCACACTGTACAGAGCCTATGATTCTATGGCTTTGGTTGAGCCAAGTGGTGGAATGTGGCCCGCAGTGTACAATCTGGCAACTCAGTCTCAGGGTGGAGAAATCCAACTCGGAAATTCTGAATCAAAACGTGACAGCATTAGCCCCTGGGAAAAGGCTGATACTGCCTCTGGCCATTGGTTTATCAAGTTCACCTAACGCCTCCCTGGTTACCACCTCAGTTCGAAGCAAAACCCTGCAATAGTCCCACTCGGTCATCAGAGACAGTGAGGCGGCCGGTGGGGAGTTTAACCTGAGGGTCAGTGTGCCCTGGGAAGAGTTTGAAAGGGGAGTTCTTCAGCAGAACCTCAGGTGGTGTGGGGTTCGAACCCACGCTGCTGGCATCGCGAAGTGACCCCCAGGAGGGTGTGGCAGGGTTAAGCTCCTTGCATCGTACATCAAATATTACACCGCAAAGAGACTGCTGGCTTCTGGAATCTACTGTTTAAATTTATTTAAAGTCAGCAGATCCCCATTTCAAAATCTCTGTTGTGGGCCACCCCCTCTCCATGATTAATGAAGAGCCCTGACACTTGAAGTACTGTTCTGGTAAAAAAAAAACCCACAAGCAGCAAAGGCTGCCTCATGTGGTGCAGAGACAGTGCTCCTACCTCAGAGCCTGGGAGACCAGGTTCAAGTCCCACCTGTTCCGGGAGGTGGGTGGTAATATCCCTGAGGGTAAAAAATGAGGTCTGCAGATGCTGGAGATCACAGTTGAAAATGTGCTGCTGGTTAAGCCCTTACGCCCGAAACGTCGAATTTCCTATTCCTTGGATGCTGCCTGACCTGCTGTGCTTTAACCAGCAGCACATTTTCAACGATAATATCCCTGAACTGATTGCTAAAGGAAAATCCCTCAGTGCGAGTCACCAAGTCCCAGGTTGGGAGTTACCTTGTACGGTCTCCTCTCAAGCTCAGGAGTGCTTCCTGCATTTGCTGAACGTGTCTTCTTTCTTGATGCGTCTGGGTGGTGTCGATAGCAAGGACAGCTCCTGGGATGTTGGGGGGTCCCCTGTATTCTTTGGGCAAAAGCGTTCCGTTGCGTCCGCAGGAATGCCGACTGGCTTTGCAGCATGTCAAGGATTTTTATTAACACCAAAGGCAGGTGGAATAGAGCCAAATGTGACTAGCTTCCTTTTCCAAGGAATCTGGCCGACGTCATTAAAGTTCCCTCTGAAAGTTTGGCACTGCTGTAGATCCGATGTGAAGATTTCTTGAAGCAATCTTTGGTTTCTGTCCAAGATAAAGAGGGGAGGATTACATAATCAGGTTTGATAACAGAGTGTTTTTGATGGTGTGTGCCAGGACTGTTTCTCATTCATCTCCTGTCTGTGGTTGTCTGACCTCTTTAGATCCTACCAGACCCATTGACCAATAGGTTAGAAGTGAATTCATGCAGATATCCCACAATACCGAAATCGTCAATTCACTAGGGAAACAACTTGGCCTCAACTTTAAGAAACAAATGACAGAAATACTTTAACACTAACAGTACTGTTCCTAATCCGGCCCCATTCCCATCATACTTCAAGTCTCTTGTAATTTTAGGCAAAAAGTGAGGATTGCAGATGCTGGAGATTAGAGTCGAGAGAGTGGTGCTGGAAAAGCACAGCCAGTCAGGCAGCATCCGAGCAGCAGGAGAATCGACATTCCGGGCAAAAAATCCTTCATCAGGAATGGGAGTGGAGAGACTCTCGTAACTTTAGTCAGGTTGGCAAAGTCACTGTTCTCCTGATGGTCTCTGGCTTTGCCACACCAATCACTGATCTGTACAGCACAGAAACAGACCCTTCGGTCCAACTTGTCTGTGCTGACCTGATGTCCTAAATTAATTTTTCTTTATTCATCCATTGGAGGAGAACATTGCTGGCTAGGCCAACATTCATCGCCCATCCCTAACTGCCCAGAAGGCAATTAAGAGTCAACCACATTACTGTGGGTCTGGAGTCACATGTAGGCCGGAACAGGTGTGACAACGCGGCCGGCAGTGGCGGCATGGTGGCACAGTGGTTAGCACTGCTGCCTCACAGCGCCAGAGACCCGGGTTCAATTCCCGCCTCAGGCAACTGACTGTGTGGAGTTTGCACATTCTCCCCGTGTCTGCGTGGGTTTCCTCCGGGTACTCCGGTTTCCTCCCACAATCCAAAGATGTGCAGGTCAGGTGAATTGGCCATGGTAAGGGGCAAATGTAAGGGTAGGGGTATGGGTGGGTTTCGTTTCGGCGGGTCGGTGTGGACTTGTTGGGCCGAAGGGCCTGTTTCCACACTGTAAGTAATCTAATCTAAAAAAAACGCTGCCCCTTTAACAAGGTTATATTGTCCTTGGTATTTTTTCCAAGGGAGGTCATAAAGGCAGAGGTGCTGAATTGTCTGGAAATGGTTTCTTTGAACAATGGGAGGGGAGCGGCCAGTTTTCCCAGCTCAGGTGGCTTTTTTCTAATTTGGTCTGTTTGAGCAAGCAGTCAAATAAAAACTTCTGGTGCCCTAGAGAAGCAGTTATAGTAAAATGAGCTTCTATGCTTCAACAGAGGTCTTGCCTGGACTTTCTCTCTGAACCTGTCCTGCGTGGAAGAACCTGTGTATGAATTTACTTTTTGCCAAAGGGTGTGTGTATGGGATGTTGTCGGGATTGGAACAGTTCCTTCGCTAAATTGAGAGAGAGTCGGTTGTGTTATCAAATAAGTTAAGTTATTCTAAATTCTGTTTTCTTTTTTATATGCTTCATCCATAGTGTTGAAATAAATTCAGTTTTGTTTAATGCGGAGTGGTTTGACTAGCTGAATCACTGCTGGAATATTCACTGTACAACTGCCTAAAATAAAGTTTAAAATGTTAGGGTCTGGGCTAACATTTTAACCCTGAAATGTTTTGAGGGTCTGGCCAAGGTCCATAACATCAAATAAGGATGGAGGAGCCAGCATTGAACAAAGTTAAAAATCACAGAACACCAGGTTATAGTCAACTAGGCAAAAGGGAGGACTGCAGATGCTGGACATCAGAGTCAAGATTAGAGTGGTGCTGGAAAAGCACAGCAGGTCAGGCAGCATCCGAAGAGCAGGAAAATCAACATATTGGGTCCGAAGTGTTGATTTTCCTGCTCCTCAAATACTGCCTGACCTGCTGTGCTTTTCCAGCACCACTAATCTTGACCAGGGTATAGTCCAACAGGTTTATTTGGAAGCACTAGCTTTCGGAACGCTGCTACTGCACAACCACCTGATGAAGGAGCGTCGCTCCGAAAGCTAGTGCTTCCAAATACACCTGTTGGACTATAACCTGGTGTTGTGCGATTTTTAAACTTTGTCCACCAAGTAAGGATGACAGTTTCTCTAAAGGACATCAGAGACGCAGGTGGGATTTTCCTGACAAGGAACATTGAATTCATGGTCATCATGAGACTCATCTGACCAGATATTCCTTGAATTCAAATTCCACCACCTGCCAAGGCAGGATTCAAACTTGGGTCCCAGAACATTACCTGGGTCTCTGTGGTATTAGTCCTTATACATCTCAATAAAAAGTCTTCTCTCATTCTTCTAAACCCTGGTGCAAACATAAGAATGCTGAACAGGAGTAGCTGATGCAGCCCATTGTACCTGGTCTAGGTGCAAGTCGAAGTATAGATCCATCCTACTCAACCTCTCCTAAGACGACTCTGTACCAGGGATCCACTGAGTGAACCTTCTCTGCACTGCCACCAATGACAGTCTGTCTTTCTTTAAATAAAGGTCCCCCAAAACTAATCACTGTATTCTAGCGGTGGTCTGACTCTTACAGTTTTCGCAATAGCTCTCTGCCATTGTACACCAGTCTGTTTGAAATAAAGAGTAAAAAATGAGGTCTGCAGATGCTGGAGATCACAGCTGCAAATGTGTTGCTGGTCAAAGCACAGCAGGTTAGGCAGCATCTCAGGGATAGAGAATTCGACGTTTCGAGCATAAGCCCTTCATCTCTTATTCCTGATGAAGGGCTTATGCTCGAAACGTCGAATTCTCTATTCCTGAGATGCTGCCTAACCTGCTGTGCTTTGACCAGCAACACATTTGCAGGTGTTTGAAATAAAGACCAACGTTCCATCTGCCTTCCCTATAACCCACTGAACTTGGATGCTAACCCTGATTCACGGATGGGGAATCCCAAATTCATCTGTTCTTTGGTCTTTTTCTTTGCAGTCTTTCCTCATTTAAATAATATTCAGCTTCCTCTGTTCTTCCGGCCAAAGGTCATAACCTCAGGAATCATGGTGATTTCAGTCCCAATCTGTTCCAATTCATGGGGAGTAGCAATCAAACTCCGTTCTGAAAACACCATTTTAGTCTCATCTCGTGATTTTAGTTGCTGGAGTTTAGATTAATTTGGGGATGGGGAAAGAGGTGAGATGGTGAGTCTCATAGCAACCTGTAAAATTCTAACAGGACTAGACAGGGTAAATACAGTAAGGACATTCCTGATCACAGGAGAGGGCAGAACCAGGGGTGACAGTCGAAAGATATGGGGTAGGCCGCTAGGGACTGAGCTGAGGAGAAATGTCTTCACTCAGAGAGTGGGACAGCCTGTGGAAGTCTCTGCCACTGAAAGTGGTTGGGGCTGAAGTATTGAATGTTTTACAAGAAGGCATTAGAGTATAGAATCCCTAAGTGTGGGTACAGACCCTCCAAAGAGAATCCTATCCAGACCCACCCTCCTACGTTCCCCATGGCAAACCACCCAGCTGACACATCTCTGGACACTATGCGCAATTCCCCATGGCTAATCCATCCTAACCTGCACACTCCTGAAAACTATGGGTACTTTCCCACGGCCAATCCACCCTAACCTACACACCTCTGGACACTATGGGCAATTTCCCACGGCCAATCCACCCTGACCTGCACATCTTTGGACTGTGGGGGGAGACCAGAGCACCCAGAAGAAACCCACGCAGACACAGGGAGAATGTGCAAGCTCAACACAGACATCGCTTTGAGGTATTTTCGCAATCATTGCACTTAAATATGATTATACGCCCCAGAGCAGGTGGGACTTGAACCTGGGTCACCTGGTTCAGAGGCAGGGGCACTACCACAAGAACCCCCAAAAGTGCAGCTGCCAGGATTTACCCCTTAGCCAGCATCACTAATTGAGTGATAATTATTGCTCATGGGATCTTGCTGTGCCTGGCCTTATTGTTCCCTGACATGTGAGTGCCATCCCTAAATCCCCTTGAACTGGTGAGCTTTCGTGGCCTTGGCATCTGTTGGTTAAGAATCAACTCATTGCTGGGGCAACTGGAGTCAAGTGTCAACCAGACTGGAAGGAGAGCAGATTTTCTACCCCTTCAGTGTAGAAGTGTATTTTTAAAATATCATTAGAGGGTCACCATCAAACTACCTGTTAATGGTGAGATTCAAACCCATCTCCCAATAAATAACTACCCGGTGGTTCTCAAATTGCCAGCCCAACGCTATTACAACCACACCGACACTTTATGGCAAGGGGCTTTTGTTCAAAGAGCACTTTGTGAGCTTTAGTAAGACTCTGTACTGTCATAAATCACACAACTGACAAATAAACTTTTTGCCAGGAAGTGAGAAATAAACAGAGTTGATGAAGTGTTTGGAAAGTTGGATTTCAGCTTATTCTCAATGGCTACATATTAAATTCTACTGAAGAACCTGAGAAAAAAATTGCTTACCTTCGACTCCATCGCTTCGGCTAACACACTCAGTCAGGCTCTAATCTCACCCTTGCTGATGGCATTATCAATTTCCTGCACTCATTTCTGAAACACCTCCCTTTATTGAAAACTATCAGAAGTTTATGGGTGTGTCAATGTTGCCTTAATTACACTGGTTTGATTCCACATTCCTGCCATTTGGCCCACCCGCACCCCCTGCTGGTGTTCCACCTCCACACATGCCTCCTGACACATGTCCCTCCCTATCCTGCATCCTTCAATCCCATTCTCTCTTGTGTGTTTTATCCAGTAAAGATAGAGTTAATGGTAGGGGTCTTTTCCCTAGGGTGGGGGATTTTCAAGACTGTGAGGCACATTTTTAAAGAGAGAGGAGAAAGATCTAAAATAAAAAGGACATGAGGGGCAAATCCTCTGCACAGAGGGTGGTTCTTGTCTGGAATAAACTTCCTGAGGAAGTGGTGGATGCAGGTACAGTTACAGCATTTAAAAGATATTTGGATAAATTCATGAATAGGAAAGATTTGGAGGGATATGGGCCAGGAGCAGGCAGGTGAGACTAGTTTAGTTTGGCATGGACTGGTTGGGCCAAAGGGTCTGTTTCTGTGCAGTATGACTCTGTGATGATGTATTCACTATTTACCTGAACAACTCTCCATTGGGACAACATTCCCCACTACCAGGGAGGGGAGGAAATCCCTCCTGAATCTCGTACCAGGAACATTGGGGCTTGAAAGGGGAAGCATATTCAGTAGGAACTTACTACAAATATTTGATTGGGGTTCATTTGGATAGCTTTACCAAATGGTCAGCATCAACTCAAGGGGCCAAATGGCCTTATTCTATGCTGCATTGTTTTATATATAAGCATGCATTACACTTATTGATGCCTATCACTTATATATCACCACAACTTTGGATTCTCCCACAATTTTCCTTTAATATCCTGCCTTGACTGTAAAGCACAGGGCATAATGTCTGAATCCCTGGGTGAAGATAGGGTACAGACTCAGAATAAGGGGTTACCCGTTTTAGACATCGATGAGGATTTCTTCTCTTACAGGATCGGGAGTCTGTGGAATTCTTTCCCGCAGAGGGCTAAGTGGTTGGATCATTAAGTGCATTCAAGGCTGACAGAGGCAGATGTTTAATCAGTAAAGGGAATTAAGTGTTACAGGGAAAAGATAAGAAAATAGAGTTGAGGATTATCAGATCAGCCACAATTGTATTGAATAGCAGAACAGACTTGATGGGCTGAATGGCCAACGTGTGTTCCTGGGTCTTATTCTAGGGTCTACTCCTGGACTGGTTCAGTTTATTGCTTATTTCAGGTGCAGTGGCACAGTGGGGACAGCACGATGGTTAGCACTGCTGCTTCACAGCGCCAGAGACCTGGGTTCAAATCCTGCCTCAGGCAACTATCTGTGTGGAGTTTGCACACTCTCCCCATGTCTGCGTGGGTTTCCTCCCCCAGTCTAAGGATGTGCAGGTTAGGTGAATTGGCCATGCTAAATTGTCCGTAGTGTTAGGTGAAGGGGTAAATGCAGGGGAATGGGTCTGGGTGGATTGCTCTTCAGAGGATCGGTGTGGACTTGTTGGGCCGAAGGGCCTGTTTCTACACTGTAAGCAATCTAATCAATGGGGGTTTGAGCCACTCATTGATTAGGAGTGTCATAATCATTCTAATCAACTTCTATTCCAAAGTTTTGATCTTTGTTGAAAACTCTGAGCAGGAATCTCTCTCACTGTGGTAGATCCTGCTGAAAGTGCTGAGTCGTGGCTTAGAGGGAGAGCACATGAAGACCCATGGTCAAATTCACCAGGAACTGCTCCTGAAGTTCCAAGATCCTTTAACTTAGAAGCAATCAGGTAAGGCAAATCTGTAACCATTCAAAATGTCTGTTGGATCTATAACTTCTTTTAAGAATGTTTGGAAAGGGTATTTTCTCAAAGCCCACAAACAGGACTGTCCTGACAGACCCAGCTTCCAGTCTTGGCTCTAGCTTTAAACATCTTGAGCAGTTCCAAAGAAAATTCATATTAGCTCAAACTTCACAGAGGCCAGTATCCCATCACCCACTCACCCATTATTAACATGGGCACAGTACACTGGCTGTGACCAGCCAACTGGAAGTCAGTCCTGAAGTCAGGACACCCTGACTCTTCTGTTTAATATCTGTCAGCCAGGGGTCCCTGACCGGGCTAGGCTAACAGGCCCAACAAGGGAGTCTCAATCAATAAGATCCATCTGGTTCCAATCATCACACACTGTCATCTCTGTTTCTCTTTCCACAGACCCTGCCAGTCCTGCTGATTATTTCCAGCACTCTTTCTTTGCTTATTATAGTCCTGTTCCTCTTTCTGTATACATCTGGACACTTCAACCCCAGGGCATCAATGTGGACTTCAACAGTTTCCTCATTTCCCCTTCCCCCACCTCACCCCAGTTCCCAACTTCCAGCTCAGCACTGTCCCCATGACTTGTCCTAGCTGCCTATCTCCTTTCCCACCTATCCACTCCACCCTCTCCTCCCTGACCTATCACCTTCATCCCCTCCCCCACTCACCCATTGTACTCTATGCTACTTTCTCCCCACCCCCACCCTCCTCTAGCTTATCTCTCCACCCTTCAGGCTCACTGCCTTTATTCCTGATGAAGGGCTTTTGCCCAAAAAGTCAATTTTACTGCTCCTCGGATGCTGCCTGAACTGCTGTGCTCTTCCAGCACCACTGATCCAGAATCTGTTGAAGGTGTTAGCCCCCGTCTTCTCTGTCTATGCCATGATGTTTAGATTGACTCTAATCTAAAAGGTGAGATAAGAGTTTTACTGCAGTTTTTGTGTAAAGTACAAGGTAACCCTGCAAGTACAAATTCATCCCACAAAATATATGTGTGCATATGGGTCTTTGTGTCTGTGTGTGTGTGTGTGTGTGTGTCTGTCTGTCTATCTGGGTTGGGGGTTGAGTGTGAGAAAGTGTGTGTGTGTGTGTGTGTGTGTGTGTGTGTATGTGTGTGTGTGTGTGTGTGTAGTGAATGTAGAGTGTCTTAAGTCTGTGAGGGTGTGTGTGTGTGTGTGTGTGTCTGTGAGAGAGTGTGTATATGTGTGTGTGCATGAGTGTAGAGTGGTCTAAGTCTCTGAGAGGGTGCCTTGGGTGTGTGTGTGTGTGTGTGTGTGTGTGTGTGTGTGTGTGTGTGTGTGTGTGTGTGTGTGTGTGTGTGTGTGTGTGTATATAGGAGTGTCTGTGTGTGTCTACAGTGCAATGATGGTCACCTGTAGTGTGACATGAACCCAAAGTCCCAACTGAGGCCCTCCCTATGGGTATGGGAAAGGTTTTGTGATTTACACATGAAAGAAGTGAAACTATCATGGTATTCAAACAGATGAAAGACTCAACAGACCATCAACGTATTTTTCATGTATAATTGCAGTTACATCACACAGTAAATTTGTGTTATAAATTCTGTGCCTTACAATTGTGTCCCCCACAACCACCTGATTGAAGGAGTAGTGCTCCGAAAGCTAGTGTTTCTGGTTAAACCTGTTGGACTATAACCTGGTGTTGTGTGATTTTTTAACCTTGTACATCCCAGTCCAACACCGGCATCTCCAAACCATGGTAATAAAGGGTGAGTGGGTGAAGGGACATTGGCCGATGTGCAGTTATTTAACTGTTCGAGCTAAAATGAATTTTCTTTGGAACAGGACAAGATTAATTGAAGCTAGATCCAAGACAGGAAGTTGGGTCTGCCAAGGCAGTTCTGTTTGGAGCAGAATTAGACACTGTCCTGGCTAAATCTCCCATTGATTAGTTAAACATTGACACAGGAAGAGGTTATAAAGGAGGAGGTGAGGTCAGTCACAGCCCTGAAAACAAAAGCTTGGTGTTGAGTACCGAGGCAATGATCCAGGAGGGAGAAAGGAGGAGGAATCTGTTGAAAGGGAGAGATTGGTTACACCAGCAATACCTCAACCGCTTCTTATTAGATTAGTTTTTTTCAGATTAGATTCCCTCCAGTATGGAAACAGGCCCTTCGGCCCAACAAGTCTCCACTGACCCTCCGAAGAGTAACCCACTCAGACCCATTCTCCTGACCTACATTTACCCCTGACAGATACACCTAACACAGTGGGTAATGTAGCTCGGCCAATTCACCTAACCTGGACATCTTTGGACTGTGAGAGGAAAGCGGAGCACCCGGAGAAACCCACACGCACATTGGGAGAATGTGCAAATTCCACACACACAAGGTCCAAGGATCGAACCTGGGTCCCTGGCGCTGTGAGGCAGCAGTGCTAACCACTGAGCCACTGTGCCACCCCAATTATTGACACAATGTGGTGAAGATCCAAAGTAACAGAGTGCAGCAGTTTCAGAGGAATCTGGGTTAGACAGGGTGGGTGGGGGGGAGGCGAAGCAGGGAAGACAGCCTAGTTCATGTCAGCAATTCCTGATGAAGAATCCGAGGGCAGGTAAGAGGCCAGGGGAAGGTTCCTTGAAGTTATTGAGGGCAGTTGGAGGGGTCGATAGAGCAAGGAAGAAGGTGCCATGTGAGGTGGTGACGACAGAGGTGAAGGGAATGACATCAGCGTCATGATGTGCCTGAGATCTATCGAGGCTGGGGGCTGAGGGGTGGGTGGATGAGTAAAGGAATGAACAAAGCCCTTTGCTGAGCACTGGTCATTGAGCAGCAGAGGGAGGAAGATGAGCAGGTGGAGGGAAATGGAGATATGGGTGAACTTGAACTCCTGAACAACTGAAAGGAGGAGAAAAGGTTTCTTGTTACAGCATCAAGTGGGAGGGAGAATGAAATGGAACTGAAGACCAGGGCGGGAAGAGCACGTTAAACTCTCTCGAGGAGAAGCTTGAGGGTAAGGGTCAGTTTTTCCGATTGGCAGAGGAAGAGGCGAACACACTCCGAGGCACTACATGAGCTGTCTCAAAAAGGCCCAAAAGCTGAAAAGCTAAATCAGCGGCTCGCACTGTCTAAGGAACGGAGTATTTTCCCAGAAGTAGGCAATGGGGGTGTCAGTGGTTGGGTCGTTATAAAGGAACTCTGGAAAGCGATGTCAAGGTGATTCACATAACTCCCCAGACACCGATATCCCATCACCAAGTCTTCCTTTACTTACTTGTGGAGAGTCCCTAATCCTGACCCAACGCCATCAGAGCCAGTTCTCCATTTAAACAGAATCCCTGACCCTCCTGTTTGTATATTTTTAAAAGTTTTATTAATCAGTACAGTAAACAATAAACAGAAAGCAGCAGTTCACAAAAAAAAGTGCACTTTATACCAGAGAAGGGACAGCAAGCTAAACCACAAACCCCACTGTTCAACCAGTTTTCAGGGAGACCAGGCCACCCTCAGATCCCCAGTTTGGGAATGTAGCGACCAGAACGGCACGTAGTATTCCAAATGTGGCTGAACCAAAGTCTTATACAACTGTAACATGGCCTGCCAACTCTTGTAACTCAATACCCACTCCAATGAAGGAAAGCATGCCGTATGCCTTCTTGACCACTCTACTGACCTGTATTGCCACCTTCAGGGAACAATGAACCTGAACACCCAGATCTCTCTGTACATCAATTTTTCTCCAGGACTTTTCCATTTATTGTATAGTTCGCTCTGGAATTGCATCTTTCAAAATGCATCACCTTGCACTTGTCTGGATTGAACTCCATCTGCCATTTCTCTGCCCAACTCTCCAATCTATCTGTATTTTGTTATATTCTCTGACAGTCCCTTTCACTGTCTGCTACTCCACCAACCTAAGTGTCATCTGCAAACTTGCTAATGAGGCAACCTATACATTCCTCCAAATCATTTCTATATATCACAAACAACAGTGGTCCCAGCACGGATCCCTGTGGGACACCATTGGTCACGGGTCTCCACTTTGAGAAACTCCCTTCCACTACTGCACTCTGTCTCCTCATCATACGCCTTACTGAAGTCCATGTATATGGCATCTACATCCCTTCCCTCATCAATCAACTTTATCACCTCTTCAAAGAATTCTATAAAGTTGGTAAGACATGACCTTCCCTGCACAAAATCGTGCTGCCTTTCACTGATCAGCCCATTTTCTTCCAAATGGGTATATATCCAGTTCCTCAGAATCTTCTCCAGTAGCTTCCTGATGTCAGGCTCACCGGTCTGTAATTACCTGGATTATCCCTGCTCCCCTTCTTAAACAAGGGGATAACATTAGCAATTCTCCAATCCTCTGGGACCTCACCCGTGTTCAAGGATGCTGTAAAGATATCTGTTAAAGCCCCAGCTATTTCCTCTCCCGCTTCCCTCAGTAACCTGGGATGGATCCCATCCGGACCTGGGGACTTAATGCCTTTTAGAATACCCAACATTTCCTCCCTCCTTATGCCAACTTGACCTCGAGTAATCAAAGATCTATCCCTAACCTCAACATCCGCCATGTCCCTCCCTGGTGAAAACCGATGCAAAGTACTCGTTAAGAATCTCGCCCATTTTCTCTGACTCCCTGCATAATTTTCCTCCTTTGTCCTTGAGTGGGCCAACTCTTTCCCGAGTTACCGTCTTGCTCCTTATATATGAAGAAAAGGCTTTGGGATGTTCCTTAACCCTGCTCACTAAGGATATCTCATGACCCCTTTTCGCCCTCTTAATTCCTCATTTCAGATTGGTCCTACATTCCTGATATTCTTCCAAAGCTTCATTTGACTTCCGTCGCTTAGACCTTATGTATGTTTCCTTTTTCCTCTTAGTTAGTTTCTCAATATCACCTGTCATCTGTGGTTCCCTAATCTTGCCATTTTCATAGGAACATATCTCTCCTGAACTCTAATCAACCTCTCAGTAAAAGCCTCCCACATATAAAATGTGGAATTCCCTTCAAACAGCTGCTCCCAATCCACGTTCCCCAGCTCCTGCTGAATTTTGCTGTAGTTGGCCTTCCCCCAGTTTAGCATTCTTCCTTTAGGACCACTCTGAAACTTCACCCACCTGGTTGGACTCATTCCCCAACACCAGGCCCAGTATGGCCCCTTCCTGGGTTGGACTATTTACATACTGCTCTAGAAAACCCTCCTGGATGCCCCTTACAAATTCTGCTCCATCTAAACCTCTAACATTAAGTGAATCCCAGTCAATGTTGGGAAAATTAAAATCTCCTATCGCCACCATCCTGTTGTTCCTACATCTTTCCAAAATCTGTTTACATATTTGTACCTCTATCTCCCGCTCGCTGTTGGCAGGCCTGTAATACAACCCCAACATTGTTACCACACCCTCCCTATTTCTGAGCTCTGTCCATATTGCCTCACTCCTCGAGTCCTCCATAGTGCCCTCCTTCAGCACAGCTGTGATATCCTCTCTGACCAGTAATGCAACTTCTCCACCTCCGTTACCTCCCTCTCTCTCCTGCCTGAAGCATCCTGGGATATTTAGTTACCAATCATGTCCTTCCCTGAACCAAGTCTCAGTAATAGTAATACCATCATACTCCCAGGTAGTAATCCAAGCTGTAAGTTCATCTGCCTTACCTACTACACTTCTCACATGAAACAAATGCACCTCAGACCACCAGTCCCTCTGCATTCATCATCTGCTCCCTGCCTACTCTTCCTCTTAGTCACTCTGACTTCATTATCTAGTTCCTTACAGGCTTTAGTTACTGCCTCCTTCCTGTCTACTAATCACCTCATTTGGTTCTCATCCCTTACAGCATTAATTTAAACCGTCCCCAACAGTATTAGCAAAAGCCCCCCCTAGGACATTGGTTCCAGTCCTGCTCAAGTGTCAAGCGTCCAATTTGTAATCCTCCCATGTCCCCCAGCCACGCATTCACCCTGAATATTCTTTCATTTCTACTCTGACTAGCACTGGTAGCAATCCTTAGATTACTATTTCTGAGGTCCTACTTTTTAAGTTGGCTCCTAACTCCCTAAATTCTGCTTGTAGGACCTCATCCCATTTTTTTACCGATATCGTTGGTGCCTGTTCACCTTCCCCCTTCAGAATGTTGTGCAGGCAATCTGAGGTGTCCCTGACCCATGCACCTGGGAAGCAACATACCATTTAAGTTGTGACCCCACATGACTGGTCTCTTCACAGATCAAATCCCTTCTGGAACCTCTCCAAGCCCAGGCAGACTACCTGAAAGCCTTCTGCTGAGACCCAATCTGTGATTTATGAAAGCCTAGCTTCAATTCCTTGCATTTATAATTTATTACTCTTTAAAAACACACTGGTGCAGTTTGATTTTACAATAGTCTTCATCCCTTCTACTTCCACTTCCAAATAAGTGGGTCTCATAGATTCATAGAGCCCTACAGCACAGAGACAGGCCCTTCGGCACAAACTGGTCCACGCCAATCAAAACCTTTATCCACACTAACCCCATATCCCTGCACTTGGCCCATATCCGATTATAACCTTTCCAATCCATGTATTTGTTCAAATGCCTTTTAAATGTTGTTAATGTACCCACCTCAAACATTTCCACTGGCAGCTCATTCCATATGCATACCACCCTCATGTGTGAAAATGTTGCCCCTCAAGTTCCCTTTTATTCTTTCCCCTCTAACCTACAACTGATGCCCTATAGTCCTCGATTCCCCAACTCTGGGGAAAAAAGACCAAGTGCATTTACCCTATACATGCCTCTTATCATCTTATACACCTCTATAAGGCCCCCCCGCAGAATCTAAAGAAAAAGGTCCTATCTCTCTCTTGTCCAGTCTCTCACTATGACTCAGACCTTTGAGTCCTGACAACATCCTCATAAATTTCTTCTGTACTCTTTCCAGTTTAATAACACCCTTCCCATAGCAAGATGACCAAAACTGAACACAATATTCCAAGTGCGGGCTCACCAACGTCCTCTATAACTACAACACAACTTCCCAACTTCTATACTCAATGCCCTGACTGGTGAAGGCAAGTGTACCAAAAGCCTTCATCACTGCCCTGTCTACCTGGGACTCCACTCTCAGAGAACCGTGCACCTGAACTCCCAAGATCCCTCTGTTCCACTACACACCTTTAGGCCCCACCATTCACCATGAAACTCCTACCTTGATTTGACTTTCCAAAATGCAAGACCTCACATTGATCTGTATTAAACTCATTTGCCATTTCTCGGCCCACTTCCCTAGCTGATCAAGGTCTTGTATCTGTGCGTTTCTCTCTCACTTCACCCGTCGAAGGAGCAGTGTTCCGAAAGCTTGTGATTTCAAATAAACCTGTTGGACTATAACTTGGTGTCATGTGCCTTCTGTCTGCAAAACTCTGTTCTGCTTTTCAGACTGGGAAGCCACTTCTAGGTATTTGTATAGACACGGTTAAAAATAGAATATTGAACATAGAACAGTACAGCACCGTACAGGCCCTTCGGCCCTTGATGTTGTGCTGGCCTTTTATCCCACTCTAAGATCAGACTAATCTACATACCCTTCATTTTACTATCATTTATGTGCCTATCCAAGGGTCGCTTAAATGTCCCGACTGTCTCTGACTCTACTACCACTGCTGACAGTGCATTCCATTTACCCACCACTCTCTGCATAAATAACCTACCTCTTTCATCTCCCCGAAACCTTCCTCCAACCAGCTTAAAATTATGTCCCCCTCATGATAGACATCTCTGCCCTGGGAAAAAGTCTCTGGCTATCCACTCTACCTACCCCGTCAACATCTTGTACACCTCTATCAAGTCACCTCTCAACCTTCTTCACTCCAATGAGAAAAGCCCTAGCTCCCTCAACCCTTCTTCATAAGACATGCCCTCCAGTCCAGACAACATCCTGGTAAATCTCCTCTGCACCCTGTCTAAAGCTTCCACATCCTTCCTATAATGAGGCAACCAGAACTGAACACAATATTCCAAATGTGGTCTAACCAGGGCTCCATAGAGCTGCAGCATAATCTTGCAGCTCTGAAACTCAATCCCTCTGCTAATGAAAGTCAACACAGTGTACATCTTCTGAACAGCCCTATCAATTTGGGTGGCAACTTTGAGGGATCTATGGATCCCAAGATCCCTCTGTTCCTCCACACTGCCAAGAATCCTGCCTTTAATCCTGTAATCTGCATTCAAATTCGATCTTCCAAAGTGAACGACTCCACACGTTTCCAGGTTGAACTCCATCTGCCACTTCTCAGCCCAGCTCTGCATCCTGTCATTGTCCCACTGCAACCTACAACAGCCCTCCACACTATCCATCAACCTTTGTGTCATCAGCAAACTCACTTACCCACCCTTCCACATCCTCATCCAAGTATTTTATAAAAATCACAAAGAGCAGAGGTCCCAGAACTGATCCCTAGGGACACCACTGGTCACCGAGCTCCAGGCTGAATACTTTCCATCTATGACCACCCTCTGTCTTCTCCTGGCCAGCCAGTTCTGTATCCAGACAGACAGATTTCCCTGTATCCCGTGCCTCTTTACTTTCTGAAAGAACCTACCATGGGGAACCTTATCAAACCCCCTGCTAAAAACCATATACACCACATCCACTGCTCGAACTTCATCAATGTGTTTTGTCACATCCTCAAAGAACTCAATAAGGTTTGTGATGCATGACCTGCTCCTCCCAAAGCCATGCTATCTGTCATCAAACTATGCCTTTTCAAGTAATCATAAATCCTGTCTCTCAGAATCCTCTCCAATACTTTGCCCATCACAGAATAAGACTGATTGGTCTGTAATTCCCAGGATTATCCCTATTCCCTTTCTTGAACAAGGGAATAACATGTGCCACCCTCCAATCATCTGGCACTACTCCAGTGGACAGTGAGGGTATAACGATCATTGCCAAAAGTGACGCACAAGTGACTGTAAAAATGAACTGTGGGCATAAGCAGTGTCAATTTGTGAGTGGGAAGTCATGTTTGACAAACTGGTTCAGTTTATTTTAAGGATGTTTAATTTTATGATTGATAATGTAGAGACAATGGATGTGGCATATTGAACTTTCAGAAGGCTTTTGATAAAGTTCCCCACTGGAGAGTTTTTAGACAAATGAAAACACAAGTTGTTTCAATATGGATTTGCTGACAGAGAGAAAACAGAGGGAACAAAATGAGGCATTCTCACAGTAGCAGACTGTAACCAGGAGCTGAAAATGTGTTGCTGGAAAAGCGCAGCAGGTCAGGCAGCATCCAAGGAGCAGGAGAATCGATGTTTCGGGCATGAGCCCTTCTTCAGGATCATGCCCGAAACGTCGATTCTCCTGCTCCTTGGATGCTGCCTGACCTGCTGCGCTTTTCCAGCAACACATTTTCAGCTCTGATCTCCAGCATCTGCAGTCCTCACTTTCTCCTAGAAGACTGTAACCAGGAGGATGTTTAAAAAAAATTATTTACAAATGCAGGCATTGCTGGTTAGGCTGAGCATTTATTACCCCATCCCTAATTACCCAGGGGGCAGTTAAGAGTCAACCCCATTGCTGTGGGTCTGGAGTCACATGTAGGCCAGACCAGGTAAGGATGGCAGTTTCCTTCCCTAAAGGACATTAATGAACCAGATGACTTTTTCCAACAATTGGCAATGGATTCATTGTCATAATAAGATCTTTATTGAATTCAAATTTCACCATCTCCATGGTAGCATTCGAACCCAGGTCCTCCAGAATATTAGCTGGGTCTCTGGATGAACAGCACAATGATAATGTCACTAGGCCATCACTTGCACCTCAGCTAGTCATAACCTACATGAGTACTTTAGACATGGAGAACCAAATGTCGTATTTCTCGACTTGAAAACAGTACAGAGGTAACTGAGAACATGTTGTTGCGGATGATATGATGAAGATTTGGACAAGAACATGTTGGATCGAACATGGTATGGAAAACTATGAGGTTATCCAGTTTTGTAGGAGGAGGAACAGAAGCACAGGGTATTTCTAAATAGTAAGAGGCGTAAGCGAACGTAGAACATCAAACATTACAGAGCAGTACAGGTCCTTCAGCCCTCGATGTTGCTCAGACCAGTGGAGCCAATCTTAAGCTTATCTATCTTACACTATTCTATTTTCATCCATACGTTTATCCAATGACCATTTAAATGCCCTTAAGTTGGTGAGTCTACTACTGTTTCAGGCAGGACATTCCACGTCCCTACTACTCTCTGAGTAAAGAAACTACCTCTGACATCTGTCCTGTATCTATCACCCCTCAATTTAAAGCTATGCCCCCTCGTGCTCGCCATCACCATCCGAGGAAACGGGTAGACATCCAAAGGGACTTGGTGTCCGTGTCAAAAGGCAGACTTGCAGGGACAGTCGGCCATTAAGAGGGTGAATAGAGTTTGTGAGAGGGTTTGAGTGCAGTAGTGTTGGAAATGTGTCTCTATTCAGTGGGAGCTTGGTTCGACCACATCTGGAGCACAGTGTGCAGTTTTGGTAAAGTTCCTCAGACTTGTTCCTGGGAGGGTGGGACTGTTCGATGATGACAGATTGAGCAAACTGAGCCAGCATTCTCACAAATTTCAAAGAATGAGAGGTGATCTCGTTGAAAATTACAAAATGCTTAAAGGGATAAGCAGTGGGTGAGCAATTTTTGTGATTTATAGTTCAGGTTGATGATAAGTCTGTAAGTTAGCTTGAAGGTTTGTTTTCAGACATTTTGTCATCATGACTAGGTAACATCTTCAGGGAGAATCTCTGGTGAAGTGCTGGTGGTATGACCCTCCTCTCTATATGTCTTGGTTTCTTAAGGAAAGGTAGATAGGATCTAAATCGATATGTTTATAGATGGAGTTCTGGTTAGAATGCCATGCCTCTAAGAATTCTCATGCGTGTCTTTGTTTCGCCTGTCCTAGGATGTGTGTGATGTCCCAGTCAAAGTGATGTCCTTCTTTGTCTGTATGTACAGAAACTAGTGATAGTGGGTCATGTCTTTTAGTGGCCAGTTGGTGTTTATGTATCCTGGTGACAAGTTTCCTGCTAGTTCGTCCGATGCAATGTTATCTTGTAAATGACGCTTGTTTTGCTGATAATGGGTGATTCTAGAACTGGGCACAGAATTTAGGAATAAACAAGGGATACCTTTTCTTTTCATTTATTCGCAGGATGAGGGTGTAATTGGCTAGGCTGGCATCCCAGAGGGCATTTAGGAATCAAGCACATTTTAAGACCAACGTGAGGAGAAATGTGTTCACTCTGAACTTTTTTGAATTCTCTTCAGCAGAGAGCTGTGGACTCTCAGGTTTGGAGACTGTTTAAGGTAGAGGTTAGATTTCTGGTTATCAATGGCACGAAGGCTAATGAGGATCATGTGGGTTAAAGGCATTGAACTGCTCGATCAGACACAGTTGCATTAAATGGTGGAGCAGGCTTGATGGGCTGAATGGCCTGCTCCTGTTCCTAATTTACCACTTTACTTCTTCCTATTGTCAACAAGACCTGTTTTTAACATTATACTCCAATTGCAAGACCTTGGCCCACTCATTTAACCTATCTATGTCATAAAGCCAGAGAGTAACCGAGTCATGCAGCACAGAAGTAGACCCAAACTAAACTAGTCCCACCTGCCTGCTCCTGGCCCATATCCCTCCAAACATTCCCTATTCAAAGAACTTAGCTGAAAATGTGTTGCTGGAAAAGCGCAGCAGGTCTGGCAGCATCCAAGGAGCAGGGGAATCAATGTTTCAGGTGTGAGCCCTTCTTCAGGAATGAGGGAAAGCTAAAAATAGACCCCCTCATTTCCAATGTCTAAAAGATACTGGAGCCCAGGGTTTGTAGAGGTTGACCCTCAGCAGTGGAGGGTTCCAGCCAATGAAGCTGCCTCAGGGGTTTCTCCCTGTCAGCTGCTTTAACGGCTGGAGTGAGTCAGATCAAGGCAGAGACACGGCCCTCCCTTTGGCAAACAAATCACAACCATCCAACTTGGCCAAGGCAGGTTGCACTAAATAACAAAAACACGATACAACATTTACCAGTAATCAGTGGCAACAAGGACCGTTCACAACAGGGATGTAAACAGAAATTGCTGGAGCGTCCCAGCTGGGGTCTGGCAGCAACCGCGCTGAGAGAAAGCAGAGGTCACGCTTCACATCCAGTTTGAAGGTCAGACACCAGACACCTGGTGAAGGGGCAGCAGCTCCAAAAGCCGGTGATTTCAAAGCAGCCTGTTGGACTATAACCTGATGGCATGTGTTTCTGACCCTGACCACCCCAGTCCGCCACCAGCATCTCCCCATCCTGGCCACCTTCAGAGTCATAGATCATGGAATCACCACAGTGTGGAAACAGGCCCTTCAGCCCAACGAGTCCATACCAACCCTTGCGAAGAGTAACCCCCACCCAGACCCATTCCCTCCACCCTAAATTTACCCCTGACTAATGCACCTAACCCACACGTCCCTGGACACTGCAGGGTAATTTCCCATGGCCAATCCACCCTAACCTGTACATCTTTGGACTGTGGGATGAAATCGGAGCATTCTGAGGAAACCCACACAGACACGGGGAGAATGTACAAACTCCACACAGACAGCCACCCAAGGCTGGAATCGAGTCCGGGTCCCTGACGCTGTGAGGCAGCAGCGCTGACCACTGAGCTCGCGTTGATCGTAACTGGGAAAGGATGGTATTGATGCTGAAGATGGGGAGAGACGGGTGGGGGGTAAAATAGTGAGCACATAGGCAGAGACAGAGTCCAAAGAGAGAGAGAGACAGAGAGAGAGGGAGAGACAGACAAATGGATGGATGATGGCATGTCATGGAGAAGGAAACAATTCTCACGGGGACTGTGAGTGGGGGAGAAAGGGTTTTGCAAGCAGGCTGTGTGGTGACGGGGGCTGGGCTGTGGGGGTTAGTCAAGGACTTGAAAGGAGGTGTTCAGGCCGTGGAATGATTGCAGACCCTACAGCGGCCTGGACTCAATCAGAAAATGAGATGCTGTCCTTTTAGCTTCACCTCAAGACTGCAGCAGGTCTGAGATAGAGATGTCAGCCAAGGGACAGGGTGGGGTGTTGAAGCACTGTTGGACACTGGAAGCTCAGGGTCTTTTTTGTCAACAGAACATAAATGTTTTGTGAAGCAGTCGCCCAATGTGTTTGACCCCCAGCATGGAGAGGAGAACACATGCTGAGCAGTGGATACAGTGGACTAGATTGATTAGGGAGGGAGTGACATGGGGAAAACTGCTGAGATTTCCAACAGACCTGAAAGCTAGACAGTGAGCACATCAGCTGCAAATGTATTTGTTTAATTATTGTGGATCTGCTCCAGCAAATTAGAACCAGACTTCGGGACAAAATCTCCGATTCAAGTGGAAATGATCTGATTGGTTATAAATCCAAGAAACATCAACAGCCGATTAAAACAATGAAGCAAATTAGCTGCAGCTGATATCACAACAATTCAAACCAGAACACTCTGGTCTGCCCTACAAAAACCCAGGGGGAGTCACTAATGAAGCTCTATGAGGAGCTTGTTAAGGATGGGTTCCCTCGGTAATGACCAAAGACCTGTCAGACTGGAACTCATTACCCCAGCTCTTTGCAGGACCATAAAACATAACAGCAGGAATTAGGCCATTTGGCCCATCTGTTCCACCATTCACCCATTCACCCAAGGCTGATAACTTTCTCAACCCCACTCTCCTGCTTTCTCCCCGTAACCCTTGATCCCCTTGACAATCAACAGCCTTTCTATTTCCATTTTAAATATACTTCATGACCTGGCCTCCACAGCCTCCTGTGGCAGTGAATTCCGGAGATTCACTGCTGGCTGGCTAAAGGAGTTTCTCCTTATTTCTGTTCTAAAGGGTCTTTCCTTTACTCTAAG
Organism: Hemiscyllium ocellatum; assembly: GCF_020745735.1. NCBI lineage: Eukaryota > Metazoa > Chordata > Chondrichthyes > Orectolobiformes > Hemiscylliidae > Hemiscyllium > Hemiscyllium ocellatum. The sequence continues at coordinate 3,368,246 of NC_083447.1, read as the reverse complement.
GCTGTGCCCTCAGGCCCTAGGACAGCAGGTCCACTGCCCATTATGGGCTTTGTCTGTGTATGCCCAATAGGCGACATGGTTGTTTTACTGCTGGTGGTTAGTAGTTTAAAACAAAATAAAAATGGAAACTAAAACAGAAAAGCTCATGGAGATTTTGGTGGTGGCAAATTAGATTAGTTGTATGAGAGACTCTGGGTATAGTGACAAATCAAATGGACCCAGAGAATCTAGGATTGAGGTGAAACCAATCTAATGTATGTCACCTGTGCAACGCAGAGGGGAAGGTATTTCATAACTTCAGGCTCTGGGCAAAGTTTGCTAATTTGCTTCATTTTCGAGGGCTGTTTGTCATTGTGGAGACTGTAGTTTTGGTCCCGTGCGTGATCTCACCTCCTCAGCTTAAACTGTGTGGAAGCAACAACAGCTCAGTCACGTTCACCAGAGCCAACTGCATACTCAGTGTGGTGCTCAGGCAGCACGTCGAGCTCAGGGAGAGTCGAGAGTGTGGCGCTGGAAAAGCGCAGCAGGTCAGGCAGCATCCGAGGAGCAGGAGAATCAACATTTCGAGCAAGAGGCCTTCATCAGGAAGAGTTAACTGAATTTTTAAGAAGGTTGTCTTTTTTAACTTGCAACTGTCATCGATTAAGCTTAGTATGGACCACAATTCGTTGTTTCCCTCATATGGATGTGTTTTATGAGTAATAAACTTGTCAAAACGTCTGCGAAGTGTATTTCACAGGCTAGACCATCTTGCCCCTGATATCACTCCATAACCCTCTCATTTATCAAGAATCATTCTGCTTCTGCTTTAGGAATATTCAAGTTCTCTGCTCCCATTGCCTGTTCTGGGACAGAATTCCGAAGTCCCACAGCCCTCAGGGAGAACTGTTTTCCGGCTGTTAATGGGGATTCTCCCACAAGAGGAAAGAGCATCCCCACATTCCCCTGGTCAACACCCGAGAGGATTGTTCATGTTTCAATCAAGTCACCCCTCGTTTTATCTGAAGTCTCGTAGATACAAGCCCCACCAGTTGAACGTTCCCTCAGAAGACAATCCATCTTCTGTGAGATATTTCCAGTGTAATTTCATCCTTCCTTGTATAGGGAGACCAGCACGGTGCACAATACTCAGGTTCCTGTTTTGTTTTCCCTTTATTCATTCATGAGATGAAAGTGTGTCTGCCTGGGCCAGCATTTATTACCCATTCCTAATTGCCCTGAGAGCAGTTAAGGGTCAACCACTAAACCCTTCCTATTCATGTCCCCATCCAGATGCCTCTTAAATGTTGTCATTGTACCAGCTTCCACCACTTCCTCTGGCAGCTCATTCCATACACGCACCACCCTCTGTGTGAAAAAGCTGCCCCTTAGGTCTCTTCTATATCTCTCCCCTCTCACCCTAAACCTATGCCCTCTAGTTCTGGACTCCCCCACCCCAGGGAAAAGACCTTGTCTATTTATCCTATCCATGCACTTCATGATTTTATAAACCTCTATAAGGTCACCCCTCAGCCTCCGACGCTCCAGGGAAAACAGCCCCAGCCTGTTCAGCCTCTCCCTGTAGCTCAGATCCTCCAACCCTGGCAACATCCTTGTAAATCTTTTCTGAACCCTTTCAAATTTCACAACATCCTTCCGACAGCAGGGAGACCAGAATGCAATATTCCAAAAGTGGCATAATCAATGTCCTGTACAGCTGCAGCATAACCTCCCAATTTCTTCACTCAATGCTCTGATTAATAAAGGAAAGCATACCAAATATTTTAACAGCAATTTAGGTTTGTTCAATACATTGCATCAGTTGTATGACACTTTGATCTCTTACTATAAATTCTGTGTCCTATAATGCTGCCACACTAGCTCGCCGATGAAGGAGCAGCGCTCCGTAAGCTTGTGCTTCCAAATAAACCCGATGGACGATAACCTGGTGTTGTGCAATGTTTAACTCTGGGGTAGTGGTTTAAGCTAAAAGGAGGGAAGTTTAAAAGAGATGCGCGAGTCAAGTATTTTACACAGAGGGTGGTGACTGCCTGGAACACATTGCCAGGGAAGGTGGTGGAAGCAGATAATATAGTAGCATTAAAGATACCTGGATAACTGGGGTGGCACGGTGGCTCAGTGGTTAGCACTGCTGCCTCACAGCACCAGGTCTCAGGTTCAATTCCAGCCTCAGGCAGCTGTCAGTGTGGAGTTTGCACGTTCTCCCCGTGTCTGCGTGGGTTTCCTCCGGGTGCTCCGGTTTCCTCCCACAGTCCAAAGTTGTGCGGGTCAGGTGAATTGGCCATGCTAAATTGCCCATAGTGTTCGGTACATTAGTCAGAGGGAAACGGGTCTGGGTGGGTTACCCTTCGGAGGGTCGGTGTGAACTTGTTGGGCAGAAGGGTCTGTTTCCACACTGTAGGGAATCTAATCAAATAGACAGGGAACAGAGGGATATAGAACGCATGGGGTATCACAAAGCTGGTCCATTTTTCTAAAACCTGTTATTTTTCTCAAGGATACTGTGTCCTTGATTGTTTTCAGACGGTTCATAACACTCTCTCGGCTCTGAGGTAGTCAGTTGGTGAAGAGATGAGAAAGGATTTTGAGAGGCCTTTTGTTTATATGTAAATAGATGAGACTTCAGGCCAAAGTGGTCATGCTTTAGAAGTGACCTGTATAATGAAAGGGTGTGGTCAGCTCTCTCACTGAGCAGTTCAGTCCAGAACTGGTTAGAAGTTCAACAGTGGACTGTGTGAACAGGCTGCAAAACTCTCTCTCCTTCTGCCCTTCTAACTTCAACCTGAAGCATTTGTTCCGTTTTTACTGTGTTTTAAGGGGGTTTGCTTATTGGGACTGTTGTGTATATCAAGTTTTGAGAAGATTTGTAGCTCAGGTTGAGGTTATGGATGTAGGTTTGCTCGATGAGCTGGAAGATTCATTTTCAGATGTTTCGTCCCCCATAACATCTTCAGTGAGCCTCCAGATGAAGCATTGCTGATGATTCGGCTTTCTATTTGGGTTGGTAATGTCATTTCCTGCAGTGATGTCATTTCCTGTTCTTTGTCTCGGGGGTGGTAAATGGGGTCCAGGTCAATGTGTTTGTTGATAGAGTTCCGGTTGGAATGCCTTGTTGTGTATATTTGGAATAGCATAGTTAATTCCAGTTTGGATGGACTGAGATCTGTAAGGATTCATTATTCTGTTCTTTGTGTTTCATTGAATAATTTTGTGAATGAATTTTTGTCTGTTTTAAACTTGATAGTCAACCTCGCAAACTTACTCTGGGTAATTTTCACTGTACGCTTACTGAAACAATTTGCAAAGTTATGGTCTGGGCTGCCTGTTTAAGAACGTTTTGAGTGGTCTGGCCTAGTCCATGACAGGGGCAAACAGTTTTTAATAGAGAAAGACATTGTGTCAGTGCAGACTTGATGGAGCGAAAGGCCTGTACCTGTGCTATAACGTTCTTCATTCCTCTTTCAGGAATATATTACGGAGTTGGGGGAAAAGAGTTGGGAAGTGAGACTAACTGGACAGCTCCTCAGAAAAAGCTAGTAAAACCAGATGGGATGAACAGACTCACAGACAGTGCTATTTTATGATTCCATGATGGTGCATAAGCGAGTTGGCCACAGTTACACAGATGCAACACAAATTCTCAGCTCGTCGAACAGAACCACAACACCAGTTACACAGAACTGAATTTATCTGTCTCCAAGCTGAAGTGAGGACCATCATCAGGAGTCACATTTGTCTTCTGTATGTGAGTGCAAGAAGCCAGCTTCAGCTGCAAAGTTCAAGGCCTGAAGCATTTACTGTTTGAAGATGGTCTTCAGTGTCAGGGACAGGAGAGTGTGAGAGTGTGAGAGGACAGAGACAGGGACAGGAGGGTGTGAGAGTGAGAAAGGAGAGAGACAGGGACAGGAGGGTGTGAGAGTGAGAGAGGAGAGAGACAGAGACAGGAGGGCGTGAGAGTGAGAGAGGAGAGAGACAGAGACAGGAGGGTGTGAGAGTGAGAGAGGAGAGAGACAGGGACAGGAGGGTGTGAGAGTGAGAAAAGAGAGAGACAGGGACAGGAGGGTGTGAGAGTGAGAAAAGAGAGAGACAGGGACAGGAGGGTGTGAGAGTGAGAGAAGAGAGAGACAGAGACAGGAGGGTGTGAGAGTGAGAGAGGAGAGAGACAGAGACAGGAGGGTGTGAGAGTGAGAAAAGAGAGAGACAGGGACAGGAGGGTGTGAGAGTGAGAGAGGAGAGAGACAGGGACAGGAGGGTGTGAGAGTGAGAGAGGAGAGAGACAGGGACAGGAGGGTGTGAGAGTGAGAGAGGAGAGAGACAGGGACAGGAGGGTGTGAGAGTGAGAGAGGACAGAGAGAGGGACAGGAGGGTGTGAGAGTGAGAGAGGAGAGAGACAGGGACAGGAGGGTGTGAGAGTGAGAAAGGAGAGAGACAGGGACAGGAGGGTGTGAGAGTGAGAAAAGAGAGAGATAGGGACAGGAGGGTGTGAGAGTGAGAAAAGAGAGAGACAGAGACAGGAGGGTGTGAGAGTGAGAGAGGAGAGAGACAGAGACAGGAGGGTGTGAGAGTGAGAAAGGAGAGAGACAGGGACAGGAGGGTGTGAGAGTGAGAAAAGAGAGAGACAGAGACAGGAGGGTGTGAGAGTGAGAAAAGAGAGAGACAGAGACAGGAGGGTGTGAGAGTGAGAGAGGAGAGAGACAGAGACAGGAGGGTGTGAGAGTGAGAGAGGAGAGAGACAGAGACAGGAGGGTGTGAGAGTGAGAAAGGAGAGAGACAGGGACAGGAGGGTGTGAGAGTGAGAAAAGAGAGAGACAGAGACAGGAGGGTGTGAGAGAGAGAGAGGAGAGAGACAGGGACAGGAGGGTGTGAGAGTGAGAGAGGAGAGAGACAGAGACAGGAGGGTGTGAGAGTGAGAAAAGAGAGAGACAGAAACAGGAGGGTGTGAGAGTGAGAAAAGAGAGAGACAGAGACAGGAGGGTGTGAGAGTGAGAAAAGAGAGAGACAGAGACAGGAGGGTGTGAGAGTGAGAGAGGAGAGAGACAGAGACAGGAGGGTGTGAGAGTGAGAAAGGAGAGAGACAGAGACAGGAGGGTGTGAGAGAGAGAGAGGAGAGAGACAGGGACAGGAGGGTGTGAGAGTGAGAGAGGAGAGAGACAGAGACAGGAGGGTGTGAGAGTGAGAAAGGAGAGAGACAGGGACAGGAGGATGTGAGAGTGAGAAAGGAGAGAGACAGGGAAAGGAGAGTGTGAGAGTGAGAAAGGAGAGAGACAGGGAAAGGAGAGTGTGAGAGTGAGAAAGGAGAGAGACAGGGACAGGAGGGTGTGAGAGTGAGAGAGGAGAGAGACTGGGATAGGAGGGTGTGAGAGTGCGAGAGGAGAGAGACAGGGAAAGGAGAGTGTGAGAGTGAGAGAGGAGAGAGACAGAGACAGGAGGGTGATAGTGACCACAATCCGGTTTCGTTTACTTTAGTGATGGAAAAGGACACGTATATACCGCAGGGCAGGAGTTATAGCTGGGGGAAAGGCAATTGCGATGTAATTATGCAAGATTTAGGATGCATAGAATGGGAAAGGGAACTGCAGGGAATGGGCGCAGTTGAAATGTGGGATTTATTCAAGGGCCAGCTGCTGCGGGTCCTAGATCAGTGTGTACCAGTCAGGCAGGGATGAAGTTGTCAAGCCAGGGAGCCCACAGTTTGCTAAGGAAGTTGACTCTCTTGTCAAGAGGAAGAAGGTGGCTTATGTTAGGATGAGATGTGAAGGCTCAGTTAGGGCGCTTGAGGGTTACAAGGTCACCAGGTAAGACCTAAAGAGAGAGTAAGAAGAGCCAGAAAGGGACATGAGATGTTGTTGGTGGATAGGAACAAGGAAAACTTTAAAGCTTTCTCTCGGTATATCGGGAACAAAAGAAAGACAAGAGTAAGATTTGGGCCAATCAAAGATAACAGTGGGAAGTTGTGCGTCGAGTCAGAGGAGATGGAGGAAGGGCTAAATGAATACTTTTTATCAGCTTTTGTCAGTATTCTCAATGTTAAAAGACAAGGTGGTTAAGGAGAATACTGAGATACCGGCTACTAGACTAGACGGGATTGAGGCGCGTAAGGAGGAGGTGTTAGCAATTCTGGAAGTCCCCTGGGCCAAATGGGATTTATCCTAACATTCTCTGGGAAGACAGGGAACAGATTTTGATCTTTATGTGGTTTTGATCTTTATGTCGTCATTGTCTACAGGAATAGTGCCAGAAGACTAGAGGATAGCAAATGTTGTTCGCTTGTTCAAGGAGAGTAGAGACATCCCTGGTAATTATAGACCAGTGAGCCTTACTCAGTTGTTGGTAAAGTGTTGGAAAGTGTTATAAGAAATAGGATTTAAAATAATCTAGAAAGGAATAAGTTGATTAGGGATAGTCAATACGGTTTTGTGAAGGGTAGGTCATGCCTCACTAACCTTATTGAGTTCTTTGAGAAGATGACCAAACAGGTGGATGAGGATAAAGTGGTTGATGTGGTATATATGGATCTCAGTAAGGCATTTGATAAGGTTCCCTACGATAGGCGTTTGCACAAAATACAGAGGCATGGGATTGAGGGTGATTTAACAGTGAGGAGACACAGGGATATAGGAGGGTGTGAGAGTGAGAGAGGATAGAGACAGGGACGGGAGGGTGTGAGAGTGAAAGGGGAGAGAGACAGGGTCAGGAGGTTGTGAGAGAGAGAGAGAGAGGAGACACAGGGACAGGAGGGTATGAGAGTGAGAGAAGATAGAGACAGGGATAGGAGGGTGTGAGAGTGAGTGAGGAGACACAGGGACATAGAAGGGTGTGAGAGTGAGAGGGAAGAGAGATAGGGACAGGAGGGTATGAGAGTGAGAGAGGAGAGAGAGGCTCAGGAGGGTGTGAGAGTGAGAGGGGAGAGAGACAAGGGCAGGAGCACATAGTTCCGTTGCGTATTATCCAAAGGGTTTGAGGTTCCCCTTGTCTAGGTACAGCTGTCCCACCCTCATAGAACATAGAGCATCACAGCACAATACAGGCCCTTCTGCCCTCAATATTGTGCTGACCTGTGGAACCAATCTGAACCCATCTAACCTACACTATTCCATCCTTGTCCATATGTCTGTACAAAGAACATTTAAATGCCCTTAAAGTTGGCGAGTCGACTACTATTGCAGGCAGTGCGTTCCACATCCCAATTACTTTCTGAGTAATGAGCACTGCACAGGAGATGGAATTACTGACTGTGTCACCTTGGTGTGAGAAGGACATTCGAGCTGTGGGGTGTGCAAGAGGGAATGCAGTCATCATACACTCAGAGAGTCAGAGAGATGTACAGCACAGAAACAGACCCTTCGGTCCAACCCGTCCATGCTGACCAGATATCACAACCTAATCTAGTCCCATTACCCAGCACTTGGCCCATATCCCTCTAAACCTTTCCTTTTCACATACCCATCCAGATGCCTTTTAAATGCTGTAATTGTACCAGCCTCCACCACTTCCTCTGGCAGCTCATTCCATACACGTACCACCCTCTGTGTGAAAAAGTTGCCCTTTAGGTCTCTTTTATATCTTTCCCCTCTCACCCTAAACCTATGCCCCTCTAGTTCTGGACTCCCCGACCCCAGGGAAAAGGCTTTGTCTGTTTATCCTATCCATGCCCCTCATGATTTTATAAACCTCTATAAGGTCACCCCTCAGCCTCCGACGCTCCAGGGAAAACAGCTCCAGCCTGTTCAGCCTCTCCCTGTAGCTTAAATCCTCCAACCCTGGCAACATCCTTGTAAATCTTTTCTGAACCCTTTCAAGTTTCACCACATCCCTTCCGATAGGAAGGAGACCAGAATTGCACACAATATTCCAACAGTGGTCTAACAAATGTCCTGTACAACCACAACATGACCTCCCAATCCCTATACTCACTGCTGTGACCAATAAAGGAAAGCATACCAAACGCCGCCTTCACTATCCTATCTACCTGTGACTCTACTTTCAAGGAGCTATGAACCAGCACTCCAAGGTCTCTGTTCAGAACACTCCCCAGGACCTTAGCATTCAGTATGCATGTCCTACTCTGATTATAGGGGGGAGAGGATTTGTATTTATGGAAGGGTTGTATTTATGGAGGGATTGATATTATGTCCTCCAGCCAAGAACTTGTGGCAGATGGTGGTGTTCCTGCTGTTGCCAAGGCTTTGGGCAGTTCCTCAGGCCTGGAAAGGAGCATGTAGTCGGAGCAGGAGGATCCAGTCACTGTGCTCAGTGTCGGGACATTGTTAGGACAGGGAAGGAGGCTGTGAGGTGTGAGTCACTGTCAGGTGCCAAGTGCCAAAGTAAGACACAAACCTCTGGATTATTACCTGAGCCATGTACAAATTAGCACCGGGATATCACCGAGAAGGGTGACTGTGTGGCTCTGAGAATGGTTTGGGAGAAATTGCTTCCAGTTTATGGAGCACTGGCACCAGCCCTAGGGTAAGTGAGCTGTATACCTCGACCTGCGCTGGGCTGGGGCTGCTGTTATTGTGTACTGAGTGAAGGAGAGAGAATTTTAAACCTAGATAGAGGCAGTAAGGGTTTCAGGACAGGAGAAACTCAATGGGTCTGGTCACATCCGTCGAGAGAGAGGCACACACTGAGTTAACATTTCGGGTGCAGATTGGTGAATGTAACGCCAAGGCAGGTTACTCACTCACTCCCATTCAGCCCACTCCCACAGACACTGGCACTGAAAGTTAATGTTTCAGTGACTCTTCCTCAGAACCCAAGGAAACCTTTTTTTGAGGAGGTTCCATCCTATCCCAGGAAACTCTGAATCTCAGGGTGACAGTGAAATTGCTGGCCTGGGCGTTAACACTTGTTCATTTCAATGACCTCGTGCAATCTCACTCAAACTCCATCTGAAAACAGGAGGAACTCTGTAGCCGACTGACCCTCTTGGCTTTTACAAACGCTTAGTCCTTCACAAACCAAACCCCTGTGTTTGACAGAGAGATAACAAGACAGGAACAGGGTAGATCCACAGACTCCTACCCTGTTCCCACATGGATTTGGGTCATGGATGATATACAGAGTAGCTTTATCCATCTGCATTATACTTCCATTCAACAAAAACAACCCTCTGTACAGCCGGGAGCTCTTGGGGAATAATGTATGAGGTGAGTGGGGGAGGAGTGGGAGGGAACGGGACTTTACAGAGCACCGGGAGTGAGTGGATATGTGGGAACAAGTGCCAAAAATGTCAGGCATGTAGCATTCCTGCTGCAGATAACCCCGGAATGAGGAGGAAGGAATTCCCTGAAATATCCAAGGCATTTGGCCACCCTGCCAACAAAAACAAATCTAATTGTCTTAACCATCTTGATTAGATTGTGCATATTGACAAAGTTCTAAAGTTGGATTTGCTCATTCTCAATCCTGGCTGGGTTACCATGCCCATTTGGAATCATGAAACATCTGACAAGCCGAAAGCATGACCCCAGATAACGAGTTAAAGTGCTCTTGCCATTATTTAGTTCAGTCAATTCAGCTTAACTCAAGTTTTTCCTTTTAGAGTCATGTTAGGAAGGTCACTTCCTATTCTGTAAGTGTACCATTTGCAGCTGCACTCAGAGCGTTGCTGGTGAATATTTGCAAAGCAGAGAGTCTGGTTTATTTTTGCATTTTAAGATATCCATCTTCCAAGTTAAAGTGAGGGTTTGTTGAGTCTGAGGTGTACACAGGCTGGTTGTGTGAATGATGCACATAATCAGGGTGATTCCCCAGGAAGGTGCAGAAGGAGCACTGTGCTGTCAGGAGTTCCATCTTTTAGCTGAGATTTAAAAGCTTTCATCGCCATGAGATCACAACCCACCGTTCCTGCTTCCTACGTTCTCTGATTCTCTCAGCATCTGTTGTCCTCTGAAACAAACACAGAAATTACTGATGTAACTCAGCAGGTCAGGAAGCCTCAGTGGAAAGAAAGCAAATCAGCCTTTCTTCACTGGACTCGAAGCATTGTCTCTGTTCCTCTCTCACTCTCTCTCCACGATGCTGCCAGGTTACATCGGTAATGTTTGTATTTGTTTCTGACCCCCTGACCATTGACATCTCGCTGGATCAGACGCCCTCCAACAATTCACAAACTTCAAGATGAAGATATTTCTCCTCATCTCGGTTAAAAATGACCGTCCCTTATTTTGAGACTGCTGCACTTAGTTCCAGGTTGAAAAGCCAGTTAAGGAGACTGGAACTGCACACAATCTACCAGGTGCCGTCTCCTCGAAGCCTAACACCATTTTGTTTCATTTAATCATGGCTGTGCCATTGGCATTTATTACCCATCCCTAGTTGCCCCTTGAGAAGGTGGGGGTGAGCTGCCTTCTTGAACCGCTGCAGTCCATGTGCTGTGGGTTGACCCACAATGCCCTAAGGGAGGGAATTCCAGGAATCTGGCCCAGCAACACTGAAGTCAGGATGGTGAGGGGCTCTGAGGGGAACTTGCAGGGGGTGGTGTTCCCACGTGTCTGTTGCCCTTGTCCTTCTAAATGGAACTGGTCGTGGGTTTGGAAGGTGCTGCCTGAGGATCTTTGGTGAGTTTCTGCAGTGCATCTTGTAGATGGTACACACTGCTGCTACTGAGCGTCAGTGGTAGGGGAGGGAGGGGGTGTTTGTGGGTGTGAGGCCAATCAAGTTGGGGCTGCTTTGTCCTGGATGGTGTCGAGCTTCTTGAGTGTTCGTTGGAGCTGCCCCCATCCAGGGCAAGTGGGGAGTATTCCATCACACTCCTGACTTGTGCCTTGGAGATGGTGGACAGGATTCAAGAGGAATCAAGAAGTGAGTTACTCACTGCAGTGTTCCCAGCCTCTGACCTGGTCTGATGTACCAGGATGTTGTTAATGGAGCTTTCAGTGATGATAATGCCATTGACTGTCAGGAGTGATGGTTGGATCGTTTCTTGTGGGAGATGGTCCTTGGTGTAGTTTGTGGACCCGACCCCCATTATCTCTCATAGTAACACTGCAGTCTTTCGTTGTGGACTTGTCCAAAGATGGAGTTTCTCTCTAACTACTGGACCCTCATGGTAAAAACCAACATGGTGTTCATTATTCTTCTGTGTTCTGCTTGCTTCCTGATTCCCCCTGTTTGAAAAGATTCTCATTTTAGAATTAAAATCTTTGTCATGAATTTGAGTTGCCATGCCTTAAAGCTGGGCAACTGGTTAGGCCAGTGTCATGTTGCACAAAACCTGACTCTCTGGTGCAGCCATGAATACATCCCCACTGGAACACTTGACACATGTAATTGGTTCCTGGCCAGCTGCGTTCCAGCTCTTCAGACAATCTGACAATACACCTTTCAGTAAACTGTGTTGGATGATGTATACCTGCAGAATGTTTGATTGCTATCACAGGGAGATATGTATGTGATGGGTGTGATTCTGTAGATGCAGTTACACTGACACTGAGAGATACAACACGTACATGTTCAAATCTGATCTTGATACTTTGGCCAGCAGAACCACTAGCAAGCAGCTGCTAAATTCACTCCGAGAGGGAAGGGAAAAGAATAACCTCATTTGTCTAAAGATAACCTTATAATCTCTCCCAACCTATCTGCTCAATGGTCTCCAACCCTACTTACTGTCACCAAGTGACCCTGAAAGGACAGGATAGGGGAGGTATCTGGAAAGTTTGAGTTATACAGAAAGGCTGTCTAGGCTGGGACTTCTTTTCCTAAGCTGTCGGAGGCTGAGGGATGATCTTACAGAGGTTTATAAAATCATGAGGGCTATAGATAAGGTGAATAGCGAAGATATTTTCCACAGGGTCGGGGACAGTAAAATTAGGGGGCTTATTTTTTAGGTGGCAGGACAGAGTTTAAAAAGGACCTGAGAGGCAATGTTTTCACACACAGGCTGATTGATTGTGGAGTGAACTTCCAGAGGAAGTGGTGGATGTAGGTACATTTAAAAGGGTTTTGGATAGGTGCATGAATAGGAATGATTTAACAGGGTGGCACAGTGGCTCAATGGTTAGTTGCACGCATTGCGACAGTAGGAAATGTCAGCATCACAACTGGGAAAGGTTGGGATAAAAAACACAAGTAAAATCCATAGCCTCGGGAGCGGTGGCTCCATGGTTAGCACTGCTGCCTCACAGCGCCAGGGACCCAGGTTCGATTCCCCCCTAGGGTGAATGTCTAGGTGGTGTTTATACGTTCTCCCTGTGTCTGCATGGGTTTCCTCCCACAGTCCAAAGATGTACAGGTTAGAGTGGGTTGACCAGGCTAAAGTGTCCAGGATGTGCAGGCTTAGTCTTGGGGAATGCAGGCTGGGGCTGGGTGGACTCAATGGGCTGAAAGGCCTGTTTCCACACTGTAGGGATTCCATGATCCCTTGATATAGGTCAAACGCAGGCAAGTGGGACTGGTTTAGTTTGGGGACACTTGATCCAGAACGGACTAGTTGGACTGAAGGGTCTGTTTCAATGCTATTTCCACTGACTGGGGAGTCCAGAGCTCTGGAGAACAGTCTGAGTATGAGGGCCAGGCCATTCAGGAGAAATATTAGGAAGCATTTCCACACGCAAGGGCTGAGAGAGGTTTGAAACTCTCTTCTACAAGCAATGCTGAATCCATTGTTAGTTTTAAACCCGAGCAAGATAAATCTTGAAGAAGGGCTCTGGCCCGAAATGTCGATTCTCCTGCTCCTTGGATGCTGCCTGACCTGCTGCGCTTTTCCAGCAACACATTTTTCAGCTCTGATCTCCAGCATCTACAGTCCTCACTTTCTCCAAGATAAATCTTGTTCAGCAAAGGTGTTAAGGGATATAGGCCAACGGGAGGATTATCGCGTAAAGGACACAGATCAGCCCTCATCTCATTGAAGGGCGGAACAGGCCCAAGGGACTGAATGGCCTACTTCTGTCCCTATCAGGCATCACTCTGACTCCATCGTAACTCCAACCCCTGAGAAACATTCAGCAATTCCTGCCAGCCTTGCTCATCCTTCCAAACTCACATGAACTCACACTCAGAGTCTCAATGCTTTGTGGAGAAATGATCATTTTATTTGTCCACGAGACATCATGCAAAATAAGAGAGAAAGGGAGTAAGCTTTAATGATACAATCGAAGCGATTTCTCCTTCAGAAATCCCACAGAAGCCTCACTCAGCGCCGTCTGTCTCAGACTCAGTAAACCTTTGAAAGGATTCTCTTGTGGGTTGTGGGTGTCACTGATGAGATCAGAATCTGTCGCCCATCCCTAACTGCCCTTGAACAGAGTGGTTTAGGGGTGGCACAGTGGCTCAGTGGTTAGCACTGCTGACTCGCGGCGCCAGGGACCCGGGTTCAATTCCATTCCCGGGTGACTGTCTGTGTGGATGTTCTCCCCTTGTCTGGGTGGGTTTTCTCCAGGTGCTCCAGTTTCCTCCCACAGTCCGAAGATGTGCGGGTTAGGATGGATTGGCCATGGGAAATTGCCCACAGTGTCCTGGGGTGTGCAGGCGAGGTGGGTTAGCCGTGGGAAAATACAGGATTATAGGGATTGGATGGGGGTCTGGGTGGGGATGCTCTTCGGAGGGTTGCAGCAGACTTGATGGGCCGAATGGCCTCTTTCCACACTGTAATGGTTTGCCAGGTCATTTCAAGGGGTAGTTGGGAGTGAGCACTGTTGCTGTGAGGTGAAAGTGAGGACTGCAGATGCTGGAAACCAGAGTTTAGATCAGAGTGGTGCTGGAAAAGCGCAGCAGGTCAGGCAGCATCCGAGGAGCAGGAAAATCGATGTTTCGGGCAAAAGCCCTTCATTCGGCGATTTTCCTGCTCCTTGGATGCTGCTTGACCTGCTGTGCTTCTCCAGCACCACTGTTGCTGTGAGTCTGGAGTCACGTGTAGATAAGACCAGCGGGTTTCCTCCCAGGTTCCTAGAGCAACATAAAAGTCACTCTCTCTATCGCTGTGAGGCAACACTGATTCCTGAATAAACTTCAATCACCTTTCCGGAATTCCAGCCCATCACCCCGGACTGGTCTCTGGGTCATTAATGTCCTTTAGGGAAGGAAACTGCCATCCTTACCTGGTCTGGCCTACACGTGACTCCAGACCCACAGCAATGGGGTCAACTCTTAATTGCCCCCTTGGGCAATTAGGGATGGGGTAACAAATGCTCGGCCTAACCAGAGACACCCACATTCCTGTCAATGAGTGAAATAAAAGAGTGGCAACAGGTCACTGCTCCCTGCAGGGGAACAGCCGCACAGAAAGATCCCAAGAGGGGAGAGCAGTCAATGTGCGGCAGTGGGGTTCAGATTGTTCTCCCATCCCGCTCCCATTCCCTACCCTCCACATCTCCCGACCACCCTTGACCCTCGACCCTCGACCCCCCCCCCCCCTTCCAGGGATAGTGTGGGTATTACACCGCGTTCTGATTGGCCTTCAGCCCAGACTGAGCTCTCCGTTTTGTGTGACTCGATTGGTTGATGTTGTTGCTCTGCTCAGCGTCATAGTAACCCCTCTTCATCGTCCGTGTTAAATACTCAAACAGACCCTACAGGGGAGGGGGCAAAGATGCTGCAGTTAGTCAGTGATCACCGCCTGCTCTGTTCCCCCTCACAGCCTCCAGGCACCCCTCCCCCTCCCTCTGATTCCCTCTCCCTCTCCATCCCCTTCCCTCCTTCTCCCTCCCTCTCCCCTTCCCTCCCCCTCCCTGCCCACCCAAACATTCACCCCGTTTCTCCCTCCGTTGCCCTCTCCACCCCCTCTGCTTATCTCGCACTCTCCCTCCACCTCCCTCACCCTCCCCTTTCCCTTCCTCTCCTTTGCTGACTGTCCCCCTCCATCCTCTCCCCTCACCTTACCCGTCCCTCCTCTCCCCTCACTCCTCCCTCTTCATCCTCATCCCTCCCCTCCTTCCCTCACCCTGCCTCCCCTTCCCTCACACTCCCCCTCCCCTCCCTCTCTCAACCTCCCCACCCCAACCTCCCCTTCTCTCTCCCTCCACTCTCTTCCCTCCCCCTCCCCTACACTCCGCTCCCTTACCCCTCCCCATTCATCCCATTCTCTCATGCATTCCCATTCCTCCCCTTCCCTCACAGTCCCCCCTCCTCTTCTGTCACTCATACCCCTCCATCCCCTTCCCTCACCCCTTCCCTTCCCTCACGGGGAGTGGGAGGGTCTAGAGAGTGGGGGTTAGGGAGTGGGAGGGTCTGGAGGGTAGGGGGTGGGGAGTGGGAGGGTCTGGAGGGTGGGGCGGGGAGTGGGAGGGTCTGGTGGATGGCGGTGGGGAGTGAGAGGGTCTGGAGAGTGAGTAGTAGGAGTGGAAGTGGGAGAGTCTGGAGGGTGGAGGTGGGGATGGGAGTGTCTGGAGAGTGATGGGTGGGAGTAAGAGGGTCTGGAGGGTGGGGAGTGGGGAATGGGAGGGTGGAGGTATGGGAGTGGGAGGGTCTGGTGGGTGGGATGTGGGGACTGGGAGGGTCTGGAGGTTGGGGGGTGGGGAATGGGAGGGTGGAGGTATGGGAGTGGGAGGGTCTGGTGGGTGGGATGTGGGGAGTGGGAGGGTCTGGAGGTTGGGGGTGAGGAGTGGAGGGTCTGGAGGGTGGGATGTGGGAAGTGGGAGGGTCTGGAGGGTGAGTGGTGGGAGTGGGAGGGTGGGGGTGTGGGGTGGGGAGTGGGAGGGTGGGGGTGGGGAGTGAGAGGGTCTGGAGGGTGAGTGGTGGGAGTGGGAGGGTGGGGGTGTGGGGTGGGGAGTGGGAGGGTCTGGAGGTTGGGGGTGAGGAGTGGAGGGTCTGGAGGGTGGGATGTGGGAAGTGGGAGGGTCTGGAGGGTGAGTGGTGGGAGTGGGAGGGTGGGGGTGTGGGGTGGGGAGTGGGAGGGTCTGGAGGTTGGGGGTGAGGAGTGGAGGGTCTGGAGGGTGGGATGTGGGAAGTGGGAGGGTCTGGAGGGTGAGTGGTGGGAGTGGGAGGGTGGGGGTGTGGGGTGGGGAGTGGGAGGGTGGGGGTGGGGAGTGAGAGGGTCTGGAGGGTGGGATGTGGGAAGTGGGAGGGTCTGGAGAGTGAGCAGTGGGAGTGGGAGGGTGGGGGTGTGGGGTGGGGAGTGAGAGGGTCAGGAGGGTGGGGAGTGGGAGGGTCTGGAGGGTGAAGTTTGGGTTGATATGTTTTCACTACGATTTATAGAATGAGTTGCTAGATTTACATCCACACTGTAGAAACGGAAGGGACTCAGCTGTTGCTGTGTTAGGCTTGGGGTCGTCCCTGCTCAGGGTGTTTGGCAGCAGCGGGATTTGTCCCAGACGGAGCTGACTTTGGAAAGGTGACACTGAGAGAGAAACAGTGGTAATGCTCCTGTGATAATGTTTCTGGTGGTTTCCTGTGTGATGCTGCTGTGAGAGTGCCAGGCTTTCTCACATTTTCAGCTCATTGCAGCTCTCTGTTCAAGTACCTGAGAATCATTCCCAGGAACAAACCGGGATAAAGTCCGTCCACACAGGAATTCCAAAATGTTTGGCCATTTCCTGTGTGTATACCACCTGGGAGCGATGGAATCCTGGGTGACACCCTCCTTGCTAAGCCGGTGTATATTACCCCAGGCTGGGGCAGGTCTGAAACCCCCTTTAAATTTGCATATTAGACTGACCGTAAGATCGTAAGATAGCAGCGAAATCAGGCCATTCAGCCCATCGAGTCTGCTCTGCCATTCAATCATGGCTGGAATGTTTCTCAACCCCGTTCTCCTGCCTTCTTCCCATAACCCTTGACCCCCTTACTATTCAGGAACCTATCTATCTCTGCCTTAAATACATACACTCCATGACTTGGTCTCTGCAGCCGTCTGCAGCAATGAGTTCCACAGAGACCCCACCCTCTGGCTGAAGAAATTCCTCCTCATCTCTGTCCTAAAGATTATCCCTTCATTCTGAGGCTGTGCCCTCGGGTCCGAGTCTCTCCAACTGGAAACATCTTCTCCAGGTCCACTCTATTCAGGTCTCTCAATATTCTGTAAGTTTTAATCAGGTCCACCACCCCCTCTCCCACACCCCATCCTTCTAAACTCCCTTGTGTAATAGACCCAGAGTCCTCATTCACTCCTCAGGTGACAAGCCCTTCATCTCTGGGATCATTCTTGTAAACCTCCCCAGGTGGCACGGTGGCACAGTGGTTAGCACTGCTGCCTCACAGCGCCAGAGACCCGGGTTCAATTCCCAACCCAGGCAACTGCCTGTGTGGTGGAGTTTGCACGTTCTCCCCGTGTCTGCGTGGGTTTACTTTGGGTGCACCGGTTTCCTCCCACAGTCTAAAGATGTGCGGGTCAGGTGAATTGGCCATGCTAAATTGCCCGTAGTGTTAGGTAAGGGGTAAATGTAGGGGTATGGGTGGGTTGCGCTTCAGCGGGTCGGTGTGGACGTGTTGGGCCGAAGGGCCTGTTTCCACACTGTAAGTAATCTAACCTAATGAAGTAGGCCACTTTCTGCAGCACATCCTTCCTTAGATACGGGGTCCAAACCTGCTCACTGACCCAGAGCCTTACCCAGCCTCAGCAGTACATCTCTGTATACTAACCCTCTCGAAATGAATGCTAACATTGCATTTGTATTCTTAACTTCCAACTGAACCTGCATGTTAACCTGAAGACAATCCTGAACTAGGACTCCCCATTTATAAAATATTCTACCCATCTATTCTTCCTACCAAAGTGCAAGACCTCACACTTTCCCACATTGTATTCCATCTGAAGCATCTTTGCCCACTCTTCCAGCCTAACCAAGTTCTCCTACAACCTCCCCACTCCCTCAACACCTACCTGTCCCTCCACTTGTCATTATGTCACCTGCAAACTGAGCAACAATGTCCTCAGTTCCTTCATTAATGCGTAACGTGAACAGTGAGGATCCAACACTGACCCCTGCGGAACTCCACTAGTCACTGGCTGCCACTCTGAACAAGACCCCCTTATCCCCACTCTCTGCCCTCTGCCTGTCAGCCAATCCTCTATCCATACCAGTCCCTTGCCCCTAACACCATGTGCTCTGAGCTTATTCAGCAGCCTCCTGTGTGATACCTTTTCTAAGGGCCATCCAGAAAGTAAATTAACTATTTTTTTTCTTATTCACTTGTGGGATGTGGGTGTCGCTGGCTGGGCCAACATTTATTGCCCGTCCCTAGTTGCCCCCTTGAGAAGGTGGGGGTGACCTGCCTTCTTGACCCGCTGCAGTCCATGTGCTGTGGGTTGACCCACGATGCCCTGAGGGAGGGAATTCCAGGATTCTGGCCCAGCGATACTGAAGGAACGGCGATATATTTCCAAGTCGGGATGGTGAGGGGCTTGGAGGGGAACTTGCAGGGGGTGGTGTATCTGCTACCCTTGTCCTTCCAGATGGATGTGGCCGTGGGTTTGGAAGGTGCTGTCTGAGGATCTTTGGTGAGTTTCTGCAGGGCATCTTGTAGATGGTAAACACTGCTGCTACTGAGCGTCGGTGGGGGAGGGAGGGGGTGTTTGTGAATGTGGGGCCAGCCAAGGGGGAGCTGCTTTGTCCTGGATGGTGTTGGGCTTCTTGAGTGTTGTTGGAGCTGCCCCTATCCAGGGCAAGTGGGGAGTATTCCATCACCCTCCTGACTTGTGCTTGTAGATGGTGGGACAGGCTTTGGGGGGGGTCAGGAGGGGAGTTACTCGCTGCAGGATTCCCAGCCTCTGACCTGCCCTTGTAGCCACTGTGTTTATGTGGTGAGTCCAGTTGAGTTTCTGGTCAATGGTAACCCCCAGGATGTTGATAGTGAGGGATTCAGTGATGGTAACACCATTGAATGTCAAGAGGTGGTGGTTAGAGTGTCTGATATTGGTGATGGTCATTGTCTGACATTTGTGCGGCGTGAATGTTACTTGCCACTTGTCAGCCCAAGCCTGGATATTGTCCAGATCTTGCTGCATTTGAACACGGACTGTTTCAGTGTCTGAGGAGTCACTAACGGTGCTGAACACTGTGCAGTCATCAGCAAATATCCCCATTTCTGACCTTCTGATGGAGGGAAGGACATTGATGAAGCAGCTGAAGGTGGTTGGGCCCAGGACACTCCCCTGAGGGACTCCTGCAGAGATCTCCTGGAGCTGAGATGACTGGCCCCCAACATCCACAACCATCTTCCTATGTGTCAGGTATGATTCCAGCTAGCAGAGAGTTTGTCCCCAATACCCATTGATACCAGTTTTGCTGGGGCTCCTTGATGCCACACTCGGTCGAATGCAGCCTTGATGTCAAGAGCTGTCCCTCTCCCCTCCCCTCTGGAATCCAGCTCTTTTATCAATGTTTGACCCAAGGCTGGAATGAGGTCAGGGGCTGAGTGACCCTGGGGGAACCCAAACTGGGTGTCACTGAGCAGGTGCTGCTTGATAGCTCTGTTACTGACACCGTCCATCACTTTCCTGATGATGGAGGTGGGGCAGTAATTGGTCAGGTTGGATCTGTCCTGCTTTTTATGTACAGGACATACCTGGGCAATGGTCCACAATGTCGGGTAGAGGCCAGTGTTGTAACTGCACTGGAACAGCTTGGATAGGGGAGCGACAAGTTCTGGAGCACAAGTCTTCTGGACCATTACTGGAATGTTGTCAGGACCCACAGCCTTTGCAATATCCAGTGTCTCTTGGTATCAGGTGGTGTGAATTGAATTTGCTGGAGCCTGGTATCTGTGACGCTGGGGACCACTGCGGGAGACCGAGATGGACCATCCACTCAGCACTCCTGACTAAAGATCACTGTGAAAGCTTCAGCCTGATCTTTTGCCCTGATGTGCTGGGCTCCTCCTTCATTGAGGATGGGGGATATATGTGGAGCCTCCTCCTCCAGTGAGTTGTTTAATCCCCCACCACCCAGGACTGGAGAGCTTAGATCTAATCCATTGGTCTTGGGATCACTGAGCTCTATCGTTTGTTGCTTATGCTACTTGACAAAGCAAGTCGTGCTGTTTGGCTGCTTCATCAGATTGACACCTCATCATCAGGCATGCCTGGTGTTGTTCCTGGTATGCCTTCTACTGATCCAGGGCTGTTCCCCTGGCAATTGTGACTGTTTGTTTGATTTAAGTTCCTTGTATCAAAGCATTCTGTTCAAAGCAATTCGCTGGAAAAATGAGAATTTGCTACCTTTCCAACTGTGTGGTCACACACTGTGCAATCAACACAACCATCAGACCAATACCATCTTCCAGTTTCAAGAAAATGAGCAAACTCTGGATTAACAGGACATTAAGCTGAAATGGTTTCCTTGGCAAATCCCTTTGTTTCTTCCTGGGAAGAGTCAAACGTCAAGGATTTCTTCCACACGAAACTCCTCACAAAAAAATAGCAAGCAGCATTCAGAGCTTTTTGCTCATTTCTGACTGAATTGTTCTATCACACCTGAAAAAAACCCGACAAGGTGTTGATGTTTTTTATCCTGCGCTGATCAGGAGCAATGCAACAACGCCGAATTTCGAAGGGAACAAAATAACTTCGACTATTTGAGAGAAGGATGGTGATTGTTTGATTAGATTACTTACAGTGTGGAAACAGGCCCTTCAGCCCAAACCGACCCACCACCCACCCATACCCCTACATTTACCCCTTATCTAACACTAGGGGCAATTTAGCATGGCCAATTCACCTGACCCGCACATCTTTGGACTGTGGGAGGAAACCGGAGCACCCAGAGGAAACCCACGCAGACACGGGGAGAACGTGCAAACTCCACGCAGCCTGAGGCAGGAATTGAACCCGGGTCTCTGGCGCTGTGAGGCAGCAGTGCTAACCACTGTGCCACCGTGCTGCCCAGTTTGAGGAGAGTGCATTCTTGATCTATTACACACCCAACATTTTCTGTTTAATTGACAGATCACACCGCAGAGACTGAAACAGAGAAACCAAGCTGGCATTTATCTTTTAATCAGCCTCATTATTAAAAATGTGCTCCGGTTGTGATTATATTACTGGCCACGGGAGTTGGCTGTGTACATATTGGCTTTGACATCTCCAATGTTGTAATATTAATTACACTTCAAAAACGCTTCAATGACTTGAAGATGTGTGCATAGCACTTCCTTGTGCAGGGAGGAGCTGCAATTTAGAATGTGCTGCCTTCAAACGGTGACAGCAATGGTTTTAATTGTACTGTCTGAAAGAAAATCAGATAAACATTTGTCTCGTTGAGGCAAAAACAGGGAAGTGGGACCAATCAGGCACAGCAAACAACAAAGACTAGAGATCGTGGTGAGTCAGGGAGCATCCTTATGGAGAGAGCAAGCTAATGTTTCCAATCTGGATGACTGAGGAATGGCCTAGCCTTGAAACGTTAGTTTGCTGTCTCTCTCTCTCCATGGATGCTGCCTGACCCGCTGTGATCTTCAGCATCTGTTGTTTTCCGTTCAGATTGCAGTGTCTCAGCTATTTGCTCCCATGTTCTAAACAGACTTTGTTCCATTAAATTTAATGATCCCACTCTGCAAAAAATCCTCGATTTTCTCAATCTCTCCCTAACCCTCTCTTCCTCACCGATGTTTTAAAGGACCAGACAAGTGCTTCAGATAAAGATGACAGAGGCACAGTGGCTCAGTGGTTAGCACTGCTGCCTCACAGCGCCAGGGACCTGGGTTCAATTCCAGCCTCGGGTGTCTGTCTGTGTGGAGTTTGTACATTCTCCCTGTGTCTGGGTGCTCTGGTTTCCTCTCACAGTCTAAAGATGCACAGGTTATGGTGGATCGGCCGTGGGAAATTGCCCATAGCATCTAGGGATGTGTAGGTTATGGTGGATTGGCCATGGGAAATTGCCTGTAGTGACTAGAGATCTGTAGGTTATGGTGGATTGGCCATGGGAAATTGCCTATAGTGTCTAGGGATGTGTAGGTTATGGTGGATTGGCCATGGGAAATTGCCCATAGCATCTAGGGATCTGTAGGTTATGGTGGATTGGCCGTGCGAAATTGCCTGTAGTGTCTAGGGATGTGTAGGTTAGGTGGATTGTCCACAGGAAATGCAGGGATAGGGCAGGAGGATGGGTCTGGGCAGGTCCTCTTCAGTGGGCCGGTACGGACGATTTGGGCCAAATTGCCCGTTTCTTCACTATAGGGATTCTGTGAAATGATGGACTGGACCATGGGTAGATTGGAACTGAACATCCCGCACTCGGTGCTGAACTCCTCACCTCCCATGCTTCTTCCACATCTGCTGTCCATTTCTCTTTCAGGATTGGTTTCACCACCGCAATGAACTGTACTCCTACATACTGAAGAGAAAATGCAAAGCCGTCAGTATTGGGAGGACTGTAACTTTGCAGGACTGCCTGCACTTCTGTCCCACTTCCTCCAGGCTGAGAGACACATCCAGAGTCCGGTGATAACAGCTTGCAATTAAAACTGAGAGACCGAGAGTTAAATAATGAAAGCATGTGCCTATATTTAAAAAACACCACGACATGTGAGGGCAAGTAACTATAACGAAGATACTGTGGGTGATATTCTTTGCAAGAGAAACTGCAGATAAACACAACAGTGATTAGGGGTTTAGATGAGAACCTTTTTCCATGTATGGAGTCAGCTATTACGAGGGGGCATAGCTTTAAATTAAGGGGTGGTAGGTATAGGACAGATGTTAGGGGTAGATTCTTTACTCAGCGAGTCGTGAGTTCATGGAATGCCCTGCCAGTAGCAGTGGTGGACTCTCTCTCTTTTTGGGCATTTAAACGGGCATTGGATAGGCATATGGAGGATAGTGGGCCAGTGTAGGTTAGGTGGGCTTGGATCGGCGCAACATCAAGCACCGAAGGGCCTGTACTGCGCTGTATTTTTCTATGTTCTATGCTTCAATTACTATAGAGACAGCCTTGTGCAGTTCCAGGGCTGACAGTGATTCCCCTGCTGGCTCACTACAAGTTGTAAATTGAGAGAAAGATTTTGGCATTTGTGAGAAATGTGAAATAGTTGTAGTGTTGTTTGGAAAAGTTATTGCATTATGTCTGCAAGTATGAACGCATTTGCCCACAGCATGGTCCTGTTAGCTCATCCGAGCATGAGACTGCAACATGCAAGCGATCCCAAGCAGCTAACATTTATAGTGCAGATGTAATCCCCCTCTCCTGATATCCCCATCCTCAAGGGGGTTCGACTAGCCAAGTTGAGAGGAAGCAAAGGATTGAGTGAGCGTTTGAGCAGCAGTTCAGCTGGGCCTGGACGGAAGCCCAGTGATATCACAGAGGTGGAACTTGGCGGGTGAGAGATGTGAGGTCAGGAGAGTACTGACAACCCGACACTGACACAGACACGGACACACACACACACACACATACACACACACACACACACAGAGACACATACAGACACACACAGACACACACAGACACACACCCACACAGACACACACACACACACACACACACACACACTGACACACACAGACACACACACACACAGACACACACCCACAGGGACACAGACACACACCCACAGGGACACAGACACAGAGACACACACAGACACACACACAGACACATACACACACACACAGACAGACACACACACACACAGACACACACACACAGGGACAGACACAGACACACACACACACACACACACACAGGGACACACACACAGACACAGACACACACACACAGGCACACACACACAGGGACACACACAACACACAGACACACACACACAGACACACAAACAGACACACACACTCACACAGCGACACACACACACACACAGACACACACACACAGACACACACACAGACACAGACACACACACAAACAGACACACACACACAGGGACAGACACAGACACACACACACACACACACACACAGGGACACACACAGACACAGACACACACACACAGGCACACACACACAGGGACACACACAACACACAGACACAGACACACAGACACAGACACACACACACACTCACAGACACACACACACACACAAACAGACACACACACACGCATGCACACACACGCACACAGACAAACATACAGACACACAGACACAGACACACACACACGCGCACACAGACAGACAAACACTCACAGACACACACACACAGAGGCGCACACACACACAGACACACACACATGCACATACACATATACACACACACAGACACACAGACACAGACACATACACACACACACACACAGGGACACACACACACACACTCACACAGGGACACAGACACAGACACACACACACAGAGGCACACACACACACAGACACACACACACAGACACACACACAGACGCACACACACACAGACACACACAGAGACAGACAGACACACACATATACAGACACACACATAGACACATACAAACACAGACACACACACAGACAAACAAACACAAACACAGACACACACACACACAAACACACACAGAGACAGACAGACACACAGGCACACACACAGACAGACACACAAACACAGACACGCACAGACACACACACACATCCACAGAGACACACACACAGACACACACACTGACACATACACACACACACACACACACAGGTACATATACAGACACAGACAGACAGACACACACACTCACAGACACAGACACACACAGATACATGTACACACAAACAGAGAGACACACACACAGAGACACTCACACAGACACACACCCACACAGACACACACCCACACAGACACACGCACAGACACAGGCACACACAGACAGTCAGACACACACAGACACATACACACACACACTCACAGACACACACACACACACACACACACACAAACACGGACACACACAGACACATACACACAAACAGACACACACACACACACAAACAGACACACACACACGCACGCACACACGCGCACACAGACAGACAGACACACACACACACAGAGGCACACAGGGACACACACAACACACAGACACACACACACACAGACACACACACACAGGGACACACACACACAGACACAGACACACACACACAGACACACACACACAGACACAGACACAGACACACACACACACACACAGACACATACACACACGCACAGACAGACAAACACACACAGACACACACACACAGAGGCACACACACACGCACATACACAGACACACACACACAAACACACACACACATACATACACATATACACACAGACACAGACACACTCAGACACACACACAGACACAGATATACAGACACACACAAAGACACACACACACAGACACATACACACGCAGACACAGACAGATACACACAGAGACAAATACAGACACCCACACAGACACACACAGACGCACACACACAGACACACACAGAGACACATACAAACACAGACACACACACAGACAAACAAACACAAACGCAGACACACACACAGACACAAACACACAGACACACACAGAGACAGACAGACACAGACAGACGCATAGGCACACACACAGACAGACACACAAACACAGACACGCACAGACACACACAGACACACACACACACATCCACAGAGACACTCACACAGACACACACACAGACACATACACACCCACACCCACACAGGTACATATACAGACACAGACAGACAGACAGACACACACACTCACAGACACAGACACACACAGATACAGGCACACACAAACAGAGAGACACACACACAGAGACATCACACAGACACACACAAACACACACCCACACAGACACACACCCACACAGACACACACCCACACAGACAGTCAGACACACACAGACACATACACACACAGACACACACACACAAACAGAGAGACACACACACAGAGACACTCACACAGACACACACAAACACACACCCACACAGACACAAACCCACACAGACACACACGCACACAGACACACATACACAGACACACACAGACACACACACACACACACACACACACACATCCACAGAGACACACACACAGACACATACACACCCACACTGGTACATATACAGACACAGACAGTCAGACACTCACAGACACATACACACACACACAAACAGAGAGACACACACACAGAGACACTCACACAGACACACACAAACACACACCCACACAGACACACACCCACACAGACACACACACAGACAGACAGACAGACACACGCCCACACAGACACACACACAGACACACAGGCACAGACACACAGGCACAGACACACACGCACAGACACACAGGCACAAGGAAAGTGGGAAGTGTGGTGTCACAGGTTGCCCAGGATCATCCTGAAATCTCCAGAAACTGGATTCAATCTTGTGCACAGTAGCATGGAGAGTCCATGACGGAAATGTCGGAGCTGGGAAGATTGATGGTTGTTTGAGGTGAATAGAAAACAGGTTCCAAGCTACTGTTTGATAATCCCATGCATTCCAAGCTGCTAATCAAGCAGCACAACAGCTGCAAATATGAAACTGGGAGCTGCCATGGAAAGCACACTTCACCCTGGCACCAGGAACCATCTGTGAGGTTTGATTCAAAACAACAAAATGTGGAACCAATTTATGAAGGGTGACAAGTACATATATGCACCCAATTCTGTTTCCTGGGTGGGGAGAATGTGTTGCAGGGTGGGGATAATTTGTAGCAGTGTTGGGATAATCTGTTGCAGTGTTGGGGTAACTTCTTGCAGGGCGGGGATAACTTGTTGCACGTTGGGGATAACTTGTTGCAGGTTAGGGATAACTTTTTGCAGGGTCAGGATAACTTGTTGCAGGGTGGGAATAATTTGTTGCAGTGTTAGTATAACTTGTTGCAGGATGGGGATAACTTGCTGCAGTGTGGGGGTAACTTGTTGCGGTGTTGGGATAACTTGTTGCAGGGTCAGGATAACTTGTAGCAGGGTGGGAATAATTTGTTGCAGGGTGGGATAACAGGTTGCAGTGTTAGTATAACTTGTTACAGGGTTGGGATAACTGGTTGAAATGTCGGGATAACTTGTTGCAGTGTCGCGATAACTTGTTGCAGGGTGAGGATAACTTGTTGCAGGTTGGGGATAACTAGCTGCAGTGTTGGGATAACTTGCTGCAGGTTAGGGATAACTTGTTGCAGTGTGAGGATAACGTGTTGCAGGTTGGGGATAACTTGTTGCAGTGTGGGGATAACTTGTTGCAAGTGGGGATAACTTGTTGCACTGTGAGGATAACGTGTTGCCATGTTGGGATAACTTGTTGCAGGGTGGGGATAACTTGTTTGGGATAACCTATTGCAATGTTAGTACAACTCATTGCAGGGTGGGGATAACGTGATGTAGTGTTGGGATAACTTGTTGCGGTGTTGGGATAACTTGTTGCAGGGTTGGGATAACTTGTTGCAATGTCAGGATAACTTGCTGCAGTGTTGGAATAACTTGTTGCAGGGTGGGGATAACTTGTTGCAGTGTTAGTATAACTTGTTGCAGGTTGGAGATAACTTGTTGCAGGGTGGGGATAACTTGTTGCAATGTCAGGATAACTTGTTGCAGTGTTAGTATAACTTGTTGCAGGTTGGAGATAACTTGTTGCAGGGTGGGGATAACTTGTTGCAGGTTGGGGATAACTTGTTGCAGGTTGGGGATAACTTGTTGCAGGATCGGGATAATTTGTTGCAGGTTGGGGATAACGTGTTGCAGCATCAGGATAACGTGTTGCAGCATCAGGATAACTTGTTGCAGGGTCAGGATAACTTGTTGCCGTGTTGGGATAACTTGTTGCAGGGTGGGGATAACTTGTTTGGGATAACCTATTGCAATGTTAGTACAACTTGTTGCAGGGTGGGGATAATGTGATGTAGTGTTGGGTTAACTTTTTGCAGTGTGGGGATAACTTGTTGCGGTGTTGGGATAACTTGTTGCAGGGTCAGGATAACTTGTAGCAGGGTGGAATAATTTGTTGCAGGGTGGGATAACTTGTTGCAGTGTTAGTATAACTTGTTGTAGGGTTGGGATAACTAGTTGCAATGTCGGGATAACTTGTTGCAGGGTGGGGATAACTTGTTGCAGGGTGGGGATAACTTGTTTGGGATAACCTTTTGCAATGTTAGTACAACTCGTTGCAGGGTGGGGATAACGTGATGTAGTGTTGGGTTAACTTTTTGCAGTGTGGGGATAACTTGTTGCGGTGTTGGGATAACTTGTAGCAGGGTGGAATAATTTGTTGCAGGGTGGGATAACTTGTTGCAGTGTTAGTATAACTTGTTGCAGGGTTGGGATAACTAGTTGCAATGTCGGGATAACTTGTTGCAGGGTGGGGATAACTTGTTGCAGTGTCGGGATAACTTGTTGCCGGTTGGGGATAACTTGTTGCAGGATCAGGATAACTTGTCGCAGGGTCAGGATAACTTGTTGCCGTGTTGGGATAGCTTGTTGCAGGATGGGGATAACTTGCTGCATTGTTGGGATAACTTTTTGCAGGGTGAGGATAACTTGTTGCAGGATCAGGATAACTTGTTGCCATGTGGGGATAATGTGTTGCAGGGTGGGGATAACTTGTTGCAGGGTGGGGATAACGTGTTGCAGTGTGGGGATAACTTGTTGCAATGTCAGGATAACTTGTTACATTGTGGGGATAACTTGCTGCAGTGTTGGGATAACTTGTTGCAGGGTGGGGACAACTTGTTGCGGGGTGAGGATAACGTGTTGCAGGTTGGGGATAACTTGTTGCAGGGTCAGGATAACTTGTTGCAGGTTGGGGATAACTTGTTGCAGGGTGGGGATAATCTGTTGCAGTGTTAGTATAACTTGTTGCAGGTTGAGGACAACTTGTTGCAGGGTGGAGATAACTTGTTGCAGTGTGAGGATAACGTGTTGCAGGTTGGGGATAACTTGTTGCAGGGTGGGGATAACTTGTTGCAGGTTGGGGATAACTTGTTGCAGGATCAGGATAATTTGTTGCAGGTTGGGGATAACGTGTTGCAGCATCAGGATAACTTGTTGCAGGGTCAGGATAACTTGTTGCCGTGTTGGGATAACTTGTTGCAGGGTGGGGATAACTTGTTTGGGATAACCTATTGCAATGTTAGTACAACTTGTTGCAGGGTGGGGATAATGTGATGTAGTGTTGGGTTAACTTTTTGCAGTGTGGGGATAACTTGTTGCGGTGTTGGGATAACTTGTTGCAGGGTCAGGATAACTTGTAGCAGGGTGGAATAATTTGTTGCAGGGTGGGATAACTTGTTGCAGTGTTAGTATAACTTGTTGCAGGGTTGGGATAACTAGTTGCAATGTCGGGATAACTTGTTGCAGGGTGGGGATAACTTGTTGCAGTGTCGGGATAACTTGTTGCCGGTTGGGGATAACTTGTTGCAGGATCAGGATAACTTGTTGCAGGGTCAGGATAACTTGTTGCAGGTTGGGGATAACTTGTTGCAGGGTGGGGATAACTTGTTGCAGGGTGGGGACAACGTGTTGCAGGCTGGGGATAACATGTTGCAGTGTCAGTATAACTTGTTGCAGGTTGAGGACAACTTGTTGCAGGGTGGGGATAATCTGTTGCAGTGTTAGTATAACTTGTTGCAGGGTGGGGATAACTTGTTGCACTGTTCGGATAACTTGTTGCAGGATGGGGATAACTTGCTGCATTGTTGGGATAACTTGTTGCAGTGTGAGAATAACTTGTTGCAGTGTCGGGATCACTTGTTGCAGGGTCAGGATAACTTGTTGCAGGATGGGGATAACTTGCTGCATTGTTTGGATAACGTGTTGCAGGGTGGTGATAACGTGTTGCAGGGTGGGGATAACTTGTTGCACCTTGGGGAATTTTTGTTTCAGTTCAGGAATAACTTGTTACACTGTCAGGAAAACTTGTTGCAGGGCAGAGATAACTTGTTGCAGGGTGGGGATAACTTGTTGCAGTTTGTGGATAACTTGTTGCAGTGCTGGGATAACTTGTTGCAGGATGGGGATAACTTGCTGCATTGTTGGGATAACTTGTTTCAGGGTGGGGATAACTTGTTGCAGGGTGAGGATAACTTGTTGCCATGTTGGGATAACTTGCTGCATTGTTTGGATAACGTGTTGCAGTGTGGGGATAACGTGTTGCAGTGTGGGGATAACGTGTTGCAGGGTGAAGATAACGTATTGCTGTGTGGGGGTAATTTGTTGCGGTGTTGGGATAACTTGTTGCAGGGTGGGGTAACTTCTTACTGTGTTGGGATAACGTATTCTAGGGTGGAGATAACGTGTTACAATGTCGAGGTAACTTGTTGCACTGTCGGGATAAGGTGTTGCACTGTGGGGATAATGTGTTCCAGGGTGGGATAACATGTTGCAGTGTGGGGATAACGTGTTGCAGTGTGGGGATAACGTGTTGCAGGGTGGGATAACGTGTTGCAGGGTGGGATAATATGTTGCAGTGTGGGGATAACATGTTGCAGTGTGGGGATAACGTGTTGCAGGGTGGGATAACATGTTGCAGTGTGGGGATAACGTGTTGCAGTGTGGGGATAACGTGTTGCAGTGTGGGGATAATGTGTTGCAGGGTGGGGATAATGTGTTCCAGGGTGGCATAACATGTTGCAGTGTGGGGATAACGTGTTGCACTGTGGGGATAATGTGTTCCAGGGTGGCATAACATGTTGCAGTGTGGGGATAACGTGTTGCACTGTGGGGATAATGTGTTCCAGGGTGGCATAACATGTTGCAGTGTGGGGATAACGTGTTGCAGTGTGGGGATAACGTGTTGCAGGGTGGGATAACGTGTTGCACTGTGGGGATAATGTGTTGAGGGGAGGGGATAATGTGTTGCATGGTGGGGATAATGTATTGCAGTGTGGGGATAATGTGTTGCAGTGTTAATATAACATGTTGCAGGGTGGGGATAACTAGTTGCAATGTCAGGATAACGTGTTGCAGTGTTAATATAACATGTTGCTGTGTTGGGATAACTTGTTGCACCTTGGGGAATTTTTGTTTCAGTTCAGGAATAACTTGTTACACTGTCAGGAAAACTTGTTGCAGGGCAGGGATAACTTGTTGCAGGGTGGGGATAACTTGTTGCAGTTTGGGGATAACTTGTTGCAGGATGGGGATAACTTGCTGCATTGTTGGGATAACTTGTTTCAGGGTGGGGATAACTTGTTGCAGGGTGAGGATAACTTGCTGCATTGTTTGGATAATGTGTTGCAGGGTGGTGATAACTTGTTGCAGGATGGGGATAACCTGTTGCAGTGTGGGGATAACGTGTTGCAGTGTGGGGATAACGTGTTGCAGGGTGGGATAACGTGTTGCACTGTGGGGATAATGTATTGCAGTGTGGGGATAATGTATTGCAGTGTGGGGATAATGTGTTGCAGTGTGGGGATAACGTGTTGCATGATGGGGATAACGTGTTGCAGTGTGGGGATAAGGTGTTGCAGTGTTAATATAACATGTTGCTGTGTTGGTATAACTTGTTGCACCTTGGGGAATTTTTGTTTCAGTTCAGGAATAACTTGTTACACTGTCAGGAAAACTCGTTGCAGGGTGGAGATAACTTGTTGCAGGGTGGGGATAATTTATTGCAGGTGGAGATAAGCTGTTGCTGTGTTTGGATAACTTTTTCTGGGGTGGGAATAACTTGTTGCAGGGTGGGGATAACATGTTGCAGCGTTAGTATAACATGTTGCAGTGTGGGGATAACTTGTTGTTGGGTGGAGATAAGTTGTTGCAGTTATAGTGTAACTAGTTGCAGGGTGGAGATAACTTGTTGAAGGGTGGGGATAATGTGTTGCAGGGTGGAGATAACTTGTTGCTGTGTTAGTTTAACTCGCAGGGTGGGGATAACTATTTACAATGTCAGGATAACTTGTTGCTGTGTTGGGATAACTTGTTGCAGGGTGGGGTAACTTGTTGCTGTGTTGGGATAACTTATTCTAGGGTGGAGATAACGTGTTACAATGTCGAGGTAACTTGTTGCAGTGTGGGGATAACGTGTTGCAGTGTTAATATAACTTGTTGCAGGGTGGGGCTATCTAGTTGCAATGTCAGGATAACTTGTTGCTGTGTTGGGATAACATGTTGAACCTTGGGGAATTTTTGTTTCAGTTCAGGAATAACTTGTTACACTGTCAGGATAACTTGTTGCAGGGTGGGAATAACTTGTTGCAGTGTGGGAATAACTTGTTGCAGGGTGGGGATAACTTGTTGCAGTGTTAGTATAACTTGTTGCAGTGTGGGGATAACATGTTGCAGGGTGGGGATAACGTGTTGCGATGTGGAGATAACGTGTTACAATGTTGAGGTAACTTGTTGCACTGTCGGGATAATGTGTTGCACTGTGGGGATAACGTGTTGCAGTGTGGGGATAAGTTGTTGTAGGGTAGGGATACATTGTTGCTGGATGTGGATAACCTGTTGCAATGTGTGGATAACTTGTTGCAGCGTGAGGATAACTTGTTGCAGGGTGGGGATAACGTTTTGTGGTGTTGGGATAACGTGTTGCAGTGTGGGGATAACTTGTTGCTGAGTGGAGATATGTTGTTGCAGTTATAGTATAACTAGTTGCAGGGTGGAGATAACTTGTTGCAGTGTTAGTATAACTCATTGCAGGGTGAGGATAACTTGTTGCTGTGTTAATATAACTTTTTGCAGGTTGGGGATAACATGTTGCAGGGTGGGGATAACTTGTTGCAGGGTGGGGATAACGTGTTGCAGTGTTAATATAACTTGTTGCAGGGTGGGGATAACTAGTTGCAATGTCAGGATAACTTATTGCTGTGTTGGGATAACTTATTCTAGGGTGGAGATAACGTGTTACAATGTCGAGATAACTTGTTGCACTGTCGGGATAACGAGTTGCAGTGTAGGGATAACGTGTTGCACTGTGGGGATAACGTGTTGCAGCGTTGGGATAACTTGTTGCAATGTGGGAATAACTTGTTGCGGTGTTGGGAATAACTTATTGCAGGGTGGAGATAACCTGTTGCTGTGTTGGGATAACTTTTTCTAGGGTGGGAATAACTTGTTGCAGTGTTAGTATAACTCGTTGCAGGGTGGGGATAACTAGTTACAATGTCAGGATAACTTGTTGCTGTGTTAGGATAACTTGTTCTAGGGTGGGGATAACGTGTTACAATGTCGAGGTAACTTGCTGCAGTGTGGGGATAACGTGTTGCAGTGTTGGGATAACGTGTTGCAGTGTGGGCATAACGTGTTGCACTGTGGGGATAATGTGTTGCAGCATGGGGATAACGTGTTGTAATGTGGAGATAATGTGTTGTACTGTGGGGATAACGTCTTGCAAGGTGGGGATAACTTGTTGCAGGCTGAGGATAACGTGTTGCAGTGTGGGGATAATTTGTTGCAAGGCAGGGATACATTATTGCTGTGTTAGTATAACTCATTGCAGGGTGGGGATACCTTGTTGCAGTGTTAATATAACTTGTTGCAGGGTGGGGATAACTAGTTGCAATGTCAGGGTAAGTTGTTGCTGTGTTGGGATAACTTGTTGCTCCTTGGGGAATTTTTGTTTCAGTTCAGGAATAACTTGTTACACTGTCAGGATAACTTATGGCAGGGTGGAAATAACTTGTTGCAGTGTGGGAAAAGTTATTGAGATAACTTTTTGCAATTTTGCAACAATTGTGGCATTGCGTGGGTTATGCGTTTCAGTTTGGGGAGAACCTGTTGCCTTGTCATGATAACTTGTTGCAGTGTTGGATAACTTGTAGCACGGTGTGGATAACTTGTCGCATTGTTGGGATAACTTGTGGTGTTGGGATAACAAGTTGCAGAGTCAGGATAACTTGTTGCAGGGTAGGAATAACTTGTTGCAGGGTGAGGATAACTTGTTGCAGGGTGGGGATAACGTGTTGCAGTGTGAGGATAACGTGTTGTAGTGTTGAGATAACTTGTTGCACGGTGGGGATAACTTGTCGCATTGTTGGGATAACTTGTGGTGTTGGGATAATGAGTTGCAGAGTCAGGATGACTTGATGCAGGATGGGAATAACTTGTTGCAGGGTAGGGACAACTTATTGCAGAGTGAGGATAACTTATTGCAGCGTGGGGATAACTTGTTGCAGTGTGGGGATAACGTGTTGTAGCGTTGGGATAACTTGTTGCAGGGTGGGAATAACTTGTTGCAGTGTTGGATAACGTGTTGCAGTGTGGGGATAATTTGTTGAAAGGCATGGATATATTATTGCTGTGTTAGTATAACTTGTTGCAATGTTATTATAACTCGTTGCAGGGTGAGAATAACTTGTTGCAGCGTGGGGATAACTTATTGCAGGGTGGGAATAACTTGCTGCAGGGTGGAGATAACTAGTTACAATGTCAGGATAACTTGTTGCTGTGTTGGGATAACTTGTTTCACCTTGGGGAATGTTTGTTTCAGTTCAGGAATAACTTGTTACACTGTCAGGAAAACTTGTTGCAGGGTGGGGATAACTTGTCGCAGGGTGGGGATAACTAGTTGCAGTGTGGGGATAACTTGTTGAGGGTGGGGATAACTTGTTGCAGTGTTGGGATAACTTGTTGCAGGGTGGGGATAACATGTTGTAGGGTGGGGATAACTT
This sequence comes from Hemiscyllium ocellatum, assembly GCF_020745735.1. Taxonomy (NCBI): domain Eukaryota; kingdom Metazoa; phylum Chordata; class Chondrichthyes; order Orectolobiformes; family Hemiscylliidae; genus Hemiscyllium; species Hemiscyllium ocellatum. Next base: position 3,333,800 of record NC_083447.1, on the reverse strand, counting down.
GTTGAGGGTGGGGATAACTTGTTGCAGAGCTGGGATAACTTGTTGCAGGGTGAGAATAGTTGTTGCAGGGTGGGGATAACTAGTTGCAATGTCAGGATAACTTGTTGCTGTGTTGGGATAACTTGTTGCACCTTGGGGAATTTTTGTTTCAGTTCAGGAATAACTTGTTACACTGTCAGGAAAACTTGTTGCAAGGCAGGGATAACATGTTGCAGGGTGGGGTTAACTTGTTACTGTGTGTGGATAACTTGTTGCAGTGTGGGGTTAACTTGTTGCAGTGTGGGGATAACTAGTTGCAGTGTGGGGATAACTTGTTGCAGGGTGGGGATAACTTGTTACTGTGTGTGGATAACTTGTTGCAGTGTGGGGTTAACTTGTTGCAGTGTGGGGATAACTAGTTGCAGTGTGGGGATAACTTGTTGCAGGCTGGGGATAATGTGTTGCAGGGTGGGGATGACTAGTTACAATGTCAGGATAACTTGTTGCTGTGTTGCGATAACTTGTTGCACCTTGGGGAATTTTTGTTTCAGTTCAGGAATAACTTGTTACACTGTCAGGAAAACTTGTTGCAGTGTGGGAATAACTTGTTGCAGGGTGAAGATAACTTGTTGAAGGGTGGAAATAACTTGTTGCAGCGTGGGGATAACTTGTTGCAGTGTGGAGATAATTTGTTGTAGGGTATGGATACATTGTTGCTGGATGGGGATAACTTGTTGCAGTGTGGGGATAACTTGGTGTAGGGTAGAGATACGCTTTTGCAGGATGGGGATAACTTGTTGCAGTGTTAGTATAACTCGTTGCAGGGTGGGGATAACGTGATGTAGTGTTGGGTTAACTTGTTGCAGTGTGGGGAAAACTTGGTGCACTGTGGGGATAACTAGTTGCAGTGTGGGGATAACTAGTTGCAGTGTGGAGATAACTTGTTGCAGGGTGAAGATAACTTGTTGAAGGGTGGAAATAACTTGTTGCAGCGTGGGGATAACTAGTTGCAGTGTGGGGATAACATGTTGCAGTGTTCCTATAACTCGTTGCAGGGTGGGGATAACTAGTTACAATGTCAGGATAACTTGTTGCTGTGTTGGGATAACTTGTTCTAGGGTGGAGATAACGTGTTACAATGTCGAGGTAACTTGTTGCAATGTCGGGATAACGTGTTGCAGTGTGGGGACAACTTGTTGCGGTGTTGGGAATTACTTATTGCAGGGTGGGGTTAACCTGTTGCTGTGTTGGGATAACTTTTTCTAGGGTGGGGATAACTTGTTGCAGGGTTGGATAACTTGTTGCAGGGTGGGGATAACTTGTTGTAGGGTATGGATACGTTGTTGCTGGATGGGGATAAATTGTTGCAGTGTGTGGATAGCTTGGTGTAGGGTAGGGATACATTGTTGCAGTGTGGGGATAACATGTTGCAGTGTGGAAAAAATTTGTTGCAGGGTGGGGATAACGTGTTGTAGGGTGGAGATAACTTGTTGCAGTGTTAGTTTAACTCTCAGGGTGGGGATAACTATTTACAATGTCAGGATAACTTGTTGCTGTGTTGGGATAACTTGTTGCAGGGTGGGGTAACTTGTTGCTGTGTTGGGATAACTACTTATTCTAGAGTGGAGATAACATGTTACAATGTCGAGGTAACTTGTTGCACTGTCGGGTTAACGTGTTGCAGTGTGGGGATAATGTGTTGCAGGGTGGAGATAACCTGTTGCTGTGTTAGTATAACATTTTGCAGTGTGTGGATAACTTATTGCAGGGTAGGGATAACTTGTTGCAGGATGGGGATAACTTGTTGCAGCGTTGGGATAACTTGTTGCAGGGTGGGGATAACTTGTTGCGGTGTTGGGATAACGTGTTGCAGTGTTAGTGGTATATCTTGTTGCAGTGTGGGAATAACTTGTGGAGATATGTTGTTGCAGTTATAGTATAACAAGTTGCAGTGTTAGTATAACTCATTGAAGGGCAGGGATAACTTGTTGCAGGGTGGGGATAACTTGTTGCAGGGTGGAAATATCTAGTTGAAGGGTGGGGATAAAGTGTTGCAGGGTGGGGATAACTAGTTGCAATGTCAGGATAACGTGTTGCAGTGTTAATATAACATGTTGCTGTGTTGGGATAACTTGTTGCACCTTGGGGAATTTTTGTTTCAGTTCAGGAATAACTTGTTACACTGTCAGGAAAACTTGTTGCAGGGTGGAGATAACTTGTCGCAGCATGGGGATAATTTGTTGCAGTGTGGAAATAACTTGTTGCAGGGTGGGAATTACTTGTTGCTGGATGGGGATAACTTGTTGCAGTGTGGGGATAACTTGGTGTAGGGTAGAGATACGTTTTTGCAGGATGGGGATAACTTGTTGCAGGGCAGGATAACTTGTTGCAGTGTTAGTATAACTCGTTGCAGGGTGGGGATAACGTGATGTAGTGTTGGGTTAACTTGTTGCAGTGTGGGGATAATTTGGTGCACTGTGGAGATAACTAGTTGCAGTGTGGGGATAACTAGTTGCAGTGTGGGGATAACTTGTTGCAGGGTGGGGATAACTTGTTGCAGGGTGGAGATAACATGTTGCAGTGTTCCTATAACTCGTTGCAGGGTGGGGATAATTAGTTACAATGTCAGGATAACTTGTTGCTGTGTTGGGATAACTTGTTCTAGGGTGGGGATAACTTGTTGCAGCGTGGGGATAACTTGTTGCAGGGTGGGGATAATTTGTTGCAGTGTTAGTATAACATGTTGCAGGGTGGGGATAACTAGTTACAATGTCAGGATAACTTGTTGCTGTGTTGGGATAACTTGTTGCAGGTTTGAGATAACTTGTTGCAGTGTGGGAATAATTTGTTGCAGTGTGGGGATAACTTATTGCAATGTGGGGATAACTTATTGCAGTGTTAGTTTAACTTTTTGCAGGTTGGGGATAACATATTGCAGGGTGCGAATAACTTGTTACAGGGTTGGGATAACTTGTTGCACGGTGGGGATAACTTGTCGCATTCTTGGGATAACTTGTGGTGTTGGGATAATGAGTTGCAGAGTCAGGACGACTTGATGCAGGGTGGGAATAACTTGTTGCAGGGTGAGGATAACTTGTTGCAGTGTTCGGATAACTTGTTGCAGGGTGGGGATAACATGTTGCGGGATAGGGATAACGTGTTGTAGTGTTGGGATAATTATTGCAGAGTGAGGATAATGTGTTGCAGCGTGGGGTAACTTGTTGCAGGGTGGGGATAACTTGTTGCAGGGTGGAAATATCTAGTTGAAGGGTGGGGATAACGTGTTGCATGTGGGGATAACGTGCTGCAGTGTGGGGATAACTAGTTGCAATGTCAGGATAACTTGTTGCTGTGTTGGGATAACTTGTTGAACCTTGGGGAATTTTTGTTTCAGTTCAGGAATAACTTGTTACACTGTCAGGATAACTCGTTGCAGCATGGAGATAACTTGTTGCAGTGTGGAAATAACTTGTTGCAGGGTGAAGATAACTTGTTGAAGGGTGGAAATAACTTGTTGCAGCATGGCGATAACTTGTTGCAGTGTGGAGATAATTTGTTGTAGGATATGGATACGTTGTTGCTGGATGGGGATAACTTGTTGCAGTGTGGGGATAACTTGTTGCAGTGTGGAGATAACTTGTTGTAGGGTATGGATACATTGTTGCTGGATGGGGATAACTTGTTGCAGTGTAGGGATAACTTGGTGTAGGGTAGAGATACGTTTTTGCAGGATGGGGATAACTTGTTGCAGGGCAGGATAACTTGTTGCAGTGTTAGTATAACTTGTTGCAGGGTGGGGATAACGTGATGTAGTATTGGGTTAACTTGTTGCAGGGTGGGGATAACTAGTTGCCGTGTGGGGATAACTAGTTGCAGGGTGGAGATAACATGTTGCAGTGTTCCTATAACTCATTGCAGGGTGGGGATAACAAGTTACAATGTCAGGATAACTTGTTGCAGGGTGGGAATAACTTGTTGCAGCTTGGGATAACTTGTTGCAGGGTGGAGATAACTTGTTGCAGGGTGGGGATAACTTGTTGCAGGGTAGGGATACGTTGTTGCTGGATGGGGATAAATTGTTGCAGAGTGTGGATAACTTGGTGTAGGGTAGGGATACGTTGTTGCAGTGTGGGGATAACGTGCTGCAGGGTGGAGATAACTTGTTGCAGTGTTCCTATAACTCATTGCAGGGTGGGGATAACCTTTTGCAGGGTGGGGATAACTTGTTGCGGTGTTGGGAATAACTTATTGCAGGGTGGAGATAACCTGTTGCAGTGTTAGTATAACTTTTTGTAGTGTGTGGATAACTTATTGCAGTGTTGGGATAACGTGTTGCAGAGTGGGGATAACTTGTTGCAGGGTGGAAATAACTTGTTGAAGGGTGGAGATAACTTGTTGCAGTGTGGGGATAACTAGTTGCAGTGTGGGGATAACGTGTTGCAGGATGGAGATAACTTGTTGCAGTGTTCATATAACTTGTTGAAGGATGGGATAACGTGTTGCAGTGTGGGGATAACGTGTTGCAGGGTGGGGATAACTAGTTGCAATGTCAGGGTAACTTGTTGCTGTGTTGGGGTAACTTGTTGCACCTTGGGGAATTTTTGTTTCAGTTCAGGAATAACTTGTTACACTGTCAGGAAAACTTGTTGCAGGGCAGGAATAACATGTTGCAGGGTGGGGATAACTTGTTGCATTGTGGGGATAACTTGTAGGGTTGGATACATTGTTACTGGATGGGGATAACTTGTTGCAGGGTGGGATAATTTGTTGCAGTGTTAGTATAACTTTTTTGCAGGTTGGGGATAACATGATGCAGGGTTGGGATAACTTGTTACAGGGTTGGGATAACTTGTTGCAGTGTTGGGATAACTTGTTGCAGGATGTGGATAACTTGTTACAGGGTTGGGATAACTTGTTGCAGTGTTAATATAACTTTTTGTATGTTGGGGATAACATGGTGCAGGGTTGGGATAACTTGTTACAGGGTTGGGATAACTTGTTGCTGTGTTGGGATAACTTGTTGCACCTTGGGGAATTTTTGTTTCAGTTCAGGAATAAATTGTTACACTGTCAGGAAAACTTGTTGCAGGGTGGGGATAACTTGTTGCAGTGCTAGGTTAACATGTTGCAGTGTGGGGATAACTAGTTGCAGTGTGGGGATAACTTGTTGCAGGGTGGAAATAACTTGTTGCAGTGTTAGTATAACTCGTTACAGGGTGGGGATAACTAGTTACAATGTCAGGATAACTTGTTGCAGTGTGGGGATAACTTGTTGCAGGGTGGGGTAATTTGTTGCAGCGTGTGGATAACTTGTTGCAGGGTTGAGATAATTTGTTGCAGTGTGGGGATAACTTGTTGCAGGGTGGGATAACTTGTTGCAGGGTGGGGATAACGTGTTACAGAGTTGGGATAACTTGTTTCAGGGTGGGGGTAACTTGTTGCAGGCTGGGATAACTTGTTGCAGTGTTAGTATAACTCGTTGCAGTGTGGGGATAACTTGTTGCAGTGTTGGGATAACTTGTTGCAGGGTCAGGATAACTTGTTACAGGGTCGGGATAACTTGTTGCAGTGTTGGGATAACTTGTTGCAGGGTCGGGATAACTAGTTGCAATGTCAGGGTAACTTATTGCTGTGTTGGGATGACTTGTTGCACCTTGGGGACTTTTTGTTTCAGTTCAGGAATAAATTGTTACACTGTCAGGAAAACTAGTTGCAGTGTGGGGATAACTTGTTGCAGGGTGGAAATAACTTGTTGCAGTGTTAGTATAACTCGTTGCAGTGTGGGGATAACTAGTTACAATGTCAGGATAACTTGTTGCTGTGTGGGGTAACTTGTTGCAGAGTGGGGTAATTTGTTGCAGCGTGGGATAACTTGTTGTAGGGTATGGATACATTGTTGCTGGATGGGGATAACTTGTTGCAATGTGTGGATAACTTGTTACAGAGTTGGGATAACTTGTTGCAGTGTTGACATAACTTGTTTCAGGTTGGGGACAACTTGTTGCAGGGTGGGATAACTTGTTGCAGTGTTAGTATAACTCGTTGCAGGTGGGGATAACGTGATGTAGTGTTGGGTTAATTTGTTGCAGTGTGGGAATAACTTGTTGCATTGTGGGGATAACTTGGTGCAGTGTGGGGATAACTAGTTGCAGTGTGGGGATAAAGTATTGCAGTGTGGGAATAAAGTGTTGCAGGGTGGATATAACATGTTGCAGTGTTCGTATAACTCGTTGCAGGGTCGGGATAACTAGTTACAATGATTGGATAACTTGTTGCAGGGTGGGAATAACTTGTTGCAGTGTTAGTATAACTTTGTGCATGTTGGAGATAACATGTTGCAGAGTGGGGATAACTTGTTACAGGGTGGGGATAACTTGTTGCAGTGTTCGTATAACTCGTTGCAGGGTCGGGATAACTAGTTACAATGATTGGATAACTTGTTGCAGTGTTGGGATAACTTGTTACAGGGTGGGGATAACTTGTTGCAGTGTTAGTATAACATTTTGCAGGTTGGGGATAACATGGTGCAGGGTTGGGATAACTTGTTACAGGGTTGGGATAACTTGTTGCAGTGTTGGGATAACTTGTTGCAGGGTGGGGATAACTTGTTGCAGTGTTAATATAACTTTTTGTATGTTGGGGATAACATGTTGCAGGGTGTGGATAACTTGTTGCAGGGTGTGGATAACTTGTTGCAGTGTTAGTATAACCTTTTGCAGGATGGGGATAACATGTTGCATGGTGTGGATAACTTGTTACAGGGTTGGGATAACGTGTTGCAGTGTTGGGATAACTTATTGGAGGGTGGGGATAACTTGTTGCAGTGTTGGGATAACTTGTTGCAGGGTGGGGATAACTTGTTACAGGGTTGGGATAACTTGTTGCAGGATCTGGATAACTTGTTACAGGGTTGGGATAACTTGTTGCAGTGTTAATATAACTTTTTGTATGTTGGGGATAACATGGTGCAGGGTAGGAATAACTTGTTACAGGGTTGGGATAACTTGTTGCTGTGTTGGGATAACTTGTTGCACCTTGGGGAATTTTTGTTTCAGTTCAGGAATAAATTGTTACACTGTCAGGAAAACTAGTTGCAGTGTGGGGATAACTAGTTGCAGTGTGGGGATAACTAGTTGCAGTGTGGGGATAACTTGTTGCAGGGTGGAAATAACTTGTTGCAGTGTTAGTATAACTCGTTACAGGGTGGGGATAACTAGTTACAATGTCAGGATAACTTGTTGCAGTGTGTGGATAACTTGTTGCAGGGTGGGGTAATTTGTTGCAGCGTGTGGATAACTTGTTGCAGGGTTGAGATAATTTGTTGCAGTGTGGGGATAACGTGTTACAGAGTTGGGATAACTTGTTTCAGGGTGGGGGTAACTTGTTGCAGGCTGGGATAACTTGTTGCAGTGTTAGTATAACTCATTGCAGTGTGGGGATAACTTGGTGCAGTGTGGGGATAACTTGGTGCAGTGTGGGGATAACTAGTTGCAGTGTTAGTATAACTTTGTGCATGTTGCAGAGTGGGGATAACTTGTTACAGGGTTGGGATAACTTGTTGCAGGGTTGGGATAACTTATTGGAGGGTGGGGATAACTTGTTGCAGTGTTGGGATAACTTGTTGCAGGGTCGGGATAACTAGTTGCAATGTCAGGGTAACTTATTGCTGTGTTGGGATGACTTGTTGCACCTTGGGGACTTTTTGTTTCAGTTCAGGAATAAATTGTTACACTGTCAGGAAAACTAGTTGCAGTGTGGGGATAACTAGTTGCAGTGTGGGGATAACTTGTTGCAGGGTGGAAATAACTTGTTGCAGTGTTAGTATAACTCGTTGCAGTGTGGGGATAACTAGTTACAATGTCAGGATAACTTGTTGCTGTGTGGGGTAACTTGTTGCAGAGTGGGGTAATTTGTTGCAGCGTGGGGATAACTTGTTGTAGGGTATGGATACGTTGTTGCTGGATGGGGATAACTTGTTGCAATGTGTGGATAACTTGTTACAGAGTTGGGATAACTTGTTGCAGTGTTGAGATAACTTGTTTCAGGTTGGGGACAACTTGTTGCAGGGTAGGATAACTTGTTGCAGTGTTAGTATAACTCGTTGCAGGTGGGGATAACGTGGTGTAGTGTTGGGTTAATTTGTTGCAGTGTGGGAATAACTTGTTGCATTGTGGGGATAACTTGGTGCAGTGTGGGGATAACTAGTTGCAGTGTGGGGATAAAGTATTGCAGTGTGGGAATAAAGTGTTGCAGGGTGGATATAACATGTTGTAGTGTTCGTATAACTCGTTGCAGGGTCGGGATAACTAGTTACAATGATTGGATAACTTGTTGCAGGGTGGGAATAACTTGTTGCAGGGTGGGGATAACTTGTTGCAGTGTTAGTATAACTTTGTGCATGTTGGAGATAACATGTTGCAGAGTGGGGATAACTTGTTACAGGGTGGGGATAACTTGTTGCAGTGTTCGTATAACTCATTGCAGGGTCGGGATAACTAGTTACAATGATTGGATAACTTGGTGCAGTGTTGGGATAACTTGTTACAGGGTGGGGATAACTTGTTGCAGTGTTAATATAACTTTTTGTATGTTGGAGATAACATGGTGCAGGGTTGGGATAACATGGTGCAGGGTTGGGATAACATGTTGCAGGGTGTGGATAACTTGTTGCAGTGTTAGTATAACCTTTTGCAGGATGGGGATAACATGTTGCATGGTGTGGATAACTTGTTACAAGGTTGGGATAACGTGTTGCAGTGTTGGGATAACTTATTGGAGGGTGGGGATAACTTGTTGCAGTGTTGGGATAACTTGTTGCAGGGTGGGGATAACTTGTTGCAGGGTGTGGATAACTTGTTGCAGGGTGTGGATAACATGGTGCAGGGTGGGGATAACTTGTTGCAGTGTTAGTATAACTTTGTGCATGTTGGAGATAACATGTTGCAGAGTGGGGATAACTTGTTACAGGGTGGGGATAACTTGTTGCAGTGTTCGTATAACTCATTGCAGGGTCGGGATAACTAGTTACAATGATTGGATAACTTGGTGCAGTGTTGGGATAACTTGTTACAGGGTGGGGATAACTTGTTGCAGTGTTAATATAACTTTTTGTATGTTGGAGATAACATGGTGCAGGGTTGGGATAACATGGTGCAGGGTTGGGATAACATGTTGCAGGGTGTGGATAACTTGTTGCAGTGTTAGTATAACCTTTTGCAGGATGGGGATAACATGTTGCATGGTGTGGATAACTTGTTACAAGGTTGGGATAACGTGTTGCAGTGTTGGGATAACTTATTGGAGGGTGGGGATAACTTGTTGCAATGTTGGGATAACTTGTTGCAGGGTGGGGATAACTTGTTGCAGGGTGTGGATAACTTGTTGCAGGGTGTGGATAACATGGTGCAGGGTTGGGATAACTTGTTGCACTGTTAGTATAACTTTTTCAGGTTTGAAATAACATGTTGCAGAGTGGGGATAACTTGTTGCAGTGTTGGGATAACTTGTTGCAGGTTGGGAATAGCTTGTTGCAGGGTGGAAATAACTTGTTGCAGGGTGGAAATAACTTGTTGCAGTGTTAGTATAACTCGTTGCAGGGTGGGGATAACTAGTTACAATGTCAGGATAACTTGCTGCAGTGTGGAGATAACTTGTTGCAGGGTGGGGGTAACATGTTGCAGTGTTCCTATAACTCGTTGCAGGGTCGGGATAACTAGTTACAACGATTGGATAACTTGTTGCAGGGTGGGAATAACTTGTTGCAGTGTTGGGATAAGTTGTTGCAGGGTGGAGATAACTTGTTGCAGCATGGGAATAACTTGTTGCAGGGTGGGGATAACTTGTTGCAGTGTGGGGATAACTTGTTGCAATGTCAGGGTAACTTGTTGCTGTGTTGGGATAACTTGTTGCACCTTGGGGAATTTTTGTTTCAGTTCAGGAATAAATTGTTACACTGTCAGGAAAATTTGTTGCAGGGTGGGATTAACTTGTTGCAGGGTGGGGATAACTTGTTGCAGGGTGGAAATAACTTGTTGCAGTGTTAGTATAACTCGTTGCAGGGTGGAGATAACTAGTTACAATGTCAGGATAACTTGTTGCAGTGTGGGGATAACTTGTTGCAGGGTTGAGATAATTTGTTGCAGCATCGGGATAACTTGTTGCAGGGTGGGGATAATTTGTTGCACGGTTGAGATAATTTGTTGCAGTGTGGGGATAACTTGTTGCAGGGTGGTATAACTTGTTGCAGTCTGGGGATAACTTGTTGTAGGGTATGGATACGTTGTTGCTGGATGGGGATAACTTGTTGCAGTGTGTGGATAACTTGGTATAGGGTAGGGATACGTTTTTGCAGGATGGGGATAACTTGTTGCAATGTGTGGATAACTTGTTTCAGGGTTGGGATAACTTGTTACAGTGTTGGGATAACTTGTTTCAGGGTGGGGGTAACTTGTTGCAGTGTTAGTATAACTCGTTGCAGGTGGGGATAACGTGATGTAGTGTTGAGTTAACTTGTTGCAGTGTGGGGATAGCTTGGTGCAGTGTGGGGATAACATGTTGCAGTGTTAATATAACTTTGTGCATGTTGTGGATAACATGTTGCAGTGTTGGGATAACTTGTTGCAGGGTGGGGATAACTTGTTGCAGAGTGGGATAACATGTTGCAGTGTTAGTATAACTTTTTGCAGGTTGGAGATAACATGGTGCAGGGTTGGGATAACTTGTTACAGGGTTGGGATAACTTGTTGCAGGGTTGGGATAACTTGTTGCATTGTGGGGTTAACTTGTTGCAGTGTGGGGATAACTAGTTGCAGGGTGGGGATAACTTTTTGCATGTTGGGGATAACATGGTGCAGGGTTGGGATAACTTGTTACAGGGTTGGGATAACTTGTTGCAGTGTTGGGATAACTTGTTGCAGGTTGGGAATAGCTTGTTGCATTGTGGGGTTAACTACTTGCAGTGTGGGGATAACTTGTTGCAGGGTGGGGATAACTTGTTGCAGGGTGGAAATAACTTGTTGCAGTGTTAGTATAACTCGTTGCAGGGTGAGGATAACTAGTTACAATGTCAGGATAACTTGTTTCAGTGTGGGGATAACATGTTGCAGTGTGGGGATAACTTGGTGCAGTGTGGGGATAACTAGTTGCAGTGTGGGATAACTAGTGGCAGTGTGGGGATAAAGTGTTGCAGGGTGGAGATAACATGTTGCAGTGTTCATATAAATCATTGCAGGGTGGGGATAACTGGTTACAATGATTGGATAACTTGTTGCAGGGTGGGGATAACTTGTTGCAGGGTGGGATAACTTGTTTCAGTGTTAGTATAACTTTTTCAGGTTGGAGATAACATGTTGCAGGGTGAGGATAACTTGTTACAGGGTTGGGATAACTTGTTGCAGTGTGGGGATAACGTGTGGCAGTGTGGGGATAATTTGTTGCAAGGCATGGATATATTATTGCTGTGTTAGTATAACTCGTTGCAGGATGGGATAACGTGTTGCAGGGTGGGGATAACGTGTTGCAGGGTGGGGATAACGTGTTGCAATGTGTGGATAACTTGTTACAGAGGTGGGATAACTTGTTTCAGGGTGGGGACAACTTGTTGCAGGGTGGGATAACTTGTTGCAGTGTTAGTATAACTCGTTGCAGGTGGGGATAATATGATGTAGTGTTGGGTTAATTTGTTGCAGTGTGGGAATAACTTGTTGCAGTGTGGGGATAACTAGTTGCAGTGTGGGGATAAAGTGTTGCAGTGTGGGAATAAAGTGTTGCAGGGTGGATATAACATGTTGCAGTGTTCCTATAACTCGTTGCAGGGTCGGGATAACTAGTTACAATGATTGGATAACTTGTTGCAGGGTGGGAATAACTTGTTGCAGCGTTGGGATAAGTTGTTGCAGGGTGGGGATAACTTGTTGCAGTGTTGGGATAACATGTTGCAGAGTGGGGATAACTTGTTACATGGTTGGGATAACTTGTTGCAGTGTTGGGATCACTTGTTGCAGGGTGGGGATAACTTGTTGCAGCGTTGGGATAAGTTGTTGCAGGGTGTGGATGACTTGTTGCAATGTTAGTATAACTTTTTGCAGGATGGGGATAACATGTTGCATGGTGTGGATAACTTGTTACAGGGTTGGGAGAACGTGTTGCAGTGTTGGAATAACTTATTGGAGGGTGGGGATAACTTTTTGCAGTGTTAGTATAACTTTGTGCATGTCGGGGATAACGTGTTGCAGTGTGGGGATAACTTGTTGCAAGGTGAGGATAACTAGTTGCAATGTCAGGGTGGGGATAACTTTTTGCAGTGTTAGTATAACTCGTTGCAGGGTGGGGATAACTAGTTACAATGTCAGGATAACTTGTTGCAGTGTGGGGATAACTTGTTGCAGGGTTGAGATAATTTGTTGCAGGATGGGGATAATTTGTTGCAGGGTGGGGATATCTAGTTGCAGTGTGGAGATAACATGTTGCAGTGTTCCTATAACTCATTGCAGGGAGGTGATAGCTAGTTACAATGATTGGATAACTTGTTGCAGGGTGGGAATAACTTGTTGCAGTGTTGGGATAAGTTGTTGCAGGGTGGAGATAACTTGTTGCAGTGTGGGGATAACTTGTTGCAGGGTGGGGATAACTTTTTGCAGGGTGGGATAACTTGTTGCAATGTCAGGGTAACTTGTTGCTGTGTTGGGATAACTTGTTGCACCTTGGGGAATTTTTGTTTCAGTTCAGCAATAAATTGTTACACTGTCAGGAAAACTTGTTGCAGTGTGTGGATAACTTGTTGCAGGGTGGAAATAACTTGTTGCAGTGTTAGTATAACTCGTTGCAGTGTGGGGATAACTAGTTACAATGTCAGGATAACTTGTTGCAGTGTGGGGATATCTTGTTGCAGGGTGGGATAACTTGCTGCAGTGTTAGTATAACTCGTTGCAGGGTGGGGATAATGTGATGTAGTGTTGGGTTAACTTGTTGCAGTGTGGGGATAACTTGTTGAAGTGTGGGGATAACTTGGTGCAGTGTGGGGATGACTAGTTGCAGTGTGGGGATAACTAGTTGCAGTGTGGGGATAACTAGTGGCAGTGTGGGGATAAAGTGTTGCAGGGTGGAGATAACTTGATGCAGTGTTCATATAAATCGTTGCAGGGTGGGGATAACTAGTTACAATGATTGGATAACCTGTTGCAGGGTGGGGATAACTTGTTGCAGTGTCGGGATAACTTGTTGCAGGGTGAGGATAACTTGTTGCAGTGTTAGTATAACTTTTTGCAGGATGGGGATAACATGTTGCATGGTGTGGATAACTTGTTACAGGGTTGGGATAACTTGTTGCAGAGTGGGGATAACTTGTTACAGGGTTGGGATAACTTGTTGCAGGGTGGAAATAACTTATTGCAGTGTTAGTATAACTCATTGCAGGGCGGGGATAACTAGTTACAATGTCAGGATAACTTGTTTCAGTGTGGGGATAACTTGTTGCGGGGTGGAGTAATTTGTTGCAGCGTGGGGATAACTTGTTGCAGTGTGGGGATAACTTGTTGCAGGGTGGGGATAACTAGTTGCAGTGTGGGGATAACTTGTTGCAGTGTGGGGATATCTTGTTGCAGGGTGGGATAACTTGCTGCAGTGTTAGTATAACTCGTTGCAGGGTGGGGATAATGTGATGTAGTGTTGGGTTAACTTGTTGCAGTGTGGGGATAACTTGTTGAAGTGTGGGGATAACTTGGTGCAGTGTGGGGATGACTAGTTGCAGTGTGGGGATAACTAGTTGCAGTGTGGGGATAACTAGTGGCAGTGTGGGGATAAAGTGTTGCAGGGTGGAGATAACTTGATGCAGTGTTCATATAAATCGTTGCAGGGTGGGGATAACTAGTTACAATGATTGGATAACTTGTTGCAGGGTGGGGATAACTTGTTGCAGTGTCGGGATAACTTGTTGCAGGGTGAGGATAACTTGTTGCAGTGTTAGTATAACTTTTTGCAGGATGGGGATAACATGTTGCATGGTGTGGATAACTTGTTACAGGGTTGGGATAACTTGTTGCAGAGTGGGGATAACTTGTTACAGGGTTGGGATAACTTGTTGCAGGGTGGAAATAACTTATTGCAGTGTTAGTATAACTCATTGCAGGGCGGGGATAACTAGTTACAATGTCAGGATAACTTGTTTCAGTGTGGGGATAACTTGTTGCGGGGTGGAGTAATTTGTTGCAGCGTGGGGATAACTTGTTGCAGTGTGGGGATAACTTGTTGCAGGGTGGGGATAACTAGTTGCAGTGTGGGGATAACTTGTTGCAGGGTGGGATAACTTGTTGCAGGGTGGGATAACTTGCTGCAGTGTTAGTATAACTCGTTGCAGGGTGGGGATAACGTCATGTAGTGTTGGGTTAACTTGTTGCAGTGTGGGGATAACTTGTTGAAGTGTGGGGATAACTTGGTGCAGTGTGGGGATAACTAGTTGCAGTGTGGGGATAACTAGTTGCAGTGTGGGGATAACTAGTGGCAGTGTGGGGATAAAGTGTTGCAGGGTGGAGATAACATGTTGCAGTGTTCATATAAATCGTTGCAGGGTGGGGATAACTGGTTACAATGATTGGATAACTTGTTGCAGGGTGGGGATAACTTGTTTCAGTGTTAGTATAACTTTTTCAGGTTGGAGATAACATGTTGCAGGGTGGGGACAACTTGTTACAGGGTTGGGATAACTTGTTGCAGGGTGAGGATAACGTGTTGCAGGGTGGGGATAACGTGTTGCAGGGTCGGGATAACCTGTTGCAGGTTGGGAATAACTTGTTGCAGTGTTGGGATGACACGTTGCAGTGTGGGGATAACTTGTTGCAGGGTGGGAATAATTAGTTGCAATGTCAGGATAACTTGTTGCTGTATTGGGATAACTTTTTGCAGGTTGGGGATAACATGTTGCAGGGTGTGGATAACTTGTTGCGGTTTTGGGATAACTTGTTGCAACGTGAGTATAACTCATTGCAGGGTGGGGATAATGTGATTTAGTGTTGGGTTAACTTGTTGCAATGTGGGGATAACTTGTTGCGGTGTGGGGATCATGTGTTGCAGGGTGGAGATAACATGTTGCAGTGTTTGTATAACTCATTGCAGGGTGGGGATAACTAGTTACAATGATTGGATAATTCGTTGCAGGGTGAGGAAAACGTGTTGCAGCGTGTAGATAACGTGTTGCAGGGTGGGGATAATGTGTTGCGGTGTGGGGATAACGTGTTGCAGCATGGGGATAACGTGTTGCAGCGTGTAGATAACATGCTGCAGTGTGGGGATAACATGTTGCAGCATGGGGGTAACGTGTTGCAGCGTGGGGGTAACATGTTGCAGGGTGGGGATAACGTGTTGCAGCATGGGGGTAACGTGTTGCAGCGTGGGGTTAACATGTTGCAGGGTGGGGATAACGTGTTGCAGTGTGTGGATAATGTGTTGCGGTGTTGGATAACGTGTTGCAACATTGGGATAATGTGTTGCAGGATGGGGATAACTTGTTGCAGTGTTGAGATAACATGTAGCAGGGTTGGATAACTTGTTGCAGGGTGAGGATAATTTGTTGCAGTGTTAGTATAACATGTTGCAGGGTGGGGATAACTAGTTACAATGTCAGGATAACTTGTTGCTATGTTGGGATAACTTTTTGCAGGTGGGGTAACTTGTTGCAGGGTGGGGATAACTTGTTGCAGGGTGGGGATAACTTGTTGCAGGGTGGGGATAACTAGTTACAATGTCAGGATAACTTGTTGCTATGTTGGGATAACTTTTTGCAGGTGGGGTAACTTGTCGCAGCGTGGGGATAACTTGTTGCAGGGTGGGGATAACTTGTTGCAGGGTGGGGATAACTAGTTACAATGTCAGGATAACTTGTTGCTATGTTGGGATAACTTTTGCAGGTGGGGTAACTTGTCGCAGCGTGGGGATAACTTGTTGCAGTATGTGGATAACGTGTTGCAGTGTGTGGATAACGTGTTGCAGGGTGGGGATAACGTATTGCAGAATGGGGATAACGTGTTGCAGCATGGGGATAACGTGTTGCAGTGTGTGGATAATATGTTGCAGTGTGGGGATAACGTGTTGCAGGGTGGGGATAACGTGTTGCAGTGTGGAGATAACATGTTGCAGTGTGGGGATAACATGTTGCAGCATGGGGATAACGTGTTGCAGGGTGGGGATAACATGTTGCAGGGTGGGGATAACCTGTTGCGGTTTTGGGATAACTTATTGCAATATTAGTATACCTCATTGCAGGGTGGGGAAAACTTGATTTAGTGTTGGGTATAACTTGTTGCAGTGTTAGTATAACTCGTTTGCAGGGTGGGGATAATGTGTTGCAGTGTTGGACTAACGTGTTGCATTGTGGGGATAACTTGTTGCATTGTGGGGATAATGTGTTACAGTGTGGGGATAATGCATTGCAATGTGGGGATAACGTGTTGCAGAATGCGGATAACATGTTGCAGCATGGGGATAACGTGTTGCAGTGTGTGGATAACATGTTGCAGTGTGGGGATAACATATTGCAGTGTGGGGATAACGTGTTGCAGGGTGGGGATAACGTGTTGCAGTGTGTGGATAACATGTTGCAGCGTCGGGATAACGTGTTGCAGTGTGGGGATAACTTGTTGCAATATTGGGATAATGTGTTGCAGGATGGGGATAACTTGTTGCAGTGTTGGATAACTTATTGCAGTGTCGGAATAACTTGTTGCAGCGTGGGGTTAACGTGTTGCAGGGTGGGGATAACGTGTTGCAGTGTGTGGATAACGTGTTGCAGTGTGTGGATAACATGTTGCAGCGTGGGGATAACGTGTTGCAATGTGGGGATAACTAGTTGCAGTGTTAGTATAACTCGTTTGCAGGGTGGGGATAACTAGTTACAATGTTAGGATAACTTGTTGCAATGTTGGGATAACATTTTGCAGGTGGGGTAACTTGTTGCAGTGTGTGGATAACGTGTTGCAGGGTGAGGATAATGTATTGCAGTGTTGGGATAATGTGTTGCAGGGTGGGGATAATGTATTGCAGTGTTGGGATAATGCGTTACAGTGTGGGGATAACATGTTGCAGCGTGGGGATAAGGTGTTGCAGTGTGTGGATAACGTGTTGCAGTGTGTGGATAACGTGTTGCAGTGTGGGGATAACGTGTTGCAGTGTGTGGATAACGTGTTGCAGGGTGGGGATAACGTGTTGCAGTGTGTGGATAACGTGTTGCAGGGTGGGGATAACATGTTGCATGTGGGGATAACTTGTTGCAGTGTGGGGATAACTTGTTGCAGTGTTAGCATAACTCATTGCAGGGTGGGGATAACTAGTTACAATGTCAGGATAACTTGTTGCTGTGTTGGGATAACTTGTTGCAGGGTGGGGGTAACTTGTTGATGTATTGGGATAACTTGCTCTAGAGTGGAGATAACGTGTTACAATGTCGAGGTAACTTGTTGCACTGTCGAGGTAACGTGTTGCAGTGTGCGGATAACGTGTTGCAGTGTGGGGATAACGTGTTGCAGTGTGGGGATAACGTGTTGCAGTGTGGGGGTAACATCTGGTAGGGTGAGGTCACCTCAAGGTTCCAGGTTGGCAAAACCAAATTGCATCATAAAGTGTATATAATTGGAGTGCAGCTGGTGTATGGATTCATAGAGCTGTACAGTTCAGAAACTGACGCTTTACTCCAACCTGTCCATGCCGACCAGATATCCCAACGCCATCTAGTCCCATATCCCTCTAAACCCATCCTATTCATATACCCATCCAGATGCCTTTTAAATGTTTCCATTAGCCTCTCGACATACAAATGACCCCATTCACCAACAAATCGGTTTATGAACAGGATTGTACGTAAAACTTTGCTTCAACGTACGTACGAAATTCAAGGTACGAACAAAGGTACAAACGCAAAAAGCCCGTGTGCGACCACGTGGTTTCATTGTTCTGCTTTGCTACGCGCTTGTTGAACGCAAAAGCTCTCGGGCCCCGCGTGATCTCATTCAGTTCGTCTTTGGCGTGTGCGCTGTGAACAGCCGCCCAAGCATTCTTACGCTATCCGGACAACGGGAAAAATTGATTCAGTTTACAAACTTTTCGGTTCGCGAACCCAGTCCCGGAACGGATTAAGTTCGTAAGTCGAGGTGCTACTGTAATTATAACAGTCTCCACCACTTCCTCTGGCAGCTCATTCCATGTACACACCACCCTCTGTATGAAAACATTGCCCCTTAGGTCTCTTTTATATCTTTCCCCTCTCACCCTAAACCTATGCCCTCTACTTCTGGACTCTCCTACCCCAGGGAAAAGACCTTGTCTATTTATCCTATCCATGCCCCTCATGATTTTATAAACCACTATAAGGTCCACCCCTCAGCCTCCGATGCTCCAGAGAAAACAGTCCCATCCTATTCAGAGTCTCCCTATAGCTCAAACCCTCCATTCCCGGTAACAGCCTGGTAAATCATTTCTGAAGCCTTTCAGGTTTCACAACATCACTCTGCTACAGCAGGGAAACCAGAATTGAACACAGTTTTCCAAAAGCGGCCGAAGCAATGTCCTGTGCAGTCACAACATGACCTCCCAATCCTGACACTCAATTCTCTGACCAATACAGGAAAGCATAGCAAACTCTTCCTTCACTATTAGAAGGGTCAGTGCTGAGGGAGCACCACACTGTCAGAGGGTCAGTGCTGAGGGAGTGGGCACTGTCAGAGGGTCAGTGCTGAGAGAGTGCCACAGTCAGAGGGTCAGTGCTGAGGGAGTGGGCACTGTCAGAGGGTCAGTGCCAAGGGAGTGCCGCACTGTCAGAGGGTCAGTGCCGAGGGAGCACTGCACTGTCAGAGGGTCAGTGCTGAGGGAGTGCCGCACTGTCAGAGGGTCAGTGCTGAGGGAGTGGGCACTGTCAGAGGGTCAGTGCTGAGGGAGTGGGCACTGTCGAAGAGTCAGTGCTGAGGGAGTGCCACACTGTCAGAGGGTCAGTGCTGAGAGAGTGCCACACTGTCAGAGGGTCAGTGCTGAAGGAGTGGGCACTGTCAGAGGGTCAGTGCTGAGGGAGTGCCACACTGTCGGAGGGTCAGTGCTGAGGGAGTGCCGCACTGTCAGAGGGTCAGTGCTGAGGGAGTGGGGACTGTCGGAGGGTCAGTGCTGAAGGAGTGCCGCACTGTTAGAGGGTCAGTGCTGAGGGAGTGCTGCACTGTCGGAGGGTCAGTGCTGAGGGAGTGGGCACTGTGAGAGGGTCAGTGCTGAGGGAGTGCCGCACTGTCGGAGGGTCAGTGCTGAGGGAGTGCCGCACTGTCGGAGGGTCAGTGCTGAGGGAGTGCCACACTGTCGGAGGGTCAGTGCTGAGGGAGTGGGCACTGTCGGAGGGTCAGTGCTGAGGGAGTGGGCACTGTCGGAGGGTCAGTGCTGAAGGATGGTGTCTTTCTGTAATGTGCCCGCAATTCCATGAAAGACAGTTTGGTTAATTTGCCTCCGGTTGTGCCTGGAGGAAGCCCATGCCCAATGTGGACAGCTGCCCACAGTGCAGCTCTGAACAAACCTTACCTCATAATACTTCGGGGGAGCATTGTATCTGCAATGGCTTCGGCCAAGTTCGAAAGCGAGCTGCTCCAATTTGTCTTCCTGTTCCAGTCGGGCCACACTCTTCTCGATGAAGGACATGACACTGGAAAAGACATGTCTACCGTTACACCGAGACAACGATGGCAGCCTTGCATCTCAGCCCGTTTCTTTCCTGACTCCTCACAACGCACCTCTCTGGGACTAGTGCTCCCAGGGTGAACACAGAAGCTAATAGGTCACAGTATGGGATCCCAACCCACCTCACACAAATCTGTCACCGACAATATCCAGGCTCTCGATATCTGCTTCCGTGGTCCCACGCTTTGTGTGAGGGAAGACTCCCCACTTGCCCCTGGATGGGGGCAGCTCCAACAACACTCAAGAAGCTCAACACCATCCAGGGACAAAGCTGCCCCCGTTTGATTAGTTAAGTTGGAGAAGTGGTTATCTTATGGAGAACCAAAACAGAGATTGCTGGAAAAGCTCAGCAGGTCTGGCAGCACGTATGGAGAGAAATCAGAGTTAACGTTTCAGGTCGAGTGACCTGTCTTCAGAGGAGCCAAGGAAGGGTCACCTGACCCAAAACGTTGGCTCTGATTACTCTCCACACACGCCGCCACATCTTGAATCTTAGAATCCCCACAGTGTGGAAACGGACCATTCGGCCCAACAAGTCCACACCGAACCTCTGAAGAGCTGTCCACCCAGACCCATTTCCCTACTTTATTACTCCACATTTACCCATCCCTGATGGGCAATTTCCCACGGCCAATTCACCCTGACTTGCTCATCTTTGGACTGTGGGAGGAAACCGGATCACCCGGAGGAAACCCACGCAGACACGGGGAGAATGTGCAAACTCCACACAGTCAGTTGCCCGAGGCGGGAATTGAACCTGGCTCCCTGGCACTGAGAGGCAGCAGTGCTAACCACTGTGCCACCCTGTGGAGCTTTTCCAGCAATCACTGGTTTTGCTTCTGATTTACAGCGACCCATAGTTCTATTGGATTTTATCTTCCTGTGGATAATATGTTTGAGATTCTGTAGATGGTTAGTCACAGAAACAGGGCAGGTTGAAGGTCGATGATGGTAACATTGGGTTAGTAATGCAGAAGATCAGACTCTGAGAGCAGAGGATTAGGTCCCACCACAGAAAGGAGATGCATTTACATTCAGTGACTTCAACCCTGTGTGTGAATAACAAAGCTCACTCACTGCAATAATTTCAGTCCGAGACAAGATCTGAATCAGTAGTGCCCTTTATTTCACACTTGCAAGTGGGTGTGATGTCCACAAGTCAGGGACAAACACACACCGAATTCAACAAATACTCGATATTTATATAATTTGGTTCCTACATGTTTTTTTTCTTATTTCATTGTTTCTCCCCTGTTTACATCCTCCTCTTCCCTAAGACCGGTACCCATTGCTTTTAGCTAATAATTGAGAATTACAGAAGTAACATTAATTTACCATATCCCACACTGTGGTTCCAAACCCACGCCCATTCTGAGGAAGGGTCACTTAAATCTGATTTCTCTCTGCTGATCTTTTTCCGGCAATTTCTGCTTTTGTTGGTGACTGTGGTTAGCCAGCTAACATCCTCCGAGAATCCCTGCAGAAATATCCCAGCCAGCTAACTCTCCAAACTGACGTCAGCGACCTGCCAGGACTCATTCCAGGCGAGCTCTGACTACATTGCCATCGAACTTTCTCAACTAACTTTCCAGCCAAAGACATTAAAGAGAACGGGCATATTCGCTGGAATCTCAAACCTTGGCTGAATTGTCATCTCACTAACAGAAGGCTGTGTTCATGTTGTAACTGATGATGTCAGCCGACCAACATGGACTTGGCACCGAGGCTGGGAATCCTGCAGCGAGTAACTCCCCTCCTGACCCCCCAAAGCCTGTCCCACCATCTACAAGGTCAGGAGGGTGAGGGAATACTCCTCACTTGCCCCTGGATGGGGGCAGCTCCAACAACACTCAAGAAGCTTGACACCATCCAGGACAAAGCAGCCCCCACTTGATTGGCTCCACATCCACAAACACCCCCTCCCTCCCCCACCGATGCTCAGTAACAGCAGTGTGTACCATCTACAAGATGCCCTGCAGAAACTCACCAAAGATCCTCAGGCAGCACCTTCCAAACCCACGGCCACTTCCATCTAGAAGGACAAGGGGCAGCAGATACATGGGAACACCACCCCCTGAAAGTTCCCCTCCACTCTCCATCCTGACTTGGAAATATATCGCCGTTCCTTCAGTGTGGCTGGGTCAGAATCCTGGAATTCCCTCCCTAAGGGCACTGTGGGTCAACCCACAGCACATGGACTGCAGCGGTTCTGGAAGGCAGCTCCCCCCCCTATCCCCACCTTCTCAAGGGGGTAACTAGGGACGGGACAATAACTGTTAGACCAACCCAGTGACACCCACATCCCATGAGTGACTAATAACGAAAGCTATGCTCTGTCCCCAGAGAGATGTGATACCAGCTCAGACTAGTGTGAGTGAAGTGGTTGAGTTACTTTTTCATGTCTAGCTCAAATTACCAGCTGAGTAGAGCTGACAATGTTTACTAACCTAACCAGCACTGGGTACAGAGCTGACTGGGTACAGAGCACTGACTGGGTACAGAGCACTGACTGGGTACAGAGCACTGACTGGACTATGACTGCAGTGAGAATGCACTGAAGGCAATGAAACCGACAATGGAAGTAACTGAGACCAAAGGGTGTTTTTTAAATCCCACCAATTCAGAATGGCTGATAGATGACAATCTAAGTCCAAAGTTACCCAACACCAGGTTAGAGTCCAACAGGTTCATTTGACTATAACCTGGCATTGTGTGACTTCAGACTTTCCCCATCCCAGTCCATCCCCGGTGTGATGTTGTTGTCACTATAAAAAGATTATTTTATTATCTCTCTCTCCTGTGAGAAGCCGTGTTTGAGTTTATCTTTTTTGTGCCATGGGGGTGTTTATGGGGATTGTTGGAAGTATCAGAACAGTCTCATTAGGTTGTGATAGAGTCGAATGGGTTTTCAGACAGGTTATGTTACTCTATATTGTGTTCTCTTCTGTTCGTGTTTCAGTCAGTAGTTTATAAATAAACTCTGTTTTGTTTAAAACTGAGTGATTGGGCGAGCTGCATCACTCCTGGATTATCCACTTTACTCCTGCTTAAAACAGCAAGAAAAATTAGGGCCTGGGCTCCTTTCTTGAAATGTTTTGAGGTGGTCAGGCCTGGTCTGTAAACACATTCCCCTGCCACCCTAGCACCCAATTCCTGCCCCTTGGAAATGCAAGCAGCAGGTTATTACCCCTCCCATGCCCCTCCCCCACTCCCCCAAGCCTAGTTGCCACCATCATGTTAACATTACTAACCGGAGTCCGTGAGATTGTAGCTCCTTGCTCATCTTCAGCTGCTGAAGATCATCAATGTCACGGAAGAGGAAGAAGACATCTTTACATTCAGGGTGAGTTTCAAACAACCTGCAAAAGGAGTCAGAGAGAGCTTTCAGAGAAGGCCTGACTACCTTCCTTGGCATTGCTCAGTTCAGACGGGCAGAGGATGTATCCAAACACTGAGGGTCCGATGCCAGACCCCACTGTACGGTCTAATCTTTGTCTGCGCCCAGGTCTGTACTCTTCAAAAAAAAGGAACATTGTCGAAGGCGACCCCAGGGGTGCTGCATCTCCCTAGTTTGCAAACCCCCAAACAGCCCACCAAGATGGGAAAGAAATGTGCGGAGGAAATAACAGCTGCAAATGTGTTGCTGGTCAAAGCACAGCAGGCCAGGCAGCATCTCAGGAATAGAGAATTCAACGTTTCGAGCATAAGCCCTTCATCAGGAATCGGCTTATGCTCGAAACGTCGAATTCTCTATTCCTGAGATGCTGCCTGGCCTGCTGTGCTTTGACCAGCAACACATTTGCAGCTGTGATCTCCAGCATCTGCAGACCTCATTTTTTACTCGGAGGAAATAACAGCATGAGTAGACCATTCAGCCCCTCCAGCCTGCTCCACCGTCATGGCCGATCTGACTAGAAACCCAAATCCTCCCTCCCACCTACCCTCCGATAACCTTTCAATCCCCTCGCTGAACAAAAATTTGAAGCCACACCAGCTTAGAGTCCAGGAGGAGAAAGTGAGGATTGCAGATGCTGGAGATCAGAGTCGACAATATTCCCGATGAAGGGCTAATGCCCGGAATGTCGACTCTCCTGCTCCTTGGATGCTGCCTGACCTGCTGTGCTTTTCTAGCACCACTCTCTCGACTGATTATAATCCAAACAGTTTATTTGAAATCACAATCATCTTCCTCAGGTGAGGAGCAATGAAGGCAAATACCTTTATAACCAGCCCATCAAAGAACAGCTTAAAGTTCAAAATCACACAACACCAGGTTATAATCCAACAGGTTTAATTGGAAGCACTAGCTTTCGGAGCGATGCTCCTTCATCAGGTGGTTGTGGAGAACACAATTGTAAGACACAATTTATAGCAAAAGTTTACAGTGTGATGTAACTGAAATTATACATTGAAAAATACCTTGATTGTTTGTTGAGTCTCTCATCTGTTAGAATGACCATGATCGTTTTACTTCTTTCACATGTAAGTCACAAAACTTTTTTAAAAGTTACATTCTCAGGTTAACTGTAACAGTTGGTGTTAGTCAGACAATATGTCTGAAGGTGTTAGACAGAGAACACAGGAGACTACCACCTTCAAACATATTACCTGGGCTGACACCAATTGTTACAGTTAACCTGAGAATGTAACTTTTTAAAAGAAGTTTTGTGATTTACATATGAAAGAAGTGAAACGATCATGGTCATTCTAACAGATGAGAGACTCAACAAACAATCAAGGTATTATTCAATGTATAATTTCAGTTACATCACACTGTAAACTTTTGCTATAAATTGTGTTTTACAATTGTGTTCTCCACAACCACCTGATGAAGGAGCGTCGCTCCGAAAGCTAGTGTGCTTCCAATTAAACCTGTTGGACTATAACCTGGTGTTGTGTGATTTTTAATTTTGTACACCCCAGTCCAACACCAGCATCTCCAAATCAAGCTTAAAGTTCAGTCACTTTAACAAATACTCACCAAATAATCCCCTTCTCCTGTTGCAGAGTATGAATCATTTCCTGAGGCTGGAAAAGTTTAGGAAAATCAACAGAACTCCTCTTTCCCTCCCTCCCCCCATAACTCCCTCAATCACTTAACCCTACATTCTATTGTAAGTTACCCACTGGGTGTGTGTAAAACTGGCCAACTTAGTGCAACTCAAAAACAAAATGTCGATCTGACTCAATTAATGAGGATCCAGTTAGAACTGGTCCTTAAATAACATTGCTCTTTCACTGGGAGAGCCTCGGCAAAGCTCTGATTAAGGTTGGCAACTACAGAGTTGAACTGCAGCTTCCAGTATGCTTCCAAGTACAAATTAAATTGCCACAAAACAAAAGTCTTGGCCAACAACTGCATGCATTCAGTCCTCGTTTTCTTTTCTCAATATATTTCAGACATTCTGAGCTGTGCTAAGAAAATAGATACAAGAGTAGAGATTAGAGTGCTGCTGGAAAAGCACAGCAGGTCAGGCAGCATCCGAGATGTGCTTTTCCAGCACCACTCTAACCTGGACTCTGATCTCCAGCATCTGCAGTCCTCACTTTCACCTAGATACAGGAGCAGAGGATTCAGCCCTTCATAGAAACATAGAAAACAGGAGAAGGTCACCCATTCACATCAGAACCTGTCTGTATTGAGACACACATTTGTAATCCTCTCACAGCTCTGCTAATGATAAGGTAAAAACAATGACTGCAGAGGCTGGAAACCTGATGCCTGGAGGAAGAACGCCTCATCTTCCGCCTCGGAACACTTCAACCCCAGGGCATCAATGTGGACTTCAACAGTTTCCTCATTTCCCCTTCCCCCACCTCACCCTAGTTCCAAACTTCCAGCTCAGCACTGTCCCCATGACTTGTCCGGACTTGTCCTACCTGCCTAGCTCCTTTTCCACCTATCCACTCCACCCTCTCCTCCCTGACCTATCACCTTCATCCCCTCCCCCACTCACCCAGTGTACTCTATGCTACTCTCTCCCCACCCCACCCTCCTCTAGCTTATCTCTCCACCCTTCAGGCTCACTGCCTTTATTCCTGACGAAGGGCTTTTGCCCGAAACGTCGATTTCGCTGCTTGTTGGATGCTGCCTGAACTGCTGGGCTCTGCTAATGATGTCAGTGCTTCTAACTAATGAGTCTTTGGTACCTTGTTACTGTAAAAGGGCTGGAAGCAGATGACAGGGCTATTTTTGAACCCAAAGTTCAATAGATTCTTCATAAGAAAGCAGGTGAAAAATTACTGGCTTAATCTGATCAGATATGATTGACAGAGTAGGGGCTGTAGGTTACATTTCTACACTAACTTTGCGAGTTGTGCAGCAAAAGCATCATTAATAATTTTCAATCTTTAGCTCGAGGTTAAGTTTGTGATTAATGAGTCTTTAAGGCTGGATTATATAGTTCCAGTCGAATTAACACAGCTAAGTTTATACACAGACTAATTATTCTTGAGAGTGAAGCTGAGAGCCAAGTGTTTGTCTAAAGGCCAGCGAACCTTTGACTCCCGAACATTTCAGCTCCTGATTTTTTTTTCTGTCTGCACATGAACCAGTTTTGTTTTGTGGTTTATTTCAAGTCAAGCCACAGGAATTTGTACCCTACACGTGTTTGATGAGACAGTAAGTGCCCGTACATGTTATGCATAACACGTTTTGTTTGGAGAGAGGTTTTAAGGCAGAGGTGCCGTTCTGTGTATTAAAAACTCATAAACAACTTGTGAGGCCTTGGGTTTCAAAACAAAATGTTGGGACAATAGTAGCAGCCTGACTGAGTGTGGCCAAGCTCTCACAGAGCCAGAATGTTTAGTTTTAGCTTTTTGTGGTTGTTGTTGGGGTGTCAGTGGGGTTTGGAAGCTGTTGAACATCTCTCCCTCTTGGAGATTCCTCTTGGGGTTTTTCTGCTCCTGGAGTTATATGTGAGACAATCTATTTTTTTTCCTGAATGTGCCTTTGCCAAGGGTGAGTTTATGGGATGTCACTACCTTGGAACAGTTACTGTTTCATAGTTAAATAATCTATTATTCTGTTAAGTTTTCTAATAGAGTTTAGTTATTCCAAATTTTTCTTTTTTTTTGTATTTCAACCATCACAGAAGCCAATCTTCCACCCACTGACTCCATCTATACTTCTCATGTCGTGGAAAGACTGCCAACATCATTGGTGAGGAGAAAGATCGTGGCAAAAGAGCTTCTGTGCAGAGGAGATTATCCTGATGAAGGGCTTATGCCCGAAATGTCGAATTTCCTGTTCCTTAGATGCTGCCTGACCTGCTGCGCTTTTCCAGCAACACATTTTCAGCTCAACATCATTGGTGACCCATTCTGTCCCAGTAACACTCTCCTACAACCCCTTCCAAGAAGGAAGAAGATACAGAGGTTTACACGCAGGCACCAGCAGGTTGAAGAACAGCTTCTTCCTGGCCATTACGAGACGGCTGAATGGACATCTCTAAC
The DNA here is from genome assembly GCF_020745735.1 of Hemiscyllium ocellatum. NCBI lineage: Eukaryota > Metazoa > Chordata > Chondrichthyes > Orectolobiformes > Hemiscylliidae > Hemiscyllium > Hemiscyllium ocellatum. Next base: position 3,306,674 of record NC_083447.1, on the reverse strand, counting down.
TTCAAATAACCTTGATCTTGCTTAGCCCACGCCCTGTGCAGCTGTAATTCCTTGCTCTGTCTCAGCACCCTGTGATCTGCGTGTCATTGTTTGCCTGTACTGCTCACAAAACAAAACTTATCACTGTACTGAGGTACACAGGACGACAATAAATCAAATCAAATCAAACTGAATCAATCACGTTTTGCTTTAACTCTGATAGTTTGGCCAATCAAATTGCATCTGGAATAAAATACCAGGCACTTGGGAAAGTAAGAAAAAGTTTGGATCTGGGCTATGTATTTTTGATGGGTCTGGTCCAGAACAACTTGTGTTTAACTCGGGCCCTCTGCTGCTCACTGCATTTCCTCCCTGTTTAACCTGTTTGAAAACTAGCTGCATTTTGGGAAGCTGTTGGATGGTTTTCTCTGTGAAGGCTAGAGGCAAGTAGACAAGAGGTGACCACCAGGTACTCTGAGGTAAACAGGGATTAGGGGGCCCCCTGAATCCCAGCTCACAAATCCCTCTGGGGGCTGGTGAGGGACGGACCTTTGGCACAGTGGAGTTCCTTCACTTCAGGTGATCCAGTTCCACCCTTTCAGAAGACCTGTGATACCAATCTGAAAAACTCACTCGAAAAATTCACCCCCCCTCCCCGTATTTCTCTCCACACAAGCTCCCAAACCTGTTGAGTTTCTCTAGAGGTTCTCAAGGAGAGGTTTAGAGTCTCAAGGCTAAAGAGATCAAAAGGTATAGGGCAAGCAAGTTGAAACAGGGGACTGAGTTGGATGATCAGCCATGGTCATGTTGAAGGGCGGAGCAGGATCAAAGGGCCGAATGGCCTCCTCCTGTTCCTACTTTTCAACAAAAGACTGAATAGTTTATGGTTCCCTGCCCCTTGGGAAAGAGAATGGCCAGATCGAGATTGTCAAAGGCTTCAGTAATGGTTCCAAATGAAGGCAATCAGGAATGACCCAGAGAGGGAGCTGGGAATGTGGAAGTTGATACCGTGGGGCAGGGTGAGGGGTTTGGATTTTGTGAAGGGGAATGAAGGAGAAGCAGATGGGGTTTTTTGGGGGAGGAGGGCGGTTGGGGGTAAAGGCGGGTTGGGCGGATACTGGCGTGGAACAGATGGGTCAAATGGCCCGGTTCCGGGCTGTAAACATGTCAGACCTTTGCACTTCTCTGCTCAGTCCCTTCCTCAGTGAGCAGCTGCTCAGCTGCAGGGTGCATGGCCCAGGGCAAGAGGAAGGGGAGCTTCCCAATCTGGGATCCGCCTGACTGGTTTGGGGCATGGCTTTCTCAGGTTCTGGGACAGTCATCCCTCACCCACCCACCTGCTCCGCTCTCCAGGAAATTTCCTGACTGCCGACTCCTGGTAAAGACCCAAACATCCAACCATAGGAAGCCGCTGAGCGATGGACCAATCCAATCCTGTGACAACATCATGGGTTCACGTTCCAGCATCAATTTCTCCTCCATCGATGCCCCATCACGGAATCAGGGTGGGAGCTGACGGCATTGCCATTGGACTGTTCACCCAGAGGCCCCGATTCGTATCCCATCATGGCCGGGAGTTTAATTTGAATTTGTATCCAGTAAAAATCTGGAATTGAGGGTCCATTGATGGTCAACTGTTGGGAACATCTGCTTCACTAATGTCCTTTCGGGAGGGAAATCTGCCGTCCTTACGTGGTCTGGCCTACATGTGACTCCAGACCCACAGCCTTTTGGCTACCAATGCTTGCCTAGATGGTGATGCCCACATTCCCCTGAATAAACAGGCTGTTGTGGTGCAGTGGCAATGTCCCTACCTCTGAACCAGAAAGCACAGGTTCAAGACCCACCAGAGATATGTCATAGTAGTGTTTTTCCTCTCTCTCTGTCTCTCCGCACAGATACCGCCTGACCTGCTGAGTTTCTCCAGTGTGGTCTGGGTGTGTATGTGCATGTGTTATGACACACCATCCACCATCTACACGTTCGCTGAGGACACCGCTGCTGTGGGTGAGCCAGGTCCAGGAAGGAGGTGCAGTGTTTGATGGACTGGCGTAAATACAGCAATCTCTCCCCCAACCTCAGCAAAACGAAGGAGCTTGTCATTGACTTCAGGAAGCAGAGTGCAGGGCCTGCCCCTATCTGTATCAATGGGGTGGAGATGGTCAGGAGCATCAGGTTCCCGGGAGTGACCTTCACCAACAATCCTGGAGGAAGTGAAGACTGCAGATGCTGAGATCAGAGCTGAGAGTCTGATGCTGGAAAAGCGCAGCCGGTCAGGCAGCATCCAAACAGCAGGAGAATCTGTTCCTCAGACGCTGCCTGACCGACTGTGCTTCGCCAACAATCTGTCCTAGTCCGCCCATGTTGGCATGATTGTGAAGAATGCTCAGCAATGCCTCAGGAAGCTGAAGAAATTCAGCATGTTACCAACGTTTACAGATGCACCATGGGACGTACCCGATCCAGATGCACCATGGGACGTACCTGAATCAGATGCACCATGGGACATACCCGATCCAGATGCACCATGGGACGTACCTGATCCAGATGCACCATGGGACATACCCAAACCAGATGCACCATGGGACGTACCTGATCCAGATGCACCATGGGACATACCCGATCCAGATGCACCATGGGACGTACCCGATCCGGATGCACCATGGGACGTACCCGATCCAGATGCACCATGGGACATACCTGATCCAGATGCACCATGGGATGTACCCGATCCAGATGTACCATGGGACGTACCCGATCCAGATGCACCATGGGACATACTAGATCCAGATGCACCATGGGACGTACCCGATCCAGATGCACCATGTGACGTACCCGATCCAGATGCACCATGGGACATACCTGATCCAGATGCACCATGGGATGTACCCGATCCAGATGTACCATGGGACGTACCCGATCCAGATGCACCATGGGACATACTAGATCCAGATGCACCATGGGACGTACCCGATCCAGATGCACCATGGGACGTACCCGATCCAGGTGCACCATGGGACATACCTGATCTGGATGCCCCATGGCCTGGTACAGCAGCTGCTCTGCCCAGGACGGTAAGAAACGACAGAGAGCTGTGAGCACAGCCCAGTCCATCGCACAAACCAACCTCCCGTCCACTGGCTCCGTCTACACTTCCCACTGTCTCGGGAAAGGAACCTACATTATCAACTACCCTGTCCCACCCCGGTTATAATCTCTCCCACCCTCTTCCATCAGGTAGAAGATACAAAAGCTCAAACACACGGGCCGACAGATTCAAGAACAGCCCCCTCCCCGCTGTTGTTATTCTGGTGGATGGAGATCTCAAATTTTAAATTTAATGTTGATCTCACTCACTGTGCACTTTCTCTACAGCTGTAACATTGTATTCCTCACTCTGATACATTACCCTACTGCACCTGGTATGGTTTGATCTGCCTGTATTGCACACACAACAGAACTTTTCACTGTGCCTAGGTACATGACAATAACAAATCAAATCACATCAGACTCGATGGGCTGGATGGAGCTTCTCTTGGTCTGACAGGTGGTTAGAGGAGCCCCCTACAACCTAGGCTTTGGCCAAGTGAACGAAGGCCCTGAACCTGTCCGTTAGCGTCCTCAATCCCCAGTTAAAGAGGTTTTGATTAAGTCTAACCCACCTGCTTCCCTGGTGGGAGGAGGTGACCTTTCTGTGCCTGTAACCCCAGGTCGGTCAAAATAGCCAATGTGCGGAGCTGGCTCGGAGCACCAACATGGTGCCCAGGCTCATTCTCAAATTTGCACCTCACTGGGTTTAGGGACCCTTCTCATCTGTGGGTGCTCGGTCTCCCAGGAAATGAACTCCCCCCATAATTAGCCACTGGCATCAGCTGGAGGGGGGGGGGGGGGGGGTGTTGGCCTGATCAGGAAAGAGTTACAAAGGTTCCATGTTTTTCTTTAATCCCAGTAAATTCATGAAGGCATTGCCCACAGCCAGTACAGGTAAGTACTGCTTATAATGCGATGTTTCTGCTCTTGTGTAAACCCCATGTCACAGAAAAATCGTGCTTTAGCAACAGCACTCCAAGTGTGGGTGATGTAATCACGTTACAGCCAACACACATTTTGGAAGTTTGCTCTTTAGAAACAGCGTCCCCAATTCATCAACCACCTTTACAGCAAATTCACGTTGACAAAACCCGCGTTATTTCAGACCAACCTGTGTCTGCAAGTTGTTTAAAATTCAAAGTTAAAAATCACACCACACCAGGTTATAGTCCAACAGGTTTATGTGGAAGCACTAGCTTTCGGAGCGACGCTCCTTTATCAAGTGGTTGTGAAAGCTAGTGTGCTTCCACATAAAACTGTTGGACTATAACCTGGTGTTGTGTGACTTTTACCTTTGTCCACCCCAGTCCAACAGCAGCATCTCCAAATCATGTTTAAAATACAACATGGGGCAAAGACACTGAAACTTGCACCACGCCACCATCCAGTGGCCATAGCCTGCAACTACACAGCGATTGATAGAGGAGAAATGATAACATTGCCAGGTATCGAGGGAAATATTAACAAGGTGGAAATGGAAAGCATGCACAAAGGGAATACTAGCACATGCTCTTGGTTTCATAGAGGGGTAGAAAGGTAACAGGACGAGGCAGGGTAGATGCAGGGAGCACGTTCCCGATAGCAGGGGCGTCCAGAACCGGGGTCACAGTCTGTGGATTCGGGATGGACCATTTAGGATGGAGATGGGGAAACATTTCTTCACCCCTAGAGTGGGGAGCCTGTGGGATTCATTGCCACAGGAAGGAACTGATGCCAAAGGGTAGCACGGTGGCTCAGTGGTTAGCACTGCTGCCTCACAGCGCCAGGGACCCGGGTTCAATTCCAGCCTCGGGTGACTGTCTGTGTGGAGTTTGCACATTCTCCCCGTGCCTGCGTGGGGGTGCTCTGGTTTCCTCCCACAGTCCAAAGGTGTGCAGGTCAGGGTGGATTGGCCATGGAAAATTGCCCCATCGTGTGCAGGTTAGGTGCATTAGTATAGGGAAGTGTAGGGGAATGGGTCTGGGTGGGTTACTCTTCAGAGAGTAAGGGTGGATCTGTTAGGATTCAATGAAAACATTGAATGGTGGCCAGATATAGCACTAGGGGGCAAATGGGATCAAAGGTTATTGGGAGAAGGCAGGATTAGGCTGTGGGGCTGGATGATAGGGATGAATGGTAGGGCAGGCCTCGAAGGGCCGAATGGCCTGTTTCTGTTTCTGTTTCTGATTTACAGTATCTGCAGTTTTTGTTTTCGGGCTTTTAATCTCAAAGCACTGGGAAGTTGACCCCACACCATGGCACTGCAGTGGGGCCAGATCACCATCAGCTCCTTCAGGGGCAGTTAGGGATGACCCACAATGCCAGCAAAGGAATGTAAGAAGCTTTCACCAGCAAATACCAACTGGACGAGGTTCCACCTGAAGGGGGACTGAGTTCCTACAGGGGTATTTTGCCAGTGCCCTAGGGGAGGGCTTTAAACTCACTCTGCAAGGGGGGGATGTGGGGATTGGAGTGGTGCTGGAAAAGCACAGCAGGTCAGGCAGCATCCAAGGTCCTGTGCTTTTCCAGCACCACTCTAATCTTAACTCTGATCTCCAGCATCTGCATTCCTCACGTTCACCAAGGGGAAGGTGGGGAGAATATTGTCCTCCAATACGATTTCAAATTTAGACAGCAAGGTGTTGGCCCTTTGCCAGCCCTGAGCTGTCCTGGGAAACTCCAACCTCGGAATGCAACCACGATGGTGTCGGGATCCAAGTTCTCAGACGCAGATTGAAGGATATGAGAGCTGGATTTGTCTGAACTCGCCACTACATCCTGCTGGCTGGACGGGCTGCTACCTGTATGATAAAGGCTAGGAATGGGGCAGAGCTAACACTTCTCAGAGGGTTAGACGTGTGAACCGTAGCTGAGACATGCACCTTAACTCAAATCAGACGCGTGAAAGACTTTACAAAAAGGATGTGGAGTCGATCATTTGGACTTCTGAGCGTATCCGGCTTTTCAACAGCCCACAGGGATGTAACTGAACAATACTAACGCAGAGGTCTGGACCAATGTTCAGGGAACAGAAACCACAATTCCTGGGATTTCAGTCCAGCCTGACTACAGCCTTACACTGTATCACTGCAGAGAGTGTCATCACAACATCTGAACACAGAAAGCCCACAACATACAGGGCTGACAGCTGTCACTAAATATCGGAATGTTTTGAACAGGCTCAGATTTGTGCTACAATTCCAAAACATGCGTGCACCATGCTCTTGCCCGAGATTATTGGTTTACTAATGAGGAGTAATTGAAAACTACAAACACGCAATCGCAATGTGAATTTAGCTGAAGGGGTTTGGTATGGGTTGAGAAACACATCCACAGTCACATTAATGTCGAAAGGAAGATTGACTGACACACATATTCGCACTGGCATTAACATGTATTCACAGCAGGACGCTCATTGCTCACAGGTTCATGTCTCACACGATTACAGAGAACCCAAAAATGTCTGTAGGCCATTGCTGCACTCGTTCACCTCACCGCAGTAATGTGACACACAGAGCTCACCCACTCTCCTTTCAATAGGAGAGTTTATATCAATACTGAAAGACAGCCACTTTCAAGGCTCATTCAAAACAGTAACCCTCTGACAGTGCGACGCTCCCTCAGCACTGGCCCTCCAACAGTGCGGCCCCTCAGCACTGACCCTCTGACAGTGTCCACTCCCTCAGTACTGACCCTCTGACAGTGCCCACTTCCTCAGCACTGACCCTCCGACAAAGTCTATACTCCCTCAGCACTGACCCACCGACAATGTCCACTCCCTCAGCACTGACCCTCCAACAGTGCACCACTCCCTCAGCAATGACCCTCCGACAGTGCCGCACTCCCTCAGCACTGACCCTCTGACAGTGCCCACTTCCTCAGCACTGAACCTCCGACAGTGCAGCACTCCTCAGCACTGACCCTCCAACAGTGCAGCACTCCCTCAGCACTGACCATCCGACAGTGCGGTACTCCATCAGCACTGACCCTCCGACAGTGCCCACTCTCTCAGCATTGACCCTCCAACAGTGCGGCACTCCCTCATCACTGACCCTCCAACAGTGCAGCACTCCCTCAACACTGGCCCCCTCACAGTGCCCACTTCCTCAGCACTGACCCCCTGACAGTGCCCACTCCCTCAGCACTAACCCTCTCACAGTGCCCACTCCCTCAGCACTGACCCCCTGACAGTGCCCACTCCCTCAGCACTAACCCTCTCACAGTGCCCGCTCCCTCAGCACTGACCCTCTGACAGTGCGACACTCCCTCAGCACTGACCTGGAAACAGCGAGTGGGGATAAGTGTTTCTTTCAGGTTAGTGAGCTTTGACCCAAGGAATGCCACGGTGATCAGTATTGGGACCCCCGCTCTTTCCAATGTTTATTAATGAATTGGAGGAAGGAGCTGAATGTACTGTAGCCAGATTTGCAAATTAAACCAAAATAGAAGGAACGGCAGTTTACAGCGAGATTTATGAGGTTCAATAAGTGGGCAAAAGGAATATAATATGGGAAATTGTGAAATTGTTCTTTTTGGAAGGGGCAACATTAAGAACAGAATATTATTTAAATGGAGAAAGACTGCAGAAAACTGTAAAACCAGCTCACCCCCACCTTCCCAAGGGTCAGTTAGGGATGGGTAATAAATGTTGGCCCCAGCCAGTGACCCCCCCACATGCCCTGAAATGAAGAAAAGCCAGAATTCCAGGCTTTAGACCCAGTAACTAGGGTCGTGGGTCATGTTGTCGAACTGAGAGACCTTGGGTTCAGGTATATAATTGTTTGAAGTTTGCTTCACATCTAGGCAGGGTGGTTAAGGAAGCATTTTGCACGTTTGCTTTCATTGCTCAGACCTTTGGGTGAGGTGACTTCTGGAGTATTGTGTTCAGTTCTAGTCGCCCTGTTACAGGAAGGAGATTATTAAACTGGAGAGGGTTCAGGAGAGATTTACCAGGATGTTGCCAGGTCTGGAGGGTTTGTGTTATAAGGAGAGGCTGGATAGGCAGGGACAGTTTCATTGGAGCATCGGAGGCTGAGGGGTGACCTTATAGAGGTTCATAAAATTTGGAGGGCCATGGATAGAGTAGGTAGACAAAGTCTTTTCCCTGGGGTGGGGGAGTCCAGAACTAGAGGGCATAGGTTTAGGGTGAGAGGGGAAAGATATAAAAGAGACCTAAGGGGCAACTTTTTCACACAGAGGGTGGTACGTGTAAGGAATGAGCTGCCAGAGGATGTGGTGGAGGCTGGTACAAATGCAACATTTAAAAGGCATCTGGATGGGTATATGAATAGGAAAAGTTTTAAGGGATATGAGCCAGATGCTGGCAAATGGGAGTAGATTAGGATATCTGGTCGGCATGGACAGGTTGGGCTGAAGAGACTGTTTCTGTGCTGTACATCTCTATGACTCTCCATGTTAAATCAGCCGCCCTTAAGGTTAAACCTGAGGGCTCAACATAAGTCGTGTAAATCTCCCTCTCGTTCCAAATGTAAAAACACTCTGAACTGATTTGAAAATCTTGTGTATTGCACATTTCCTTGAAGCTAATGCCTGGGACACGTTTCGGGCCACAACACTCTTTGTCGAGAATATTAAAAATTTAATGAAACTTCGGCAAATTCCGCAAGACCCAACATTCACTCTGGAAGGTTCCTGAGGGCAGAGGTTGAGAGGTGAGGAGACTTCCTTCAGTTAATAATGTGGGTGGCCTTGCTGACTGAGAGCAGGGCTCAGGGGTGGAAGGGGAGGGGAGGGAGAGAGAGCTGCCCACAATTTCTAACTCTCTCAGCAACAACTCCAAACGTGTTCATTCATTCAGTCTAAAAAAACAAAATTCATCCAGCCTCCGAACAGTGTCCGAGGAGCAGGAGACTAAATGTTTTGTCTGGAAACCCTTCATCAGTCCTGACTTTCCTGCTCCTCGGATGCTGTCTGACCTGCTGTGGTTTTCCAGCCTCACATCCATTGACTCCTACACCCTGTATCTGCGGTCCTTACTATCTCCAAAGAGCCTCCAGTCTGTAACACAGCCCATTAACAGAGCCTCACTCACACACAGTCAGGATCTGGATACCCTGCTGTACCTTTGCACTTGGTGGATTCACAAAGAGAGAGGAAAGCAACGTTAGCAATTGTTGTGAAGAGAGAATTGTGTTTTGCTCTAATGTGATTTTTCAAATTAACAATAGTCCAGTTCTCTGCTCTTGCCTTGATAGTTCATCGCTCTCCCCGGGACCTGTTAGAAATTAATGAAGAACATTCACAGTGACACTATACAGCAAAGCCCACATTGACCTCAGTGAACAACACTTGCATTTAATTAAGACAGTAAGACATAGGAGCAGGAACTAGACCATTCAGCCCATCAGGTCCTATCCGCCATGACTGATAAGTTTGTCATCACCATTCTCCTGCTTTCTCCCCATAACCCTTGATCCCTTTGATACTCAAGGACCTATCTATCCCCGTCTTAAATATACTCAGTGACCCGGCCTCCACATCCTTCTGTGGCAGAGAGTTCCAGAGATTCCCCACCCTCTGCTGAAGATGTTTCTCCTTATCTCCATTCTCAAATGGAGAGTCACAGAGATGTACAGCACGGAAACGGTCCCTTCAGCCCAACCTGGCCATGCTGACCAGATAACCTAAACTAATCTAGTCCCATTTGCCAGCACTTGGCCCATATCCCTCTAAACCCTTCCTATGCATATACCCATCCAGATGCCTTTTAAATGTTGTAATTGTACCAGCCTCCACCACTTCCTCTGGCAACTCATTTCATACACGCACCATCCTCTGTGTGAAAAAGTTGCCCCTTAGATCTGTTTTATATCTTTCCCCTCTCACCCTAAACCTATGTCCTCTGGTTCTGGACTCCCCCACCCCAGGGAAAAGACTTTGTCTACCTACCCTATCCATGGCCCTCCAGATTTTATAAACCTCTATAAGGTCACCCCTCAGCCTCCGATGCTCCAATGAAACTGTCCCTGCCTATCCAGCCTCTCCTTATAACACAAACCCTCCAGACCTGGCAACATCCTGGTAAATCTCTCCTGAAGCCTCTCCAGTTTAATAATCTTTACTCTGAGGCAATGTCTTCGAGTAAAAAGTGAGGTCTGCAGATGCTGGAGATCACAGCTGAAAATGTGTTGCTGGTTAAAGCACAGCAGGTTAGGCAGCATCTCAGGAATAGGGAATTCGACGTTTCGAGCATAATTCCTGATGAAGGGCTTATGCTCGAAACGTCGAATTCCCTATTCCTGAGATGCTGCCTAACCTGCTGTGCTTTAACCAGCAACACATTTTCATCTAAGGCAATGTCCTTGGGTTCTCGTTTCTCCTACCAATGGAAGCATCTTCTCAACATCCACTCTGTCCAGACCATTCAGTATTCTGTATGTTTCAGTTAGATTTCACCCCCCCTCCTCCGTTCCTTCTAAACTCCATCGAGTATAAGCCCAGAGTCCTCAAACATTCCTTATACATTAAGCTTTTCATTCCTGGGACCATTCTCGTGAACCTCCCCTGAACATGCTCCAGGGCCAGTCCATCCTTCCTGAGATATGGGGTCCAAAACTGCAGACAATACTCCAAATGTGGTCTGACCAGAGCCTTACAGACCCTCAGGAGGACACCCCTGTTTTTATATCAAAATCCTCTCAAACTAAATGCCATCATTGCACTTGCCTTCCTAATTACTAACTCAACCGACAAGTTTACTTTGAGAGAATCCTGGACTAGAACTCCCAAGTCTCTTTGTGCTTCAGATTTCTGAATTTTCTCCCCAGTTAGAAAATAGTCCATGTCTCTATTCTTCCGAATGAAGTGCATGACCTCACACTTTCCCATGTTATACTCCATCTGCCACTTCTTTACCCACTGTCTTCACGTGTCCAAATCCTTCTGCAACCTCCCCGCCTCCCCAGTGCTACCTGTCCCTCCACCCATCTTTATATCATCTGCAAACGTAGCCAGAATGCTCTCAGTTCCTTCATCGAGATCGTTAATGTATAAAGTAAAAAGTTGTGGTCCCAACACTGAGCCTTGCTGAACACCACTTGTCATCGGCTGCCATCCTGAGAAGGATCTTTTTATCCCCACACTCTGCCAGACGGCCCAGCTTCTATCCATGCTAGCACCTTGCCTCTGACACCATGGGCCCTTATCTTACTCAACAGCCTCCTGTGCAGCACCTTGTCCAAGGCCGCCTTGATATCCAGGTAGACAACACCCATTGACTCTCCTTGGTCTAACCTGCTTGTTACTTCCTCCAAAGAATTCTCGCAGATTTGTCAGGTATGACCTCCCCTTGGTGAAACCGTGGTGAAAGTGGTGCTTTTACACTGTAACGTGCCTCAGGAGTGGTAATCCAATAAACCTAGACACCAAAGCTGGAAGAAACTGTTGGAACCGTTTGGTTCCAGAGATAGTCTTAAGTGAGGGAAAAGAGACAGAGAGAGTTACGAAGGGAACCCCATTGTTCTGGTCGCAGGGTTATCGAAGACACAGCCAACAGCCCTGGGATTGAAACAGGTGGTGATCAAGGGGAGGAACTGAAAAGGCACAGAGATCCCAGAGCATCGTCAGACAGGATGAGGTTCCAGGGTGAAGTCATGGAGGGATCGGAAAAGGAAGATGGGAATCTTAACTTGGAGTGGGAAGGTGGTGGGCTGAGCGTGGAGAGAGGGTGTACAACAGGAGACCGGATGTTTGACTCCCGGGATGATAGAATGGTCCAGCATGAGGGATAACAAAGACACTGGGAAGCTCAGAGAGACACAGGGACCTTGGGATGTGTGTCCACGGATCACTGAAGGTGCCAGGACAGGCTCGTAGCCCGAATGAAGACAGCAGACAGGACACTTGCCTTAATCAGTCATGTCATAGGTTGTAAGAGCAGGGAGGTCATTATGGAGCTGTACAGGACTTTGGGGAGGCCTCAGCTGGAATCTAGTCATAGAATCAGAAAATCCCTACCATGTGAAAGCAGGTCATTTGGTCCAACCTGACCCTGTGAAGAGCATCCCAGCCAGATCCAGGTCCCTACGTTATCCCTGTATTCCCCATGACTAAACCACCTAGCCCACATACCCTTGAACACTATGGGCAATTTCCCACGGCCGATCCACCCTGACCGGCACATCTTTGGACTGTGGGAGGAAACCCACACAGACACAGGGAGAATGTACAAACTCCACACAGAGAGTCACCTGAGGCTGGGATCGGACCTGGGCCCCTGACGCTGGAAGGCCACAGCGCTAACCACTGAGCCCCTGTGCCACTCTATAGGAAGGATGTGATTGTACTGGTGGGGGTGAGGGGGAGATTCACCAGGATGCTCCCTGGGATGGAGCAGTTTAGCGACAGGGAGAGGCTGGATAAGCTCTGGTTCTTTTCTTTAGAGCAGGGAAGGCTGAGGGGCATCCTGATAGAGGGGTATAAGGTTCTGAGGGGCAGGGGCAGGGGGTGGGAAGCAGTTGGTCCCCTTAGTCGAAAGGTCAATAACAAGGGGGCATCACTTTAAAGTGAAAGGCGAGAGGTTGGGGGAGGGGGAATGTGAGGAACACCTTTTTCACCCAGACGGTGGGGGGAGGGGTTCTGGAATGCTCTGCCCGGGAGGGGGTGGTTGAGGAGGGGAACCTCACAACATTTAAAACCAACTTGGACAAGCGCTCGGAGGGTCATAACATGAAAGTCTATGGGGCTACGTGTGGGAAAGTGGGACTACTGCAGGCATAGTACAGACTTAATGGACCAAAGGGCCTCTTGTGTACTGTGTGATTCCCTGGATAAAGGTTTAGCCGAAGGTAGTTGTTTCAGTCAATGTAGACTTTGATTTTGATTCAGACCGTGACTGCCTACATCCTATTTAACCAGGAGCAGGGGAGCTGAGGCAGACCCTGCACTCACCCACTGTCTGCCCCCTGTAACCCCCACTGACAGGAAATAGTTTACTCAGATGGACGTGAGTCATGGAGAATAACACTGAGGTAGACGATAAAGACCCTTCCTGCTGCCGTGATTAAATTCAGCAAATTCAAATCCGAATTCCGCTCGTCTGTTCAGATATTCACTGCTTTTAAGTAGTGAACTTTCCTACCAGGCACAAGTTCACTGGATATTAACCATTTGGAGATTAAGTTTAACCATATAGATGCTGAAAGCACAGGCAGATGATAGAATCACAGAATCATACAGCACAGAAACACACCCTTCGGCCCAACCCGGCTATGCTGATCAGATATTCTAAGCTAATCTAGTCCCACCTGCCAGCACCCGGCCCATATTCCTCTAAACCCTTCCTATTCATATACCCATCCAGATGCCTTTTAAATGTTGTAATTGTACCAGCCTCCAGCACTTCCTCTGGCAGCTCATTCCATACACATACCACCCTCTGAATGAAAAACCCTTAGGTTCTTTTTAAATCTTGCCCCTCTCACCCTAAACCTATGTCCTCTAGTCCCCACCCCAGGGAAAAAAACCCTGTCTATTTATCCTATCCATGCCCCTCATGATTTTATAAACCTCTATAAGGTCACCCCCCAGCCTCCAATGCACCAGGGAAAATAGCCCCAGCCTGTTCAGCCTCTCCCCATAGTTCAAACGAAATAGTCAAGTTGTTCAGAGCGTCCATTGTAACCCGACTCCATCAGGTTAGGTTCCCTTCACTGAGAATCATTTAGGTGCTTTTATAATCAACTCTCTTTCACTGGGTCACACTCTGGGTTCGGACTCAGCGGCTTTGTTGGTTCAAATCCTACATCAGCGAATTGTGCGCAAACTCTAAACTGATATGCCCCATGCTTCATTTTTATAAATGGGTGGCTCAGTGGTTAGCACTGCTACCTCACAGTGCTAGGGACCCGGGTTCAATACTATACTCAGGTGACTGTGTGGAGTTTGCACATTCTCCCCGTGTCTGCGTGGGTTTCCTCTGAGTGCTCTGGTTTCCTCTCACAGTCCAGAAATGTGAGGTCAAGGTGGAATGGCCATGGGAAATTGCCCATAATGTCCAGGGACGTGCAGGCTTAGGTGGGTTAGCCATGGGAAAGGCAGTAGGATCGTGGGGTGGGTCTGGGTGGGATGCTCTTTGGAGGGTCAGTGCAGATTTGATGGTCCAAATGGCCTGTTTTGCACTGCAGGGATCCTGTGATACATATTCTGCTTTTCAGATCAGACATTAATCTGAAATCCTGCCCATTCTTGCAGGTGGGAGTTGATGATTGCAGGCACACTGTTCTGATGAAGAGCAAGGCAGCTGTCTATGACTCCTGGCCCAATATTCATCCTGAAAAATCAAATATAGGAACAGGAGGAGGGAATGTGCTTCCTCCAATAGATATGATCATGGCTGATTGTCCTCCTGGGTCCATGGTACCTGCTCTCTCTCCTACAGTCTTTCATTCTTCATTACTCCCTTGACTGATACAATGCTCTGAGGTATTGCAGGGTGCTATCCAAATGCAAGGGTTGCTTTTCCTCCTGTCTTGGCAGTGAATGGCTGGAAGTGCTCATGTACTAAGGTGGTAGGTCAGCAACTGATGTCACATGACTCACTTCACACTCCTTTGATTTGGAGAACACTACTGAGTGGCTACACTGTGAACATTACGGGGAGGGGTTATACTATTCAATGTTACTGGGGGGGTGACACTGTTGAATGTTACTGGGGGTTACACTGTTGAATGTTACTGGGGGGTGACACTGTTGAATGTTACTGGGGGTTACACTGTTGAATGTTACTGGGGGGTGACACTGTTGAATGTTACTGGGGGTGACACTGTTGAATGTTACTGGGGGGGTTACACTGTTGAACGTTACTGGGGGGGTTACACTATTGAACGTTACTGGGGGGGGTTACACTGTTGGATGTTACTGGGGGGGGTTACACTGTTGAATGTTACTGGGGGGTTACACTGTTGATTGTTACTGGGGGTGACACTGTTGAATGTTACTGGGGGGGTTACACTGTTGATTGTTACTGGGGGGTGATACTGTTGAATGTTACTGGGGGGTTACACTGTTGATTGTTACTGGGGGTTACACTGTTGATTGTTACTGGGGGTGACACTGTTGGATGTTACTGGGGGGTTACACTGTTGATTGTTACTGGGGGTGACACTGTTAAATGTTACTGGGGGAGTTACACTGTTGAACGTTACTGGGGGGGTTACACTATTGAACGTTACTGGGGGGGGTTACACTGTTGGATGTTACTGGGGGGGGTTACACTGTTGAATGTTACTGGGGGGGTGACACTGTTGAACGTTACTGGGGGGGTTACACTGTTGAATGTTACTGGGAGGTTACCCTGTTGAATGTTACTGGGCGGTTACCCTGTTGAATGTTACTGGGTAGTGACACTTGATTGTTACTGGGGGATGACACTGTTGAATGTTACTGGGGGGTTCCACTGTGGAATGTTACTGGGGGGGTTACACTGTTGAATGTTACTGGGGGGTGACACTGTTGAACGTTACTGGGGGGGTTACACTGGGCAAGAACACACAGGCATCTCCAACCAATGCCCATCCTCTGAGGTTCACAAAAAAGGAGAGCGAATAAATTGTGAACATTTGCAGTGAACCCCACAGTTAATGGAATATAAAGAACATGGCATTCAGACAGAACATTCACTTCCTCTCCATTTTCACCAGGGGAGCCCGTTAGTGAGCTTTTACTGGGTTACAAATCCACCTAACAATGAGAGAATTAGCGATATGTTTTCCCTGATTGAGGCAGTGAGTCAGCAGTCCTTTAACGTCGTCAGCTCCTGAGAAATGCATTGTATCTTGCAGCCTGCAGCCTCATAAATAAATAGGAGCTGTGTTTATGTTACAAGGAAAAACAGAAATGGAGCTACTTCTATGTATGCATGTGTGAGTGTCTGTGTGTGTGTGTGTGTGTGTGTGTCTGTGTGTGTGAGAGAGAGAAAGTGTGTGTGTGTGTGTGTGTGTCTGAGTGTGTGTGTGCGTGTGAGAGAGAGAGAGTGTGTATGTGTTTGACTGTCTGTGGGTCTGCCTCTGTGTGTGTGTATTTGTGTATGTGTATGTATGTATATGTCTGTGTGAGTGCACATGTGTATGTCTTTGTGTGCATGTCTGTTTGTATGTATATGTCTACGTGTATGTGTGTGTGTATGTGTGTGCGAATGTGCATATATGTCTGTGTCTGTGTATGCATATGTCTATGTGTGTCTGTGTGTATGCATATGTCTGTGTGTGTGTGCGAGTGGCAGGGTGCGGTGAGTGTATGTGTATGTGTCTGTGTCTGTATATATGTGTGTGTGCGTGATTTACACATGGATCAGACACACTTGTTCATGAACAGTGACATTGGATAAAACAGTTCTATTTCCAGTGAACGGTGCGAATATGGAGAGAGGAGGGAGCGGTCAAACCTCCCTGTGTTTGTGGGATTTGTGAAAAGGTGAATAAGGATTCTGAAATGATAAACTCACCAGGGGGTTGACCAGACCATGGGACTGCTCTCTCAGAGTGAGATGACTGGTTGATGGTTTAATCTGGGGGTCACTGTGCCTCAGGTGAGGGATAAGGTTGGGAAGGAGAACCCTTCCTGGTAATCTCAGGTGGTCTGGGAATTGAACCCACACTGTTGGGGTCCCTAAGAAACAGGAACAAGAGGTGGCCATTCAGCCCCTCAAGTCTCTGCCAATCAATATGATCAGAATGGACCGACATGCTTTGATTGCTCATTCCCCAGCCTGCACTCTGAGGGAGGCTCTCCCAATCCGAAACGTGAACTCTGATTTCTCCCAACAGACACTGCCTGACCTGCAGAGATTTTCCAGCAATATTTCGGAATGTTGTATCTTTGCCACTCTGTCTGTAGTATCTGTGCAAGGAATAGTTTTCTGTCTTGTTTTGAGGAAGGGGACAAATTGGGCAGTTTCTCTGATTATATAGATTTGTCGGTTTTGAAAACCCATCCCAACATCTAACAATAATCTTAAGTCTTCAAATTGAAGGTGAATTGAAATGGAATGAGAAGACTTGACCGGGCGAGCAGTGAGGATCAGGAATGCACTGTCTAGAGATATGGGGGAGGCAGGTTCAACGGAGAAATCCGAGGGAATACTGGGTGGTTGCTTGTGTGGGAATGGGGAGGGGGGGGGATACTGGGGAAAGGCAGCAGATTGGTACTGAGTCACACAACTGGGCTCGGGTGTGGGGTCAGGCTGCTGATGATGTGATCTGACACCCACCTCCACTTTCTTTCCAAAATGACAATAATGCCTACCAACCCAGCGGGCGTTGGATAGTTGCAAATTGGTCTCTGAGGTTCTGAGAGGTGCTTACGTGAATGCAAGGCTTTTCTCGAAGAAGCCACAGAGCGAACACCAACACAAGCAGTGCTTCACAAACAAACCTCTGGCAGCATCACCCAGCCCCATCACCAAACCCCATCACCCAGCCCCATCACCCAGCCCCATCACCAAACCCCATCACCCAGCCCCATCACCCAGCCCATCACCAAACCCCATCACCCAGCCCCATCACCCAGCCCCATCACCCAGCCCCATCACCCAGCCCCATCACCCAGCCCCATCACCCAGCCCCATCACCCAGCCCCATCGAGCAGGCCCCATCACCCAGGCCCCATCACCCAGGCCCCATCACCCAGGCCCCATCACCCAGCCCCATCACCAAGCCCCATCACCCAGCCCCATCACCAAACCCCATCGCCCAGCCCCATCGCCCAGCCCCATCGCCCAGCCTCATCGCCCAGCCTCATCGCCCAGTCCCATCGCCCAGCACCATCGCCCAGCCCCATCGCCCAGCACCATCGCCCAGCCCCATCACCCAGCCCCATCACCAAACCCCATCGCCCAGCCCCATCACCCAGACCCCACCCAGCCCCACCACCCAACCCCATCACCCAGCCCCATCACCCAGCCCCATCACTCAGCCCCATCGCCCAGCCCCATCGCCCAGCCCCATCGCCCAGCCCCATCACCAAACCCCATCACCCAGCCCCATCACCCAGCCCCATCGCCCAGCCCCATCGCCCAGCCCCATCGCCCAGCCCCATCGCCCAGCCCCATCGCCCAGCACCATCGCCCAGCCCCATCGCCCAGCCCCATCGCCCAGCCCCATCACCAAACCCCATCACCCAGCCCCATCGCCCAGCCCCATCGCTCAGCCCCATCGCCCAGCCCCATCGCCCAGCCCCATCACCAAACCCCATCGCCCAGCCCCATCGCCCAGCCCCATCGCCCAGCCCCATCGCCCAGCCCCATCGCCCAGCACCATCGCCCAGCACCATCGCCCAGCACCATCGCCCAGCACCATCGCCCAGCACCATCACCCAGCACCATCACCCAGCCCCATCACCCAGCACCATCACCCAGCCCCATCGCCCAGCCCCATCGCCCAGCCCCATCGCCCAGCCCCATCGCCCAGCCCCATCACCAAACCCCATCGCCCAGCCCCATCGCCCAGCCCCATCGCCCAGCCCCATCGCCCAGCCTCATCACCCAGCCTCATCACCCAGCCTCATCACCCAGCCCCATCACCCAACCCCATCACCCAACCCCATCACCCAACCCCATCACCCAGCCCCATCACCCAGCCCCATCACCCAACCCCATCACCCAGCCCCATCACCCAGCCCCATCACCCAGCCCCATCACCCAGCCCCATCACCAAACCCCATCACCCAGCCCCATCACCAAACCCCATCACCCAACCCCATCACCCAGCCCCATCACCCAGCCCCATCACCCAGCACCATCACCCAGCCCCATCACCCAGCCCCATCACCCAGCCCCATCACCAAACCCCATCACCCAGCCCCATCACCCAGCCCCATCACCCAGCACCATCACCAAACCCCATCACCCAGCCTCATCACCCAACCCCATCACCCAGCACCATCACCCAGCCCCATCAGCCAGCACCATCACCAAACCCCATCACCAAACCCCATCACCAAACCCCATCACCCAGCACCATCACCCAGCACCATCACCAAACCCCATCACCCAGCCCCATCACCCAGCCCCATCGCTCAGCCCCATCGCCCAGCCCCATCGCCCAGCCCCATCACCAAACCCCATCGCCCAGCCCCATCGCCCAGCCCCATCGCCCAGCCCCATCGCCCAGCCCCATCGCCCAGCACCATCGCCCAGCACCATCGCCCAGCACCATCGCCCAGCACCATCGCCCAGCACCATCGCCCAGCACCATCACCCAGCACCATCACCCAGCCCCATCACCCAGCACCATCACCCAGCCCCATCACCAAACCCCATCACCCAGCCTCATCACCCAACCCCATCACCCAGCACCATCACCCAGCCCCATCACCCAGCCCCATCACCAAACCCCATCACCAAACCCCATCACCAAACCCCATCACCCAGCACCATCGCCCAGCCCCATCACCAAACCCCATCACCCAGCCCCATCACCCAGCCCCATCGCCCAGCCCCATCGCCCAGCCCCATCGCCCAGCACCATCGCCCAGCACCATCGCCCAGCACCATCGCCCAGCACCATCGCCCAGCACCATCACCCAGCACCATCACCCAGCACCATCACCCAGCCCCATCACCCAGCCCCATCACCCAGCACCATCACCAAACCCCATCACCCAGCCTCATCACCCAACCCCATCACCCAGCACCATCACCCAGCCCCATCAGCCAGCACCATCACCAAACCCCATCACCAAACCCCATCACCAAACCCCATCACCAAACCCCATCACCCAGCACCATCGCCCAGCCCCATCACCAAACCCCATCACCCAGCCCCATCACCCAGCCCCATCGCTCAGCCCCATCGCCCAGCCCCATCGCCCAGCCCCATCACCAAACCCCATCGCCCAGCCCCATCGCCCAGCCCCATCGCCCAGCCCCATCGCCCAGCCCCATCGCCCAGCCCCATCGCCCAGCACCATCGCCCAGCACCATCGCCCAGCACCATCGCCCAGCACCATCGCCCAGCACCATCACCCAGCACCATCACCCAGCCCCATCGCCCAGCCCCATCGCCCAGCCCCATCGCCCAGCCCCATCGCCCAGCCCCATCGCCCAGCCCCATCACCCAGCCCCATCACTCAGCCCCATCGCCCAGCCCCATCGCCCAGCCCCATCGCCCAGCCCCATCACCAAACCCCATCACCCAGCCCCATCACCCAGCCCCATCGCCCAGCCCCATCGCCCAGCCCCATCGCCCAGCCCCATCGCCCAGCCCCATCGCCCAGCCCCATCGCCCAGCACCATCGCCCAGCCCCATCGCCCAGCCCCATCACCAAACCCCATCACCCAGCCCCATCACCCAGCCCCATCGCTCAGCCCCATCGCCCAGCCCCATCGCCCAGCCCCATCACCAAACCCCATCGCCCAGCCCCATCGCCCAGCCCCATCGCCCAGCCCCATCGCCCAGCCCCATCGCCCAGCACCATCGCCCAGCACCATCGCCCAGCACCATCGCCCAGCACCATCGCCCAGCACCATCGCCCAGCACCATCACCCAGCACCATCACCCAGCCCCATCACCCAGCACCATCACCCAGCCCCATCGCCCAGCCCCATCGCCCAGCCCCATCGCCCAGCCCCATCACCAAACCCCATCGCCCAGCCCCATCGCCCAGCCACATCGCCCAGCCCCATCGCCCAGCCTCATCACCCAGCCTCATCACCCAGCCTCATCACCCAGCCTCATCACCCAGCCCCATCACCCAACCCCATCACCCAACCCCATCACCCAACCCCATCACCCAGCCCCATCACCCAACCCCATCACCCAGCCCCATCACCCAGCCCCATCACCCAGCCCCATCACCCAGCCCCATCACCAAACCCCATCACCCAGCCCCATCACCAAACCCCATCACCCAACCCCATCACCCAGCCCCATCACCCAGCCCCATCACCCAGCACCATCACCCAGCCCCATCACCCAGCCCCATCACCCAGCCCCATCACCAAACCCCATCACCCAGCCCCATCACCCAGCCCCATCACCCAGCACCATCACCAAACCCCATCACCCAGCCTCATCACCCAACCCCATCACCCAGCACCATCACCCAGCCCCATCAGCCAGCACCATCACCAAACCCCATCACCAAACCCCATCACCAAACCCCATCACCCAGCACCATCACCCAGCACCATCACCAAACCCCATCACCCAGCCCCATCACCCAGCCCCATCACCCAGCCCCATCACCCAGCACCATCACCCAGCACCATCACCCAGCCCCATCACCCAGCCCCATCACCCAGCCCCATCACCAAACCCCATCACCAAACCCCATCACCCAGCCCCATCACCCAGCACCATCACCCAGCCCCATTACCAAACCCCATCACCAAACCCCATCACCCAGCACCATCACCAAACCCCATCACCCAGCCCCATCACCCAGCCCCATCACCCAACCCCATCACCCAACCCCATCACCCAACCCCATCACCCAGTCCCATCACCCAGCCCCATCACCCAGCCCCATCACCCAGCCCCATCACCCAGCCCCATCACCCAGCCCCATCACCCAGCCCCATCACCCAACCCCATCACCCAACCCCATCACCCAACCCCATCACCCAGCCCCATCACCAAGCCCCATCACCCAACCCCATCACCCAACCCCATCACCCAGCCCCATCACCCAGCCCCATCACCCAGCCCCATCACCAAACCCCATCACCAAACCCCATCACCAACCCCATCACCCAGCCCCATCACCCAGCACCATCACCCAGCCCCATTACCAAACCCCATCACCAAACCCCATCACCCACCCCCATTATCCTCCCCCATCACCCAGCCCCATCACCCAACCCCATCACCCAGCCCCATCACCCTGCTCTATCATCCAGCCCCATCACCCAGCCTCATCACCCAACCCCATCACCCAACCCCATCACCCAACCCATCAACTAGCCCCATCACCCAGCCCCTCACCCAGCCCCATCACCCAACCCCATCACCCAACCCCATCACCCAGCCCCATCGCCCAGCCCCATCGCCCAGCCCCATCGCCCAGCCCCATCGCCCAGCCCCATCGCCCAGCCCCATCGCCCAGCCCCATCGCCCAACCCCATCGCCCAGCCCCATCGCCCAGCCCCATCGCCCAGCCCCATCGCCCAGCTCCATCACCCAACCCATCACCCAACCCCCTCACCCAACCCCATCACCCAACCCCATCACCCAACCCCATCACCCAACCCCATCACCCAACCCATCAATTAGCCCCATCACCCAACCCCATCGCCCAACCCCATCGCCCAGCCCCATCACCCTGCCCTATCATCCAGCTCCATCACCCAACCCATCACCCAACCCCCTCACCCAACCCCATCACCCAACCCCATCACCCAACCCCATCACCCAACCCATCAATTAGCCCCATCACCCAGCCTCATCACCCAACCCCATCACCCAGCCCCATCACCCAGCCCCATCACCCAGCCCCATCACCCAACCCATCAACTAGCCCCATCACCCAGCCCCTCACCCAGCCCCATCACCCAGCCCCATCACCCAGTCCCATCACCCAGTCCCATCACCCAGTCCCATCGCCCAGTCCCATCGCCCAGTCCCATCGCCCAGCCCCATCGCCCAGCCCCATCACCCAGCCCCATCACCCAGCCCATCAACTAGCCCCATCACCCAGTCCCATCACCCAGTCCCATCGCCCAGCCCCAGCGCCCAGCCCATCACTCAGCCCCATCACCCAGCCCCATCACCCAGCCCCATCACCCACCCCCATCACCCACCCCCATTATCCACCCCCATCACCCAGCCCCATCACCCACCCCCATTATCCTCCCCATCACGCAGCCCCATCGCCCAGCCCCATCGCCCAGCCCATCACCCAGCCCCATCACCCAGCCCCATCACCCACCCCCATCACCCACCCCCATCACCCACCCCCATCACCCACCTCCATCATCCACCCCCATCACCCAGCCCCATCACCCACCCCCATTATCCTCCCCCATCACGCAGCCCCATCGCCCAGCCCCATCGCCCAGCCCCATCGCCCAGCCCCATCGTCCAACTCTATCACCCAACCCCATCACCCAACCCCATCACCCAACCAAACCACCCAATTCCACCACGTAGCACCATCACACAGCACCACCACCCAATCCCATCAACCAGCCCTACCACCCATAGCATTATATAGAGTGAGGGGATCATCATGTTATATAGAGTGAGTGGATCATGGCGTAATATAGAGTGAGGGGATTACGGTGCTTTATAAAGTGAGGGGATCATGGTGTTATATAGAGCGAGGGGATCATGGTGCTTTATAGAGTTGGGAAATCATGACATTATATACAGTGAGGGGATCATGGCGTTATATAGAGTGAGGGGATCATGGCGTTATATAGAGTGAGGTGATCATGGTGTTATATAGAGTGAGGGGATCATGGTGTTATATGGAGTGAGAGGGTCATGGTGTTATATAGAGTGAGAGGGTCATGGTGTTATATAGAGTGAGAGGTTCATGGCGTTATATAGAGTGAGGGGATCATGCCGTTATATAGAGTGAGGGGATCATGGCGTTATATAGAGTGAGAGGGTCATGGTGTTATATAGAGTGAAGAGATCATGGCGATATATAGAGTGAAGGGATCATTGCGTCATATAGAGTGAGGGGATTACGGTGCTTTATATTGAGTGAGGGGATCATGGTGTCATATAGAGTGAGAGGGTCACGCTGTTTTATATAGAATAAGGAGATCATTGCGTTATATAGAGTGAGGGGATCATGGCGTTATATAGAGCGAAGGGATCGTGGTGTTATATAGACTGAGAGAGTCATGGTGTTATATAGAGTGAGAGGGTCATGGCGTTATATAGAGTGAGGGGATCATGGCATTATATAGAGTGAGGGGATCATGGTGTTATATAGAGTGAGGGGATCATGGTGTTATATAGAGTGAGGGGATCATGGTGTTACATATAGAGTGAGAGGGTCATGGTGTTATATAGAGTGAGGGGATCATGGCATTATATAGAGTGAGGGGATCATGGCGTTATATAGGGTGAGGGGATCATGGTGTTATATAGAGTGAGGGGATCATGGTGTTACATATAGAATGAGAGGGTCATGGTGTTATATAGAGTGAGGGGATCATGGCGTTATATAGAGTGAGGGGATTATGGCGTTATATAGAGTGAGGGGATTATGGTGTTATATAGAGTGAGGGGATCATGGCGTTATATAGATTGAGGGGATTATGGCGTTATATAGAGTGAGGGGATCATGGCGTTATATAGAGTGAGGCGATTATGGCGTTATACAGAGTGAGAGGGTCATGGTGTTATATAGAGTGAGGGAATCATGGCATTATATAGAGTGAGGGAACCATGGTGTTATATAGAGTGAGAGGAATCATGGCGTTATATAGAGTGAGGGGATCATGGTGTTATATAGAGTGAGGGGATTATGGCATTATATAGTGCTAGAACGATCATGGCATTATATAGTGTGAGGGGATCATGACGTTATTTAGAGTGAGGGGATCATGGCGTTATATAGAGTGAGGGGATTATGGCGTTATATAGAGTGAGGGGATTATGGTGTTATATAGAGTGAGGGGATCATGGCGTTATATAGATTGAGGGGATTATGGCGTTATATAGAGTGAGGGGATCATGGCGTTATATAGAGTGAGGCGATTATGGCGTTATACAGAGTGAGAGGGTCATGGTGTTATATAGAGTGAGGGAATCATGGCATTATATAGAGTGAGGGAACCATGGTGTTATATAGAGTGAGAGGAATCATGGCATTATATAGTGTGAGGGGATCATGACATTATTTAGAGTGAGGGGATCATGGCGTTATATAGAGTGAGGGGATTATGGCGTTATATAGAGTGAGGGGATTATGGTGTTATATAGAGTGAGGGGATCATGGCGTTATATAGATTGAGGGGATTATGGCGTTATATAGAGTGAGGGGATCATGGCGTTATATAGAGTGAGGGGATTATGGCGTTATATAGAGTGAGGGGATCATGGTGTTATATAGAGTGAGGTGATCATGGTGTTATATAGAGTGAGGGGATCATCGTGTTATACAGAGTGAGGGGATCTTGGCGTTATATAGAGTGAGGGGATTATGGCGTTATATGGAGTGAGGTGATCATGGTGTTATATAGAGTGAAAGGGTCATGGCGTCATATGGAGTGAGAGGGTCATGGCGTTATATAGAGTGAGGGGATATTGGTGTTATATAGAGTGAGGGGTTCAGCGCATTATATAGTGTGAGGGGATCAGGGCATTATAGAGAGTGAGAGATTCATGGTGTTATATAAAGTGAGGGGATCAGGGCATTATATAGAGTGAGGGGATCATGGTGTTATATAGAGTGAGGGGATCATGGAGTTATATAGAATGAGAGTGTCATAGTGTTATATAGAGTGAAGGGATCATGGCGTTATATAGAGTGAGGGGAACATGGTGTAATATCGAGTGAGAGGGTCATGGCGTTATGTAGAGTGAGGGGATGATGGTGTTATATAGAGTGAGGTGATCATGACGTTATATAGAGTGAGGGGATCATGGTGTAATATAGAGTGAGAGTCTCATGGCGTTATATAGAGTGAGAGTCTCATGGTGTTATATAGAGTGAGGGGATGATGGCGTTATATAGAGTGAGGGGATCATAGTGTTATATAGAGTGAGAGGGTCATGGTTTTATATAGAGTGAGAGTGTCATAGTGTTATATAGAGTGAGGGGATCATGGCGTTATATAGAGTGAGAGTGTCATGGTGTTATATAGAGTGAGGGGCTCATGGCGTTATATAGAGTGAGGGGATCATGGTGTAATATAGAGTGAGGGGCTCATGGCATTATATAGAATGAGGGGATTATGGTGTTATATAGAGTGAGGGGCTCATTGCGTTATATAGAGCGAGGGGATCATGGCGTTATATTGATCAACAGGACAGGAAAAAGGAAGGTGATAAACAAGCTCCTAATTGTTATCATCACGGAAGGAGAGCAGTGAATCCGGATTCAGGCGGAGGTTGCTGTTGGTCGTCAGTGAGTGAACATTTGTTTTGAATTGGCTTGGCTGAAGTTGTCTTTTCCCTCAGATGAGGGTATTTCAAAATGTGGAGGTACAGATTTAAGGTGAGGGGGGGTCATGAGGCAAAATTTGTACAGAGAGAGTGGTCCGTGTGTGGAATGAACTTCCAGTGGAAATGGATGTATTTGCAATTACAATGTTTAAAGGACTTTTGAATGGATACGTTAATAGGAAAGGTTCAGTGGGATATGGGCCGGGAACAGGCAGCTGGGACTAGTTTAGTTTGGGATTATGGTCAGCATGGACTGGTTGGGTCGAAGGGTCTGTGTTCATGCTGTATTGTGTTGGGTCCTGGTCTTTTAAGCACAGTGCCTCTGTTAAACAACGGGTCCAGAAATAAGACCAGGAGAAACAAAACTGATCGATTTCCTCACTCAGTCAAATGAAGCAAGTCTGAGAAACAAATGTGTGGATCTACAGAAACTGGCCATTCAGCCCATGTTCTGGGGCTTCCACTCCTTGCCCACCCTCACGTCATCTCACCCCATCTCCACTTCCTTCTATCCCTCTCTCTCCCCTGGGTTTATCCACCTTCGTTTCCCCTCCAGCTGCCCCATCAACACCGTTCCCCTTGACCCCTCCCTGTGGGAGTCAGTCCCACATTCACCCCAATCTCTGCAGGGTGGCCGGTGGGGGCGGGGGGGGGGAAGGGAGATTTCTCCTGAACTCTAAAATGGATTTAC
This sequence comes from Hemiscyllium ocellatum, assembly GCF_020745735.1. NCBI lineage: Eukaryota > Metazoa > Chordata > Chondrichthyes > Orectolobiformes > Hemiscylliidae > Hemiscyllium > Hemiscyllium ocellatum. Next base: position 3,279,854 of record NC_083447.1, on the reverse strand, counting down.
TTGTGATTGTTTTAAATTCCTGGACCCTTTCATTCTGCTTCACACTCCCAGAAAACATCTCTCGACGCCTGTGCGACTTCAGATAATGTTAAAGCTTGAGATTGATTCGTTCCCTCAGCCTTTGTTGTCTGTTGTCTCGTCCCAGTCACTCGCAATTAGCTATCACACCAGATACACCAGATCTGCTCTGAGTATCTCCTGATTTCTCTCCAACCCCCAACCATCCTGTTCCACACTCAGAGTTAAATAATGCTATCAGAAGGATGTTTTGAAACTTGATAGGATGCAGAAAAGCTTTACAAGATGTTGGAGGGTTTGAGCTACAGGGAGAGGGTGAACAGGCTGGGGCTGTTTCCCCTGGAGCGTCAGAGGCTGAGGGGTGACCTTATACAGGTTTATAAAATTATGAGGGTCATGGATAGGGTAAATAGACAAGGACTTTTTCCTGTGGGTGAGGGAGTCCAGAACTAGAGGGCATAGGTTTAGGGTGAGAGGGGAAAAGATATAAAAGAGACCTAAGGGGCAACTTTTTCACACAGAGGGTGGTGCATGTGTGGAATGAGATGCCAGAGGAAGTGGTGGTGGTTGGTACAATTACAGCATTTAAAAGGCATCTGGATGGGTATATGAATAGGAAGGGTTTGGAGGGATATGGGCCAAGTGCTGGCAGGTGGGACTAGATTGGGATTCCTGATGAAGGGCTTATGTCCGAAACGTCGAATTTCCTATTCCTTGGATGCTGCCTAACCTGCTGTGCTTTAACCAGCAACACATTTTCAGCTGTGATCTCCAGCATCTGCAGACCTCATTTTTTACCCTTGGGATATCTGGTCGGCATGGACGGGTTGGACCAAAGGGTCTGTTTCTGTGCTGTGTGTCTCTATGACGATGGTTCCTACTCTCGGTTATGAGCAATATTAAACTGGAATCAGAAATATTCTCGTGAAATCTGACGACAAGGGGCTTTTGTGGACAGAGGTAGTGTCCTTACCCTGAGTCGGGACACATGGGTTCATTATCCATTTCTCCTGAGCTGTGCTGTAAACCACCTGGAGAGGTTTACCTTCAAACAGAATGGACAAGAGCAGAATGGGATTGTGGATTCTGGACCAGGCTGCTGTGAACTGGGCGAACTGTTTACCAAATCCTCACAGAAGGCAGTGCCAATGCAAGGTCATCTGCATTAAAACTTAACCCCTTCCTTTGCACTGAATTTCCAGTATTTTCTGTTTTTTTTTAATTTTAGAAAGTTCTCGGATTTTCAACATCTGCAGTCCCCGAGCGCGAGTACACCCTGCAGGGGGATCAGGAAGGGTCTGTCAAAGTGCTAGCAGAGAGGGCTGAATGGCCTCCTCCTGGACTGAGCAGTTGGCTGAGTTTTGTCACAATACAAAGAAGGTTTGGATGGAATTTTGGGGGATGTTGGTAAGGTGAGGGTGGGGGCAAAAGGACAGGAAATAAAGGGCAGGGGGCTGTTTATAAGAATGATTCCGGAGATGGAGGGCTTATATGAGGGAGCGGTTGATGACTCTGAGTCTGTACGCGATGGAGTTTAGAAGGATAAGGCGTGATCTAACTGAAACCTATAGAACACCGAGAGGAGGAGATGTTTCCACTAGTAGGAGAGACCGGAACCCGAGGGCACAGTGTCAGGGTGAAGGGACCTCCCTTTAGGACTGAGATGAGGAGGAATCTCTTCAGCCAGAGGGTGGGGACTGTGTGGAACTCACTGCCACAGAGATCTGTAGAGTACTGTGCACAATTCTGGTCACCCTGCTACAGGAAGATTGTTATTAAATTGGAGAGTATGCAGAAAAGATTTAGATTAGATTACTTACAGTGTGGAAACAGGCCCTTCAGCCCAACAAGTCCACACCAACCCGCCGAAGCGCAACCCACACATACCCCTACAGGCATGGCCAATTCACCTGACCCGCACATCTTTGGGAGGAAACCCACGCAGACACGGGGAGAATGTGCAAACTCCACACAGTCAGTCACCTGAGGTGGGAATTGAACCCAGGTCTCTGGTGCTGTGAGGCAGCAGTGCTAACCACTGTGCCACCCACAACATTTACTAGAATGCTACTAGAGCTAGAGGGTTTAAATTATAAGGACAGGCTGGATCATCTGTCATATCTTTCCCTGGAGCATCAGAGGCTGAGGGGTGACCTTTTAGAGGTTTATAAAATCATGGGGGGACATAGATAGGATAAATAGGCAAGGTATTTTCCCTGGGATGGGGGAGTCCAGAACTAGAGGGCATAGGTTTAGGGTGAGAGGGGAAAGAATTTAAAAGAGATCTGAGGGGTAGCCTTTTCACACACAGCATGGTGCATATATGAAACGAGCTCTTAGAATCCAGACAGTGTGGACCTAGGCCATTCAGCCCATCAAGTCCACACTGACCCTCCAACGAGCATCCCAGCCCCTACCATACCTATGGCTCCCACCTAGCCTGCACATCACTGGACACTGAAGGACAATCTCCCACAGCCAATCCACCCTAACCTGCACATATACGGACTGTGGGAGGAAACCCACGCAGACACAGGGAGAATGTGCAAACTCCACACAGACAGTCACCCGAGGCTGGAATTGAACCCGGGTCCCTGGCACCGTGAGGGAACAGTGCGAACCACTGACCCTCCTCAGGATGTGGTGGAGGCTGGAACAATTACAGCATTTCAGAGGCATCTGGATGGGTATATGAATAAGAAGGGTTTGGAGGGATATGGGCCGGGTGCTGGGAAATGGGACTAGATTGGGTTGGGATATCTGGTCAGCATGGATGGGTTGGATTGAAGGGTGCTGTATGACTCAACAGCTGTGGGGACCTAGTGCACTGAGGATAGGGATAGATGGGTTTTGGGTTAGTAAGAGTAAGGCAGGAGAATGGGGTTGAGACCCATATCAGCCACGACCGAATGGTAGAAGAGACGCGGTGGGCCGAATGGCCTGATTCTGCCGCTGGTTTGGAAAAGCTCACCTGATGAACATGATGATGCCGACTCTGGCGATGTCCTGATGCAGGATCACCCACGATTGCCGAATGAGCTCTTTCTGCTGCTCGGAGAGAGGCGGAGGGGGGTCAGAGTCCGAGGCTATCAGCTCTGACCCTGCCGCCTCCGGGCGGGGAACCGGACCGTGCACATCCCCAGCCGCTTTCCCGGGATCGAGCCCAGTCCCGGACAGAGCACAGCCCATGATCGACCCCAGCACTTCCCCCCCAACCACCCCCACCCCAAAAATAACCCCCACACAAACCCCCCCGAGATTAAATTCCCAACCGACCGAGGAATAAAAAAGATCCACTTGTTATTAAGCCCCCAGCATCTCTCCTGAACTGCAACCCACTCAAAGCGCTTCCATCCTCAATTCCGGGCGAGTTAATGATCCCCCAGCCCCCACTTCCCTCAATCCCCCTCCCCCTGAAATCCCCCAGTCCCGGAGAAAGCCGCACTCGGAGCCGGAAACTGCCCGGGATCGAACACGCTGCTCTCGGGGAGACCGAGGCTCACCCAGTCCCTTCAGAGACTGAGGGAACAGAGCTCAGCATCAGCAGCGACAGCAAAGGGGGAGGAGACCAGGGCAGGGCAGGGGAGAGGGGGAGGGGGTGGGGGACAGAGTGAGGGAGGAGAGAGGGAGGGAGGGAGAGGGAGGGAGGGAGAGGGAGGGAGGGAGAGGGAGGGATGGAGAGGGAGGGGTGGAGAGGGAGGGGTGGAGAGTAAGGGAAGAGAGGGAGGGGTGGAGAGTGAGGGAAGAGAGTGAGGGGTGGAGAGTGAGGGGTGGAGAGGGAGGGAAGAGAGTGAGGGGTGGAGAGGGAGGGAAGAGAGTGAGGGGTGGAGAGTGAGGGATGGAGAGGGAGGGGTGGAGAGGGAGGGAAGAGAGTGAGGGATGGAGAGTGAGGGGTGGAGAGGGAGGGAAGAGAGTGAGGGGTGGAGAGGGAGGGGTGGAGAGGGAGGGAAGAGAGGGAGGGGTGGAGAGTGAGGGATGGAGAGGGAGGGGTGGAGAGGGAGGGAAGAGAGTGAGGGGTGGAGAGTGAGGGATGGAGAGGGAGGGGTGGAGAGGGAGGGAAGAGAGTGAGGGGTGGAGAGTGAGGGGTGGAGAGGGAGGGAAGAGAGTGAGGGATGGAGAGGGAGGGGTGGAGAGGGAGGGAAGAGAGTGAGGGGTGGAGAGGGAGGGGTGGAGAGGGAGGGAAGAGAGTGAGGGAGGGAGAGGGAGGGATGGAGAGGGAGGGAAGAGAGGGAGGGGTGGAGAGGGAGGGAAGAGAGTGAGGGAAGAGAGTGAGGGAGGGAGAGTGACGGAAGAGAGTGAGGGATGGAGAGGGAGGGGTGGAGAGGGAGGGGTGGAGAGGGAGGGAAGAGAGTGAGGGGTGGAGAGTGAGGGGTGGAGAGTGAGGGGTGGAGAGGGAGGGAAGAGAGTGAGGGAGGGAGAGGGAGGGATGGAGAGGGAGGGAAGAGAGGGAGGGGTGGAGAGGGAGGGGTGGAGAGGGAGGGAAGAGAGTGAGGGAAGAGAGTGAGGGAGGGAGAGTGACGGAAGAGAGTGAGGGGTGGAGAGGGAGGGGTGGAGAGTAAGGGAAGAGAGGGAGGGGTGGAGAGTGAGGGGTGGAGAGTGAGGGGTGGAGAGGGAGGGGTGGAGAGGGAGGGAGGAGAGTGAGGGGTGGAGAGTGAGGGGTGGAGAGGGAGGGGTGGAGAGGGAGGGTGGAGAGGGAGGGGTGGAGAGTGAGGGGTGGAGAGGGAGGGAAGAGAGTGAGGGAGGGAGAGGGAGGGATGGAGAGGGAGGGAAGAGAGGGAGGGGTGGAGAGGGAGGGAAGAGAGTGAGGGAAGAGAGTGAGGGAGGGAGAGTGACGGAAGAGAGTGAGGGATGGAGAGGGAGGGGTGGAGAGGGAGGGAAGAGAGTGAGGGATGGAGAGGGAGGGGTGGAGAGGGAGGGGTGGAGAGGGAGGGGTGGAGAGGGAGGGGTGGAGAGGGAGGGAAGAGAGTGAGGGAGGGAGAGTGACGGAAGAGAGTGAGGGATGGAGAGGGAGGGATGGAGAGTGAGGGATGGAGAGGGAGGGGTGGAGAGTGAGGGGTGGAGAGGGAGGGGTGGAGAGGGAGGGAGGAGAGTGAGGGGTGGAGAGGGAGTGGTGGAGAGGGAGGGAGGAGAGGGAGGGGTGGAGAGTGAGGGGTGGAGAGGGAGGGAAGAGAGTGAGGGAGGGAGAGTGACGGAAGAGAGTGAGGGATGGAGAGGGAGGGATGGAGAGTGAGGGATGGAGAGGGAGGGGTGGAGAGGGAGGGGTGGAGAGTAAGGGAAGAGAGGGAGGGATGGAGAGTAAGGGAAGAGAGGGAGGGGTGGAGAGTGAGGGAAGAGAGTGAGGGAAGAGAGTGAGGGAGGGAGAGTGAGGGGTGGAGAGTGAGGGGTGGAGAGGGAGGGAAGAGAGTGAGGGATGGAGAGGGAGGGAAGAGAGTGAGGGATGGAGAGGGAGGGAAGAGAGGGAGGGAGGGAGAGGGAGGGGTGGAGAGTGAGGGATGGAGAGGGAGGGAAGAGAGTGAGGGATGGAGAGTAAGGGAAGAGAGTGAGGGAGGGAGAGTGAGGGATGGAGAGGGAGGGAAGAGAGTGAGGGATGGAGAGTAAGGGAAGAGAGTGAGGGAGGGAGAGTGAGGGATGGAGAGGGAGGGAAGAGAGTGAGGGAGGGAGAGGGAGGGGTGGAGAGTGAGGGATGGAGAGGGAGGGAAGAGAGTGAGGGGTGGAGAGTGAGGGAAGAGATTGAGGGATGGAGAGGGAGGGAAGAGAGTGAGGGGTGGAGAGTGAGGGAAGAGATTGAGGGATGGAGAGGGAGGGATGGAGAGGGAGGGATGGAGAGTAAGGGAAGAGAGTGAGGGAGGGAGAGTGAGGGATGGAGAGGGAGGGAAGAGAGTGAGGGGTGGAGAGGGAGGGAAGAGATTGAGGGATGGAGAGGGAGGGAAGAGAGTGAGGGATGGAGAGGGAGGGAAGAGAGTGAGGGAGGGTGAGGGAGGGATGGAGAGGGAGGGATGGAGAGGGAAGGAAGAGAGTGAGGGAGGGAGAGGGTGGGATGGAGAGGGTGGGAAGAGAGGGAGGGGTGGAGAGGGAGGGATGGTGAGGGATAGAGAAGGAGGGAAGAGAGTGAAGTGGGGAGAGGTTGGGGGGAGAGGGAAGGAGGAGATAATCGGGTAGAGAATGCGGGATGGAGAGAGGGAGAGAAAGGGAGAATGGAGAGTGAGGGGGGGAGAGAGTGGGGGGGTTGAGTGGGAGAGTGAGGGATTGGAGAGAATCAGGATTGGAGTGAGATTGGGGAGTGAGTGAGGGATGGAGAAAGAGAGAGGGAGAGAGATGTCAGAGGGAACGGAGGGGAGACAGAGAAAAGCGGGGGGGGGGGGGAATCCAGAGAGAGAGGGAGAGAGAAGATAAAGGGATAGAGAAAGGTGTGATGGGCAAGGGAAAGAGAGAGGGAAGTGGAGGCAAGAGAGGGAAGACGAAAAGGAGGAGAATGTGGGAGGACAGAGGGAGTGAGGGAGAGAAGAAATCAAGGAATACAATGTCAGGGAGAAGGAGGGGGGAGAGAGAGGGGACTGCAGATGGAGAGAGAGTGAAATAAGCAAAAAAAAGTGAAAGTCAGGGAGAGGGCGAGTGAGGGGAAAGAGAGGGGGGAGATAGAGAGAAGGGCAAGGAGAGGCAGAGTGAGAGAGTGGGGCTCAGAGAGAGAGAGAGAGAGAGAGAGTGAGACTGGGAGGTGGGGACAGCATTTGAGAATTAGTGAGGGGTGGGGTAGAGAGAATGAAGAGATGAAGAAAGGTGCCTGTTGGGGAGAGACAGAGATTAAAGGGACGATAAGAAAAGGTGATGGGAGAGAGAAAGACAGGACGAGAAAGGAATTTATGACAGAGTGACAGAGTGGGAGGGTGAAAGACTGAGAAAGAGCGAGAGACAGAGAGAGTAAGGGAGAGAGTGAGTGAGTGAGTGGGGGAATACTTGAGAGTAAAGGGAATAAGAGGCTGACTGAGTGAAGGTGTGGGTCTGAGTGGAGGAGTGAGAAATGGAGAGATGAGCGAGAGAGTGAGGGTGGAGTGGGACTGACTGGGTCAATGTTCACTGAAAGGTCCTGTGCCTGGGGGAGGTCAGAATCCCAGTGGGTGCAGGGCCAGGATTGGCAACTGAGGAATGGACCACCCACTGGATCCACATCACCTCCCCCGCCTCCCCCCCGCCCCGCCCCGACTCCCTCAGCAATCAGTGCAGCGATGGGCAGAAGGGTCTGCTCTCTGGAGAATGCAGAGCTCGGTGAGGGGAGGGGGGAGTGTTTGGCGAGGGGTTTGGGGGTTGGTGGATTGAGGAGAGGAATGAGATGGGGCACTCAGTGAGAGTGTGGGGGGGACACAGTGGGAGTGTGGGGGGAATCTGTGGGAGTGTGGGGTGAGTCGGTGGGAGTGTGGGGCGTTGGTGGGAGTGTGGGGGGAGCCAGTGGGAGTGTCGGGGGTCAGTGTGAGTGTGGGGGGAGCCAGTGGGAGTGTTGGGGGTCAGTGTGAGTGTGGGGGGAGCCAGTGGGAGTGTGGATGGAGTCAGTGGGAGTGTGGGGGGGGGTCAGTGGGGAGTTTGGGGGAGTCAGTCAGTGGGAGTGTCGGGGGTCAGTGTGAGTGTGGGGGGAGTCAGTGGGAGTGTGGAGGGAGTCAGTGAGAGTATGGGGGGAATCTGTGGGTGTGTGGGGTGAGTCAGTGGGAGTGTGGGGTGAGTCAGTGGGAGTGTCGGGGGTCAGTATGAGTGTGGGGGGAGCCAGTGGGAGTGTGGATGGAGTCAGTGGGAGTGTGGATGGAGCCAGTGGGAGTGTGGGGGGGGGGTCAGTGGGGAGTTTGGGGGAGTCAGTCAGTGGGAGTGTCGGGGGTCAGTGTGAGTGTGGGGGGAGCCAGTGGGAATGTGGGGTGAGTCAGTGGGAGTGTGGGGTGAGTCAGTGTGAGTGTGGGGGGAGCCAGTGGGAGTGTGGATGGAGTCAGTGGGAATGCGCGGGGGGGTCAGTGGGGAGTTTTGGGGAGTCAGTTAGTGGGAGTGTGAGGTGAATAGGTGGGAGTTGGCTGAGGTTTCTGTTCTACTGTGTGACACCAATGGAGGAAGTGCGGGTGCTGTGTATTTGAGGAGCTCTGTCTGATACTGGGACACTGACCATGCGGAGAGTTTGTATCACTGCCTGGACCGAGCTCCAATGGCCAGGCAAGTTCGTTTATTCGATGCTTTGATCTGAGCTGTTTCCTGGCTCTCAGCAAATCCCAATAATAGAGGAGCTGCCCATTAATGCACAGTGATATTGTTACAAAGGTCAGATGTCAGCAGGGGAGATCTCTGCAGCATGCCGCCTTGGAAGGTCTGGCTATTGGCCGTGATGAAGAAAGATTCTGCAACTAATTGCAGCTCTTTAGAGTCTAGCTCAGGGGAGTGTGCAGGGCTATGGGCTGTGGGTATCTCAGGTAATGGGGGCTGAAATACTGAAGCCCCTTTGAGAGCGAGGCCCACTCCTGTTCTCCAGACTTTCAGGAATACCCCCTACCTGACTTTCGACCAGCAATGAATCATTCTTCCAAGTCCCAACGTATCCCCCTACAACGGAGCACCTGACAACACCATCTGGTGATCATAGTCGGGGGCCTTTCAGCTCCTCCCCCAACCCCTGAGGCTGTGCAGAGGTGATGCTGGTGCAGTGTTAACGTTACTGCACTAGGTCTGTGATATTACTAGTGTTAATGTTACTGCACTAGGCCCATGATATTACTTGTGGTAATGTTACTGCACTAGATCTGTGATATTACTAGTGGTAATGTTGCTGCACTAAGTCTATGATATTACTAGTGGTAATGTTACTGTACTACACCGTGATATTACTAGTGGTAATGTTACTGCACTAGATCTGTGATATTACTAGTGGTAATGTTACTGCACTAGATCTGTGATATTATAGCGGTAATGTTACTGCACAAGGCCCATGATATTACTAGTGGTAATGTTGCTGCACTAGGTCTGTGATATTACTAGTGGTAATGTTACTGTACTAGACCTGTGATATTACTAGTGGTAATGTTACTGCACTAGATCTGTGATATTATTAGTGGTAATGTTACTGCACTAGACCTATGATATTACTGGTGGTAATGTTACTGCCCACGACATTACTAGCGATAATGTTACTGCACTAGGCCCACGATATGACTAGTGGTAATATTACTGCACTAGGCCCGTAATATTACTAGTGGTAATGTTACTGCACTAGTCTCGCGATATTACAAGCAGTAATGTTACTCGACTAGGCCCACAATATTACTAGTGGAAGTGTTACTGCACTAGGACCATGATAGAACTAGTGATAACGTTTCTGCATTAGGCTCGCGATATTACTAGTGGTAATGTTACTGCAATAGGACCATGATATTATTAGTGGCAATGTTACTGCACTAGGCCCACAATATTACTAGTGGTAATGTTGCTGCACTAGGCTCGCGATATTACAAGCAGTAATGTTACTGGACTAGGCCCGCAATATTACTAGTGGAAATGTTACTGCACTAGGACCGTGATATTACAAGCAGTAATGTTACTGCACTAGGCCCACGATATGACTAGTGGTAATATTACTGCACTAGGCCCGTGATATTACTAGTGGTAATGTTACTGCACTAGTCTCGCGATATTACAAGCAGTAATGTTACTCAACCAGGCCCACAATATTACTAGTGGAAATGTTACTGCACTAGCACTAGGACCATGATATTATTAGCGGTAATGTTACTGTACTAGGCCCACAATATTACTAGTGGTAATGTTGCTGCACTAGGCTCGCGATATTACTAGTGGTAATGTTGCTGCACTAGGCTCGCGATATTACAAGCAGTAATGTTACTGTACTAGGCCCACAATATTACTAGTGGAAATGTTACTGCACTAGGACCGTGATATTACTAGTGGTAATGTTACTGCATTAGACCCGCGATATTACTAGTGGTAATGTTACTGTATTAGGACCATGATATTACTAGTGGTAATGTTAATGCACTAAGCTCGCAATATTACTAGTGGTAATGTTGCTGCACTAGGCCCATGATATTACTAGTGGTAATGTTACTGCTCTAGGTCTGTGATATTGCTAGTGGTAATGTTGCTGCACTAGGCCCAGGATATTAATAGTGCCAGCGTTACCGCACTAGGTCTATGACATTACTAGTAATAATGTTACTGCACTAGGCCCACGATATTACTAGTGGTAATGTTACTGCACTAGACCCGTGATATTACTAGTGGTAATGTTATTGCACTAGTCTCGCGATATTACAAGTAGTAATGTTACTGGACTAGGCCCACAATATTACTAGTGGAAATGTTACTGCACTAGGACCGTGATATTACTAGTGGTATTGTTACTGCACTAGGCCTACGATATTACTAGTGGTAATGTTACTGCAATTGGACCATGATATTACTAGTGGTAATGTTACTGTACTAGGCCCACAATATTGCTCGTGGTAATGTTACTGCACTAGGCTCGCGATATTACTAGTGGTAATGTTACTGTACTAGGCCCACAATATTACTAGTGGTAATGTTGCTGCACTAGGCTCGCGATATTACTAGTGGTAATGTTGCTGCACTAGGCTCGCGATATTACAAGCAGTAATGTTACTGTACTAGGCCCACAATATTACTAGTGGAAATGTTACTGCACTAGGACCATGATATTGCTTGTGGTAATGTTACTGCATTAGGCCCGCGATATTACTAGTGGTAATGTTACTGCACTAGGACCATGATATTGCTTGTGGAAATGTTACTGCACTAGGCCCACAATATTACTAGTGGTAATGTTACTGCACTAGGTCCTTGATATTACTAGTGGTAATGTTACTGCACTAGGCTCGCGATATTACTAGTGGTAATGTTACTGCACTAGGCTTGCGATATTACAAGCAGTAATGTTACTGGACTAGGCCCACAATATTACTAGTGGTAATGTTACTGCATTAGGCCCGCGATATTACTAGTGGTGATGTTACTGCATTAGAACCATGATATTACTAGTGATAATGTTACTGCATTAGGCCCGCGATGTTACTCGTGATAATGTTACTGCACTAGGAACATGATATTACTAGTGGTAATGTTACTGTACTAGGCCCGTGATATTACTAGTGGTAATGTTACTGCACCAGGCCTGTGATATTGCTAGTGGTAATGTTACTGCACTAGGCCCGCGATATTACTAGTGGTAATGTTACTGCACTAGGCCCACGATATTACTAATGGTAATGTTACTGCACCAGGCCCGTGATATTACTAGTGGCAATGTTACTGCACTAGGCACATGATGTTACCTAATATGGTGACAAAGCATCTGAAAATGAACCTTCCAGCTCAGCGAGCAAACCTACATCCGAACCTCAACCTGAGCTACAAATCCAAACCCGCTAGCTGAAATATATCCTTGCTATTTTGCTGTTCAATTTCCCTTGGAATAAATTATTACATTATGTTAGATACCCTAATTACGTGTTGCCAATTCTTCCAGCCCGGTTATCTTTGCAGCTTCCAATTCTTAAATGATTCCAATTTCACTTTTAGCCTGTGCACTCGATTTGATCTCATTCCTTTTTGTTCATTCCTGGGATGTGGCTAATGTCTATCCCTAATCGCCCAGAAGGCAATGAATGGCCAGAACAGAGAAGGATGGCAAACCTCCTTCCCAAAAGACATTAGTGATGCAAGAGGTTTTATGTCCCTCAGCAGTATTTATCACTGAGAATAACCTTTAATTCCACAAATGTTTTGAGGCCATATTTCCCCATCTCCCCTGGTGAGATTCGAACCATTGACCTCAGAATGTTATTCTCGATTATTACCCCAATGAGTATTAAAAGCTAGACTCATGGTGATTGTCAAAAGCCCCACCAGGCTCACTGATGTCCTTTAGAGAAGGAAACTGCCATCCTTACCCGGTCTGGCCTACATGTGACTCCAGGCCCACACCAATGTGTCGACTCTTAGCTGTCCTCTGAACCAACCCTGTCAAGGGGCAATGAGAGAGCGCAACAAATACAGGCCCCTGCAGCAATGCCCACATCCCACAGAAACTCAGATATTGATGAAGTGGTCAAGGCAGGTACAGTTCCAACATTTCATAGAATCCCAACAGTAGGGCATTCAGCCCATCAAATCCACGCCAACCCTCTGAAGAGCATCCCACCCTGTCCCTGTAACCCTGCATTCCCCGTGGCCAATCCACCCTAACCTGCACACCTTTAGATTGTGGGAGGAAACCGGAGCACCTGGAGGAAACTCACACAGACACGGCGAGAATATGCAAACTCCACACAGACAGTTGCCTGAGGGGGGAATCGAACCCTGGTCCCTGGCGCTGTGAGGCAGCAGTGCTAACCACTGAGCCACTGAGCCACAAAGGGCATTTGGACAGGGACATGGATAGGAAAGGTTTGGAAGGATCGGAGCCAAAGGCAAGCAGATGGGAATGGTTCAGTTTTGGAAGCCGGGTCAGCATGGACACGTTGGGCCGAAGGGCCTGTTTGCACGCTGTATGACTCTATGATTAGGAGCCAACGTAGCTCAGGGAGCTGAAAGAGTGATGGGGGTGAGAGTTCAGGACATGGGCAAACACTTGGATGAAACTCAAACTCATGAGGGACAGGGAATGAAATGGGATCCAGAGGACAGCAGGAGTTTCTCGAAGCTTGGGTGAGGGTTTCAGTTTGAGCTGAGTGGTGAGGGGACAGGGATAAATTCACTGGGTGACACTCTATACCTTTTCAAAGAAAACCACTCATGCCTTCAATATAACTGACGCTCAATCACAAACTCTCTCCGTGCCTGCAGTCAATGCCTCTCTGGCTGACTGTTTCCTGTACTTCGTTTCCTCTTTATTTTTCATGGCAGATTTCTAATGTCGTAGAACATTCTGGAGCCACACAGCTCTTTCTGAAAACCGCGGGTGTCCTGGTTACAAAGGGCCAGCTCTGATGGAGGAAGGGCTTCAGCACACGACAGTGACAATGCAGATTGATGAAGTCATCTCCATGCAGTGTGAAAAATGGGCTGGAGGTGGACCCCTGCCTGTTGTTCTATTCCTAATGACATCTTTACAATGAGAATAAAGTCTCTGAGCTACCCAGAACAAAAAGAAATCTGTGCGTCTCTAGAATGTCAATGAGGTAATTAGAGATAATGACACTCGGAGTTCCCTTAGGTCCCTGAGTGCTTTACTTTATCTCAGGAAATGAAACCCTTGTGGTCAGCGCTTACTGCCACAATGCAAATCAAGAAATTTCCCTCACCTTCACCTGTAGGAGTTAGCTATAAGGCCAAGTATCTGGCAGATTGTCAGAGAGGTGAATGGAGCTGGTCAGAAATCACACGACACCAGGTTATAGTCCAACAGGTTTATTTAAAATCACAAGGTTTTGGAGCGCTGCTCCTTCAACGATTGGAGTCACAGAATCATTTAATCAGATTATAGGTCATCTCTTCAGTTGTTATCCAGTTGTTGACACTTTACTCACCCGTTCCCGATGAAGGGCTCCTGCCCGAAACGTTGATTCTCCTGCTCCTTGGATGCTGCCTGACCTGCTGCGCTTTTCCAGCAACACACTCTCGACTCTGATCTCCAGCATCTGCAGTCCTCACTGTCTCCTACTTTACTCACACGGGGGTCGAACACTCTCGGTCACCTGCAGAGACTTATTCAACAATCCACTCACACCGTTTGTGTGACAATTTGATCTTTGCAGTTCGCACGTTCTCCCCGTGTCTGCGTGGGTTTCCTCCGGGTGCTCCGGTTTCCTCCTATAGTCCAAAGATGTGCGGGTCAGGTGAATGGGCCATGCTAAATAGCCCATTGTGTTAGGTGCATTAGTCAGAGGGAAATGGGTCTGGGTGGGTTAGTCTTCGGAGGATTGGTGCAGACTGGTTGGGCCGAAGGGCCAGTTTCCACACTGTAGGGAATCTAATCTCTCTGCCGACAAATTCTGTGACTGTATGCTTCTTTCACACTTCACCTATAAGACCATAAGACCATAAGATATAGGAGTGGAAGTAAGGCCATTCAGTCCATCGAGTCCTCTCCGCCAATCAATCATGGCTGATGGGCATTTCAGCTCCACTTACCAGCGTTCTCCCCGTAGCCCTTAATTGAGACAACAAGAATCTATCAATCTCGGCCTTGAAGACATTTAGCGTCCCGGCCTCCACTGCACTCCGTGTCAATGAATTCCACAGGCCCACCACTCTCTGGCTGAAGAAATGTCTCCACATTTCTGTTCTGAATTGACCCCCTCTAATTCTAAGGCTGTGTCCACGGGTCCTAGTCTCCTTGCCGAACGGAAACAATTTCCTAGCGTCCACCTTTTCCAAGCCATGTATTATCTTGTACGTCTCTATTAAGTCTCCCCTCAATCTTCTAAACTCCAACGAATACAATCCCAGGATCCTCAGCCGTTCCTCATATGTTAGGCCTGCCATTCTAGGGATCATCCGTGTGAATCTCCGCTGGACACGTTCCAGTGCCAGTATGTCCTTCCTGAGGTGTGGGGACCAAAACTGGACACAGTACTCCAAATGGGGCCTAACCAGAGCTTTATAAAGTCTCAGTAGCACATCTCTGCTTTTATATTCCAACCCTCTTGAGATAAGAGACAACATTGCATTCGCTTTCTTAATCACGGACCTGACGAAAGGGCAGTGCTCTGAAAGCTTGTGATTTCAACTAAACCCGTTGGACTATAACTTGGTGTCATGTGCCTTCTGACTTTGACATAAAATTGAATCTCTGTACTTTGGGAGGCCAAGGGTTCAGGACCACCTGACACCCACTGGGGATGTAACCTTGTGCTCCAAATGTAATGAGATTTTTCTTTCACTCTCATTTTTCTTTTTGTTTGTATTTTCTTGCTTTTTTTCCTTGCGTTTCTAAATCCATCATCTTCCAAACTAGCTTTTGCAGGTTGATGTTTAAAACCATTCCGAATCCAGCACAGCTGGCTGGTATTAACCGAGTCAGAGCCACACCGTCACGTCTGGGTTTAATGTTGACTCAATGCTGCTCAATCTTATTGACACCCCTCATGATTTTATAAACCTCTATAATGTCACCCCTCAAACTCCTACTCTCCAGGGAAAACAGCCCCAGCCTCTCCTTATATCTCAAACCCTCCAACCCCAGATGTTTTCTGAACCCCTCTCCAGTTTAATAATCTCCTTCTTATAGCTGGGCAACCAGAACTGGACACAGTATTCCAGGAGAGGTCTCCCCCAATGTCCTGTACACCCTCAACATGATGTCCCAACTCCTGTACTCAAAGGACTCAGCGATGAAGGCAAGTGTGCTAAACACCTTGTTGACTGCCCTGTCTAGATGTGAAGCAAAATTATGTATGGGTAGATTAGATTAGACTTACAGTGTGGAAACAGGCACTTCGGCCCAACAAGTCCACACCGACCCGCCGAAGCGAAACCCACCCATACCCCTACATTACCCCTTACCTAACACTACGGGCAATTTAGCATGGCCAATTCACCTGACCCGCACATCTTTGGACTGTGGGAGGAAACCGGAGCACCCGGAGGAAACCCACGCAGACACGGGGAGAACGTGCAAACTCCACACAGTCAGTCGCCTGAGCCGGGAATTGAACCCGGGTCTTCAGGCGCTGTGAGGCAGCAGTGCTAACCACTGTGCCACCGTGCCGCCCACAAATATAGGTAGTTCTCCTATAACGTGACAATTGTGCTCTTGCGTAACCACCACCTCCCCCCCATTATAGTAAAATCACGCTTCAGAAACAGTGCTTAAAATGTGGGTGATGTAATCGCGTTAGAGCCAACACACATTTTAAAAGGTTACACTTTAGAAACAGTGTCCCCAGTTCATCAATCACGTGACAGTGAATTCCCATTAACGCCTTGTGCATTACAGAAGAACGACCTGTCTCTGTGTTCCACAATACTGCCCAGGGCCCTGCCATCCATTGTTTGTTTGACCAAAATGCAATACCTCATATTTATCCAAATTAAACTCCATCTGCCACTCCTCAGCCCATTGGCCCAACTTATCAAGATCTCGTTGTAATCTTAGACCATCTTCTTCACTGGGAGAAAGTGAGATGCTGGAGATCAGAGCTGAAAATGTGTTGCTGGAAAGGTGCAGCAGGTCAGGCAGCATCCAAGGAGCAGGAGAGTCGACTTTTCGGGCATGAGCCCTTCTCCTGAAGAAGGGTGCTGCCTGACCTGCTGCGTCTTTCCAGCAACACATTTTCAGCATCTGCTTCATTGTCCAGTTTTGGTGTCAATCCCCAAACTTCCTAATCATGTCTCCTATATTCTCATCCAAATTGTTTGAAGAGTCGAACACAATTTGAAACATTAACTCTGCTTCTCTCTCTCCCTCTCTCTGTCTCTGTCTCTCTCTTTCTCTCCAAAGATGCTGCTAGACCTGCTGAGTTTCTCCAGCAGTTTCTGTCTGTCTAGTGTTCAGATCTCTGCCTTTCCCCACAGGTCTATTCATGCTGGGCTGCAAGTATTTCAGCTCCAGGGTTCCCAGGGCCTCAGTGAAGACACTGTTTCTCAGTCTGGGACCCCCCTCCCCATTGACTGGGTCACACTCAGAGACCAGACACAGGGCTGAAAGAGGGGGGGGGGGGGTCTCACTGAACTGAAGGGGAGACAGACGCCTGTCCTAGCACTGCCCACCTCCTTTTCTTCACAACAGACACTCTCTCTCACACACACCCACTCTCTCCCTCACACACATCCACTCTCTCCCTCACACACACTCATTCTCTCTCATGCACACACCCACTGTCTCTCACAAACACACTCACTGACTCTCTCTCTTCCCCCCCCCCACACACACACTCACTCTTTCTCACACACACACTCACGTTTTCTCTCTCTCACACACACGCACTCTGTCCTGTCTTTCCCTTTCCCTTTCTCTCTCTCTCTCTCTCTCTCTCTGTCACTATCACTCTCACTCTCACTCAGAGCAGGAGAATCAGTTCTGATAGTGGAGAGTTGGAGAGTTTCTACGAATGGAAGACAGACTCCAATGATGCTAAGGGTCACTGGATTAATGAATACTGTCTGTCTCAATCCAGATGGCCCTGGTTAACCATTGTTTTATCGAATTGTAGCCCGGAAAAGGAGTTTAATGTTCATTATCTTGTTACTGTGACTCTCCTGTTTGGATTGTTATCAGTTAATTGATTTGAATGGGTTGACATTTAAATGGAGAGTGATGGATAGTTCTGAGCCTGTTAGTATCTCACTGGAAGGCTGTTTCCTGGTGGAATGGGATTGACACTCAGGGTTGTCACTGGTTAAGCCCAGCATTTATTACCCCATCCCTAATTGCCCAGAGGGCAGTTAAGAGTCAAACACATTGCTGTGGGTCTGGAGTCACGTGTAGGTCTGAACAGGTAAGGATGATTTGGAGACGCCGGTGTTGGACTGGGGTGTATAAAGTTAAAAATCACACAACACCAGGTTATAGTCCAACAGGTTTAATTGGAAGCACTAGCTTTCGGAGCGCTGCTCCTTCATCAGGTGATAGTCCTGATGAAGGTGATAGACCTGATGAAGGTGGTAGTCCTACCACCTGATGAAGGAGCGACGCTCCAAAAGCTAGTGAGCTTCCAGGTAAGGATGGCCGTTTCCTTCCCCAAAGGACACTAGTGAACCAGATGGGATTTTCTAATTATTGTCAATGGATTCATGGTCATCATTAATTCCACCTTTTTTTTGGGTGGGATTTGAACCCGTGTCCCCAGGACATTATCTGTGTCTCTGGGTTGATAGTCTGGGCCACCACTTCCCCTCTCTCAGACCCAGGAGGCCTGTGTTCAAGTTCCATGTGCTCTTGAGGCGTCTTGGGATAGGTTGTTTATCCAACACCCACAACCCCATTCAGTTGGGCTCCAGGTGATTTGGCCTGTCATGACCTGGTCGTGGTTTTGTACATCCACCCTCATCTCCCCTCCCCCCCCCACTCCTACCCCCCACCCCCCCCTTCCCCAATCTGGGCAGTGTGCCCTCCTCAAAGTGAGACTGAACCCTTGGGTGTGTGTGTATGTGAGTGTGTGTGTGAGTGACTCTGTGTGTCTGTATGTGAGTGTGTGTGTGTCTATGTGTGTGTCTCTGTGAGTGTGTGAATGTGTATGTCTGTCTGTTTCTGTGTGTGTCTGTGTGTGTGTGTGTCTGTATGTGAGTGTGTGTGTGGCTCTGTGTGTGCATCTGTATGTGAGTGTGTGTGTGGCTCTGTGTGTGCATCTGTATGTGAGTGTGTGTGTCTCTGTGTGTGCGTCTGTGAGTATGTTTGTGTGTCTGTGAGTATGTTTGTGTGTCTGTATGAGTGTATAGTTGATAGAGAGATGCAGTGGACTAGCAGCTGCAGTGCCTGTCTGGAATAATTGTTCTTCCCCCGTTGAGAGAATGCAGATGGCCTTTAATGAATCTTTGAGCAGTACATGAGCCTGTCCTGATCGCTCTGTGAGTGCAGGTCCCAGTTTTCCCCGAGATAGTGCTGTCAGCAGCTGTTAGCTCGCTGCCTGTAATTGGCTTCCCACTGTCTCAGCCATCACCATCAATACAGACTTTCACAGAGTCAGAGAGCGCGCTCCATCCTGCCCTCTGGGACTGGGGGGATAAACCCAACACCCACCCTCTTCCACACTGTACCTTTGGAAAGTAACTCAGAGGGACAGAGAGAGAGACAGACAGACAGAGACAGAGAGAGAGAGAGAGAGACAGACAGACAGAGACACAGAGAGAGAGACAGACAGACAGATGGAGAGAAACAGACAGAGACACAGAAAGACAGACAAAGAGAAAGACGAATAGATGTGGAGAGAGAGATAGACAGACAGAAAGAGACAGACCAAGAGAGACAGCCAGACAGAGAGAGATAGAGACAGAGAAAGACACACAGAGAGAGAGAGAGAGACAGAAAGAGAGAGAGATAGATGGAGAGAAACAGACAGAGACACAGAAAGACAGACAGAGAAAAAGATGAACAGATGTGGAGAGATTGACAGACAGAGAGAGACAGACTGAGAGAGACAGCCAGACAGAGAGAGAGAGAGAGAGAGAGAGAGAGTTTGTTACAGAGATGTCCCTGCCTGACACCAATGTAATGTATTGCCCCTGAATGAGATGGTAGCTATTTTGTTGGATATTGCTCTGATCTCGTCATTCTTCTGTTGACAACACTTCAGGGAGTCTCAGCTGTGAATTTTGAAATTAAACGTGTATCGAAACACAGAAAGTAGGAGCAGGAGTAGGCCATTCAGCCCCTCGAGCCTGCAATACGGTCCTGGCTGATCACCTAACCCTGACCCTAACCCCGGTTCCTACTTTATCCTCCATACTCTCTGAGCCCTATTGTCAATGAGTAAAGGATGTCCATCCTGACAGAGATCAGTGTGTGAAAGATTGCAGCATGCTGCTGTGCAGAGGGACCTGGGTGTCCTTGTGTGTGAATCACGGTCTGTAGGTACAACAGGTAATTGGGAAGGCAGCTGGAACATTATCCTTCATTGCTAGAGGGATGGAGTTTAAAAGCAGGGAGGTTATGATGCAGCTGTACATGGAGCTGATGAGGCCACACCTGGAGTACTGTGTGCAGATTTGGTCTCCTTACTTGAGAAAGGACATACCGGCCCTGGAGGGGCTGCAGAGGAGGTACACCAGGTTGGTCCTGGAGTTGAGGGGGTTGGCTTATGAGGAGAGACTGAGTAGACTGGGATTATGTTCATTGCAATTCAGAAGAATGAGGGTGATCTTATAGAAACATATAAAGTTATGAGGGGAATAGATAAGATCTAAGCAGGGAGGGTGTTTCCACTGGAGGGTGAAACTAGAACCAGGGGGCATTGCCTCAAAATAAGGGGGACCGGGCTTCGGACGGAGCTGAGGAGGAACCTCTTCATCCGGAGGGTTGTGAATCTGTGGAATTCCCCGCCCAGGGAAGCAGCTGAGGCTCCTCGCTGAATGTTTTTACGGCAAAGAGAGATTTTTGAACAGTAAAGGAATGAAGGGTTATGGTGAGGGGGCGGGTAAGGAGCTGGGTCCATGATAAAGATCAGCCATGATCTTATTGAATGGGGGAGTGGACTCGAGGGGCCAGATGGCCTCCTCCTGCTCCTAGTTCCTATGTTCTTATAAGAGTTGGGACATCATGTTGAGGTTGTACAGGATGTTGGTGAGGCCTATTCTGGAATACTGTGTCTGGTTCTGGTCGCTGTTATAGGAAGGATATTATTAAACTGGACAGGGTTCAGGAGAGAGTTACCAGGCTGTTGCCAGGAATGGAGGGTTTGTGTTATAAGGAGAGGCTGGACAGAACTGGAACTTTCTACACTGGAGTGTAGGAGGTTGAGAGGTGACCTTATAGAGGTTTATACAATTATGAGGGTCTGGATAAGGTGTATGGCAGGTGTCCTTTCCCCAGCGTGGGGGGAGTTTCAAGATTTGGGGGCATTTTTTTTAAGGTTAGAGGAGAGAGATTTAAAAAGGCCATAAAAACCTAAAGCAGATGCTGTAAATCTGAGACAAAAAGAGAAATTGCTGGAAAAGCTCAGCAGGTCTGGCAGCATCTGAGGAGAGAAAGCAGAGTTAATGTTTCAGATCGGGTGAAGGGTCACTACAAAATTAACTCTGATTTTCTCTCCTCAGATGCTGCCAGACCTGCTGAGCTTTTCCAGCAATTTCTGTTTTCATCTTTAAAAAAGACATGAGAGACATTTTGTTTACAAAGAGACTGGTTCATGTGTGGAATGAACTTCCAGAGGGAGTGTTGGTTGTGGGGGCAGTTACAATGTTTAAAAGAAATTTGGATAAGTTCACGAATGGGAAAGGGTTAGAGGGATGTGGGCCAGAAGCAGGCAGGTGGGACTAGTTTAATTTGGGATTGTGGCCAGTATGGACTGATTGGGCCGAAGGGTCTGTTTCCGTGCTGGATGACTGTATGTGTGTGGCCTCTCAGTCAAACTCTCTTTCATTGTCTCTCAGCCCTGTCCTACCCCATGGCCCTGGGGAGATGCACGTTGAGATTGTGAGGCTTTGTGTGAAAAGCAGGGATGGCAGTCCTGTTCGAAGGTGTGAAACGCTTCCCGTTGACTGTGCCAAATGCGATTTCAAAGCTGTCGCGTTCGGATGCAAATCCCAGACAAGATGGCTGCAGAGATTTAAAGCCCCACGGTACACCACTGGGAATGAGAACAGGATGCTGTAGGTGGGGGTGTTGGAAAGGGCGAGGTTAGCTTCCTGAAACGACAGGGCTTTCTCAAAGGAACAGTTCAAGTGAAACAGCTTAATGTTGTTTGGGGTTCAGAGAACTGAGGGGTAAACATTAAAAAATATATTGCTCTGTGGGAGAGAGAGAGCAAGGGCTCGAGAGAGAAGGCTTGAGAGACAGAGAGAGAGAGAGAGAGTGAGAGAGAGACAGGGCTAGAGTGAGAGAGAAGGCGAGAAGACAATAGACAGTAGGTTCAGGAGTAGGCCATTCTGCCCTTCGAGCCTGCACCACAATTCAATATGATCATGGCTGATCATCCTTAATTAGTATCCTGTTCCTGCCTTATCTCCATAACCCTTGATTCCACTATCCTTGAGAGCTCTATCCAACTCTTTCTTAAATGAATCCAGAGACTGGGCCTCCACTGCCCTCTAGGGCAGAACATTCCACACAGCCACCACTCTCTGGGTGAAGATGTTTCTCCTCATCTCTGCCCTAAATGGTCTACCCCGTATTTTTAAGCTGTGTCCTCTGGTTCGGCACTCACCCATCAGCAGAAACATGTTTCCTGCCTCCAGAGTGTCCAATCCTTTAATAATCTTATACGTCTCAATCAGATCCCCTCTCAGTCTTCTAAACTCAAGGGTATACAAGCCCAGTCGCTCCAGTCTTTCAGTGTAAGATAATCCCGCCATTCCAGGAATTGACCTCGTGAACCTACGCTGCACTCCCTCAATAGCCAGAATGTCTTTCCTCAAATGTGGAGACCAGAACTGCACACAGTATTCCAGGTGTGGTTATACCTGGAATAACCACTTGTTATGAAGGCCAGCATGCTATTAGCCTTCTTCACTACCTGCTGTACCTGCATGCTTACCTTCATTGACTGCTGTACGAGAACACCCAGATCTCTCTGTACTGCCCCTTTACCTAAATTGATTCCATTTAGGTAGTAATCTGCCTTCCTGTTCTTGCCACCAAAGTGGATAACCATACATTTATCCACATTAAACTGTATCTGCCATGCATCTGCCGACACACCTAACTTGTCCAGGTCACCCTGTAATCTCCTAACATCCTCATCACATTTCACCCTGCCACCCAGCTTAGTATCATCAGCAAATTTGCCAATGTTATTACTAATACCATCTTCTATATCATGAACATATATTGTAAAAAGCTGCGGTCCCAGTACTGATCCCTGCGGTACCCCACTGGTCACTGCCTGCCATTCCCAAATGGAGCCGTTTATCACTACTCTTTGTTTCCTATCAGCCAACCAACTTTCAATCCAAGTTAGTACTTTGCCCCCAATACCATGCGCCCTAATTTTGCTCACTAACCTCCTGTGTGGGACTTTATCAAAAGCTTTCTGAAAGTCCAGGGACACTACATCTACTGGATCTCCCTCATCCATCTTCAGAGTTACATCCTCAAAAAATTCCAGAAGATTAGTCAAGCATGATTTCCCCTTCATAAATCCATGCTGACTCTGATCTATCCTGTTACTACTATCCAGATGCTTCGTAATTTCATCCTTTATAATAGACTCCAGCATCTTTCCCACCACTGAGGTCAGACTAACTGGTCTATAATTTCCTGCTTTCTCTCTCCCACCTTTCTTAAAAAGTGGTATAACATTAGCCACTCTCCAATCCGCAGGAACTGATCCCGAATCTATTGAACTCTGGAAAATAATCACCAACGCATCCACAATTTCTCGAGCCACCTCCTTCAGTACCCTGGGATGTAGACCATCAGGCCCCGGGGACTTATCAACCTTCAGACCTAACAGTCTCTCCAACGCCAATTCCTGGCAAATATAAATTCCCTTAAGTTCAGGTCCTTCAGCCACTGTTACCTCAGGGAGATTGCTTATGTCTTTCCCAGTGAACACAGATCTGAAGTACCAATTCAATTCTTCTGCCATTTCTTTGTTCCCCGTTATATGTTCTCCTGTTTCTGTCTTCAAGGGCCCAATTTTAGTATTAACCATTATTTTGCCTTTCACATACCTAAAAAAGCTTTTACTATCCTCCTTTATATTTTTGGCCAGTTTACCTTTGTACCTCATTTTTTCTCTGCGTATTTCCTTCTTAGTAATCCTCTGTTGTTCTTTAAAAGCTTCCCAGTCCTCCTTTTTCCCACATATCTTTGCTATGTTATACTTTTTCTCTTTTAACTTTATGTTTCTTAACAGTTGAGAGTGTGGTGATTAGCAGTCTAGCCATAATCTCTCTATCTGTCGAGAGAGAGAGAGAGTTAAAAATCACACAACACCAGGTTATAGTCCAACAGGTTTAATTGGAAGCACACTAGCTTTCGGAGCAACGCTCCTTCATCTATCACTAACGACATCTCTTGAGAGAGAGAGAGAGAAAGAAAGAAAGAGAGAGCGAGATGTCCAGAGTGAGAGAGCAAGGGCTCGAGAGTGAGAGACAGACAGACAGACAGAAATTATGGCTAGACTGTTTATCACCACACTCTCAACTGTTAATCCAGAGACCCAGGCAATGTTCTGGTAAGGTCCTGGGGAGTGTTGCTGAATAAAGAGACCTTGGAGTGCAGATTCATAGCTCCGGGAAAATGGAGTCGCAGATAGATAGGATAGTGAAGAAGGCATTTGGTATGCTTTCCTTTATTGGTCAGAGTATTGAGTACAGGAGTTGGGAGGTCATGTTGCAGCTGTACAGGACATTAGTTAGGCCACTGCATGCAATTCAGGTCTCCTTCCTGTCGGAAAGATGTTCTGAAACCTGAAAGGGTTTAGAAAAGATTTACAAGGAAGTTGCCAGGGTTGGAGGATTTGAGCTACAGGGAGACAGTGAACAGGCTGGGGCTGTTTTCCCTGGAGCGTTGGAGGCTGAAGGGTGACCTTATAGAGGTTTATAAAATTATGAGGGGCATGGATAGGATAAATAGACAAAGTCTTTTTCCTGGGATCAGGAAGTCCAGAACTAGAGGGCATAGGTTTAGGGTGAGAGGGGAAAGATATAAAAGAGACCTAAGGGGCAACTTTTTCACACAGACAGTGATACGTGTATGGAACGAACTGCCAGAGGAAGTGGCGGAGGCTGGTACAATCGCAACATTTAAAAGGCATCTGGATGGGTATGTGAATAGGAAGGGTTTGGAGGGATATGGGCTGGGTGCTGGCAGGTGGGACTAGATTGGGTTGGGATATCTGGTTGGCATGGATGAGTTGGACCGAAGGGTCTGTTTCCATGCTGTACAGCTCTGTACTATATGACCTGGGTTCAAATCCCACCACGGCAGTTGGTGGAGTTTGAACTCAGTAAAATCTGGAATTAAGAATCTAATGATGATCATGAATCCATTGTCAATTGTTGGGAAAATCCCATCTGGGTCACTAATGTCCTTTAGGGAAGGAAACTGCCATCCTCACCTGAACTGGCCTACACATGACTCCAGACCCATGGCAATGGGGTTGACTCTTAACTGCCCTCTGGGCAATTAGGGATGGGACAAAAAAAATGCTGGGCTGACCAGCAACAACCTCATTCTGAGAATGAATAAAAAAGAGAGAAGGGGAGACAGAGAGGCACAGAGAGGGACAGACAGAGACAGAGAGAGAGAGACAGACACAGAGAGACAGAGACAGAGAGAGAGACAGACAGAGAGAGAGAGAGAGTATTTCGTCAGGTTGGACCGCCCAGGTCTTGGGCCCACTGTCACGGGGTAAGGGCTACATTGAGATGAGAAGAAGCGTCTCCACTCGGAGGGAACGTTGGAATTCTCTGCCCCAGACACTTCTGTGGGGTCACCTGTGGAATAGATTCAAGATTGAGGGAATCCAGGGGATGAGGGTGAGCAGGGGTTTGGGAGAAGATGTGGAGGGTGTCATGGGCTGGGTAAGGTCATGGCCGGTTCTCTCTCAGGTTTCTGCACACCTGCCTTTGAGGGTATCTCTCAGCCACTTCCTGCAGACACCAAGCTTTAGTAGGACATTCAGCCCATCGAGTCTGCTGCACCACTCACTGACATGGTCATCCTGCTCTGTATTTTCCTGCCTTTTCTTGCTGATTTAAGGATCTCTCTCAGCCTTCAGATTCATTCCCCAGAGTCACCCTCCTCAGAGAGACGCCTCCTCACCTGTCTTCAACGGTTAAACGGTTACCTGCTCTCGCGATTGAAGGTCAGATTCTCCAACTCCTAGCCACCCTGGTTTTCTCTAATCCATTGGAACATGGATTATTCCCAATCAGCTTCCATTATTTACAGTGAGACCCGCTGGATATCTGACTCACAACCTTCCCCTTCTTTTCTTCATCTGCTTTGATCCTGTCATGTCCTGTGAGGGTCACCCACCCGTGCTATGATTGACTGACCCTCCCTAACTACCTCTCGGGTAACATGTTTCAATGCTGTCTCTGTCTATGACCGGATGCAAACGATTCCATGACTCAGTTGGAAGAAAAGACCGAGATTTATCCAGGAACAAACAGCACTGAAATGAAAAAGCTCAGCTAGTCGCTGTCACGTTGCTGTGTACAAAAGTCATTGTGCTGCTGCAGCCGTTGGTTCAGCGTGAGCTGTGACAGACTCTATAAATACACAAAACGTCAGAATAAGAATTTGCTACCTTAACCTAGGAAGGTTACCATGTCACATCACGTTGCCTTAACAGTTGCCTTTATTTCAACAAAGGTCATATAAATTGAAAAGACAAAATGAATCTTAGAACAATAGGATTGAAATGGCACATTATTTCGATGTGATATTTACAGAGCTGTGCCTTGTCTTTTTCATAAACAGTTCGTGACAAATAACGATACATATTAAAGATGGCACTTCGCAGTTAACAAAAACAAAGCCTCTCATAAGTATTAGAAAAAACACACACACAGACATACACACATTCTCACAGACACACACATACAGGCAGACAGACATACAAACATTCACACACACATAAACACTTACAAAAACATACACACACGCACACACAGGCACAGACACACACACAGACACCATGTCATTATGGCCTTCAGGGTGTACAGTGCAAGTCAAATTGCTAAGTGCCTTCTCTTGGATTCAAGGGAATGTCGCTCTCTGAGACTTGGCCATGGTTTAGATTGAATCCAAGATATTGTGCTGATTTTAGCCAGCTCCATGGATAATGAGGAACATTTTGAATTAATACTGTAACATATTCAACTGTAGCCCGTGTGTGTGTGTGTGTGTGGTACAGACCAGCTCCCAGTCAGCTAGTTATCCTTCCACTTAGAGTCAAGGAGCCAGTCCTACCCTGTCCATCTGGACCAACATGTGCTTTTCCCCTCCCACTCCATCCTCGTTGCCATCTCTAATCCCATCCTCCCTCTCTCCCTCGCCTCCACCAATGACGGGAGCTGAGGCACACTGTATTCCTGGGATCTCACTTGGGCAGTGTTCCTTGGATTGAGGATGAGGAATGGACGGGAGGTTTCCTGTGGGAACCATGGAATTCACTCGGAGAGGGAAAATCAGTGTACTGGAAATGTTGAGGAATTTGCTGGGGAGGAAGGTGAATGTGGGAATTACTCACCGACGTGAGCCTTGATGGACAGACAGTTTGACTTGGTTTGGGGGTCGGGAGGTTTGGAACAGAATGTGAGAGAGCATCAGAACGAAGTCCAGATTCCTGTCTCCATTTGAAAAGCTCCATGAAAAGATGCCAACAGATGTGCTGTCCTCCCACTAATTCTTGAACCTTAGACCAATGATGAACTCTTGCTGTGCCTTACAACACCACACCCCGAGCTATTGGCTCAATAGCGGTTCTCCAAACTCTCTGACTCCTCCCACGACACCCATCTCAGACATCCTCAAACTGTCTCTATCAATTACACCACCATCTGGAGACGTCTCTGCCTTCACTTAGAGTGTAACCGGACCTTACCTGGCCCTTCGAAAATGAGCAAACAGCAACAGGCCATTCAGCCCCTCGAGTCTGCTGTGCTATTGAATTTGCTCAAGGTCACACGACGTCAGGTTACAATCCAACAGGTTTATTTGAAATCACAAGCTTGATCCATTCTAACCTGTTTGAGCAATAATTTGAAGGTAGGCTTCGATTCATGCACTATTTAGTAATCTATCATCTCTGCAGCTAATCTTGTCATTTCAACTTCCTGTTGGGCTATAACCTGGTGTCATGTGACTTCTGACTTTGTCTACCCCAGTCCAACTCTGGCTCCTTACCATCATGGATGAGATCATGATTGATCCAGCTCTATTTCCCAACTTCTGCTTCCATATCCTTTAATGAATTAATCCAATTGGGGGAAAAAAAACTTGATCTCAGCCTCGGAAGTTCCAATTGGTTACCGTTTCGGGACAGAGAGTCGCACATTTCCACGCTGTTAGGATAATTTGAATTTGATTTTCCTCCTTGCTATCAAGTCAACCCCCCCATCCCCCACTCCCATTAAAGGAAAGGCTTTATTACTGAATCAGATCCACCCCCAGCCCACCCCATCAATCTGTGTCACATTTGTGGATGGCACGGTGGCACAGTGGTTAGCACTGCTGCCTCACAGCACCTAAGACCCGGGTTCAATTCCCGCCTCAGGCAACTGACTGTGTGGAGTTTGCACGTTCTCCCCGTGTCTGCGTGGGTTTGCTCCGGTTTCCTCCCACAGTCCAAAGATGTGCAGGTCAGGTGAATTGGCCATGCTAAATTGCCCATAGCATTAGGTAATGGGGTAAATGTAGGGGTATGGGTGGGTTGCGCTTCAGCGGGTCGGTGTGGACTTGTTGGGCCGAAGGGCCTGTTTCCACACTGTAAGTAATCTAATCTAATTTATGCAGTTTGCCTGTTTGTTTAGGATCAGCCCCCACAGAATACTCATTTCGTTTCACTGCCCCACGAGAGAGTCCCATCAGAATGTCTCTCGCTTTTCTGATAATTCCCACATTCTCAAAGCCAACTGAAAGCAACAAATGCTGGAGATCACAGCAGGTCAGACAGCATTAATGGAGAGAGCAAGTGAACATTTCGAATCTAGCTGAATCTTCATCCAAGCTGATATGGAGTGTGGTGGGGACAACATTTATGCAATAGTGCAGGGGGAGGTGGAAGGAAAGGTGTTGATGGTTCAGATTAAATGATCGGAATGTGAGAATTCTCCACACTTCACCTCAGTTCTGATGAAGAGCCATCTAGACTCGACTTTAGCTTTCCCTCTCTGCATGGCTGCTGCCCCTCCCACTCGGATCTCCAGCGTTCATTGTTTCCAGCGCAGATTCCATCATCAGCAGTAAGCTGCTCCCACACTCTCAAAGTCAATGTTCATCATTTCCATTCTTCCCCAGAGTTTCTGGAACGTGGCATTCTTCCTGGTTGGGGCCGGAGCCTGTGCTGGTGAGTCCGGACACTTTCTGTGTGTCTGATTGTCTGTGTCCCTGTGTGTGTGTGTGAGTTGGTTGGTTGGTGTGTGTGTGTGTGAGAGAGAGTTGGTTGGTGTGTGTGTGTGTGAGAGAGAGAGAGTTGGTTGGTGTGTGTGTGTGTGAGAGAGAGAGAGTTGGTTGGTGTGTGTGAGAGAGAGAGAGAGTTGGTTGGTGTGTGTGTGTGTGTGTGTGTGTGAGAGAGTTGGTTGGTTGATGTGTGTGTGTGTGAGAGAGAGAGTTGGTTGGTTGATGTGTGCGTGTGTGTGTGAGAAAGAGTTGGTTGGTGTGTGTGTGTGTGAGAGAGAGTTGGTTGGTGTGTGTGTGTATGTGAGTTGGTTGGTGTGTGTGTGTGTGAGAGAGAGAGAGTTGGTTGGTGTGTGTGTGTGAGAGAGTTGGTTGGTGTGTGTGTGTGTGTGTGAGAGAGAGAGAGAGTTGGTTGGTGTGTGAGTTGGTTGGTGTGTGTGTGTGAGAGTTGGTTGGTGTGTGTGTGTGAGAGTTGGTTGGTGTGTGAGTTGGTTGGTGTGTGTGAGAGTTGGTTGGTGTGTGAGTTGGTTGGTGTGTGTGAGTGTGAGTTGGTTGGTGTGTGAGTTGGTTGGTGTGTGTGAGTGTGAGTTGATTGGTGTGTGTGTGAGAGTTGGTTGGTGTGTGAGTTGGTTGGTGTGTGTGAGTGTGAGTTGATTGGTGTGTGTGTGAGAGTTGGTTGGTGTGTGAGTTGGTTGGTGTGTGTGAGTGTGAGTTGATTGGTGTGTGTGTGAGAGTTGGTTGGTGTGTGAGTTGGTTGGTGTGTGTGAGTGTGAGTTGATTGGTGTGTGTGTGAGAGTTGGTTGGTGTGTGTGAGTGTGAGTTGGTTGGTGTGTGTGTGAGAGTTGGTTGGTGTGCGCGTGTGTGTGTGAGAGTTGGTTGGTGTGTGTGTGTGTGTGTGAGTTGGTTGGTGTGTGTGCGCGCGCGCGCTGGTTGGTGTGTGTGCATGTGCGTTCTTTGTGACGTTCTCTAATGGAATAAAAATGAGGTTCTTTGGCAGTTTGAAGCTGTCCGCCTGTCATCACGTTGTCCGGGAGGTCCCACTGCTCCCGTTGACCTTCCTGATTGACTGGCCAGCCGCAGGGAGGAACATCTGGGTTAGACTGACCTGAGCTCTGCTGAAAGTCGCTCTCTTCCCACTGCCCCCAATCTGCAGGTTCACTGTGGTCGAATAGCTGGTCTTTATATTCCCTTTCTCTCTGCCCAGCTCCCTGCCAGGCCTCAGAACGTGGCACTGCTCCGTCTGACCGCTGTTAGGGTTGTTGCTCGGAGGGAGAGCCGACCCCACGCCCGTAAACATCTCCCTGTCTCTGTCCTCTGTCTCAGCCTCCTGGCCACACGGAGATGGTCCCACGATGGAGACCGGCTCTGGGCTGATGAGGGGACACATCACAGCATCTAGACCCTCAGTCCACTGGATAGTTTCACCCCTGGCCCGAGGCTGAGGGGGAGAGACAGGGCAGGGCTGCTCCCTGTGCTCCAATCGCCCTTGGGCACAGTCTTTGCCAACACTACCGCCCAACGGGGTGCCCCATTGGTCCTTGACACCAACACAAGAGCTGTTGGCTGTTTGTTGAGTCACTGAGTGGTAGGCCCCAGTTCCCAGGATGGAGGGACAGGGCACTGGGGACATTGCTGTGGTTCTCTGACAGGACAGCAATGGGTCTGAGGATGAGGAGGGCGGCGATTGGCTCTGCCGTCCAGCCCAAGGCGGTGTAGGAGAGCCCGATCTTGAGGAGCTCTGGGAGGGCGATGGAGATGGACACCTGGAGGTGGACATTTCTGGGGAGGTGAAGTCAAGCCTTGTGACAGACACCGGGGAGCGAACCCTGGGCCTGGGGAAGGGCATGGGGCAGAAGACCTCGACTGAGTGACCACGGGTCGGCGAACAGAGTCCCCAGGCGGGGGCTGTTGCCGACGGAGAGGTCAGCGACCGGCCCCTGACCGAGGGCGCCGGATCTTTGGGGCTCTCAGAGCGCAATGGGGGCTGGCGTCTTGGACTGGCGCGAGGCTGAGGGCTGACGGAAAGTTCCGGATCGTCAGCGGACAAGCACAGCTCCGAGCTGACCCCAGGGGAGACCACTGCATCCAGTACCTCTGTGTCTTCCGAGGGGCGCCGTTCCCTGAGTTTTCTGTCAGATTGTGTCGGGAACAAGGAACGACGGGAAGACTCTGGCCAGGGGGATCCAGACGGTGGAGACGGGGAACGCAACCTCGGGGCTGGTTCTGGGACATTCCGATCACCGGGAGAGTGAGGCCTGGAGGGTGTACCTGGCTCCTCGCACCCCCTCAGGGAGGGGTCTCGGTTTGACCAGGATCTGACTGTGGGGGGAGGTAAGCAGACACCGGGGCCGGAGTCTGGAAACTGGGACTGGTCCGCTTTGTCCCAGTGGTAGGCCTGAGGTCCATCAGGCAAAGGTAAGGAATTAACTCTCCCTCTTGGGAACTGAGGCCTGAGGACAGGGAGAGCTGGAGAAGGTGACCGAGGATTTGTAGCCAACAGTGAGGGAGCCTGTCCCGGTGGAGGGCTAGCACGGGGTGGAAGGCAATGGATCGTGGGCCCGATGGCTGGGCACAGTTGGAGGGAGGCAGGCCTCAGATTGCTGAACATTGGCAGTTCTTCACGTGGGTTGGCGCCCATTGTGTCCGGTACCCGCAGACACTGCTGACGTCGATAGGGGGAAGGTGATCGTAGGCGGAGGCTCAGCGAGAGAGGCTGGGTCTCCACACTGTCTCCTGGGATCACGGCACAACAGGGCTTGCCAACTACCCCTGGACCAGGGGAACCTCCCGCCTGGCTCCCAGGCACCGAGGGCGGGCACACCTGCGAGGAGGGGTCTGTCCGCGATGGCAGAGGGGAAGGCGGAGGCTTAGCCTCAGGACCCATGGTGGGCGAGGGTTGGACGGTGTGGGTGGCACGGTCCGGGTTGGCGGTGCCCCTGGAGGACTGCTCCAGTTGCCGGATGGCAGAGGGGGACGGGGACCTGCCCCGGAGGCTGACCCATGGCGGCAGTGAGCAACAGAACTCGGAGCCTCCGCATGCCAGCGGACTGCCAGGCTTGGGCAGAGCAGCCTCGTGAGGGGCACCAGGGACCGGGCACGACAATGAGCGAGCCACTGAGCCCCTGCCCTGATGATCGGCTACACCCTCCTGGTGGTGGGGCTCCTCCAAACCACACCCATGAGGGCGGGGCTCCTCCAAACCACACCCACCAGGGCAGGGCTCCTCCGAACCACACCCACCAGGGCGGGGCACCTCCAAACTACACCTACCTGGGTGGGTCTCCCCAATACCACATCCCTTAGGGCAGAGTTCCCTGACACCACACCCCCTGAGAGCACTGCCCATGTCTGCACTCCCTGGAGCACTGGCAGGGGGGGTCTGTTCCAGAGGGTTACAGAGCAGCAGAGACGGAGGTTGAGAGTGGTCAGGAGTTGGAGGGAGGGATGGCGGAGTTTGTGGGTTTGTCCTCTGGGTGCCTGTTTGTAAGGTTCCCTTCGGTGCCGCATCGGACCAGTCTGAGACCAGAGACTGGTCCATGTGTCTGACCAAGGGCAGTGGGCTGGAACAGCCAGAGAGGGGGGAGGATGCTCTTGGACCTGTCTGGGAGGGGGGAGGAACTGGTCTGGTCTTACACGGGGGGAGTGGGCTGTGCTGAGTGTGAGCCAGACATTCTGAGGTAGGTGACTGCGCTGTGAGAATTGTCGTCATTGAGGGGCCAACTCCAGACACAGGAAGGTTTGCTGAGGAGGAACCAGGGGGTGTGGAAGTCAGTGACGGGGGTCCTGAGCTAATCCGAGTGAAAGAAGGAAGCTCAGCGCTGACCCCAAGAGGCAGCGAGTCAGGGGAGGTAATGTTAGGGGATTGAGGGCTTGTGGGTGAGGAGGTGTCCAGTGAGGAGATGCCCCGTGCTGTTGAGTTGGCTCTTTGTTGTGATGATGCATCTTCTCTGGGATCATGCAGCTGCAGCTTGGAGATTTCAGACTTGGCTTTGGAAACGGAGAGCTGGACAATGTTCTCCTGGGCGTAGAGGAAAGGGGTTGGATCTTGAATGACCACATGTCCAAACGGACCAGGCTGCTGGAGTGCTGTCACTTCATCTGCAAAGGAGAATGTAAATTCAATAAAGATTAAGCATCTAATGATGACCATGAATCCATTATACAGCAGGGTGGCTCAGTGGTAGGTACTGCTCCCTCCCTTGATTCCTCCCTCAGGTGACTGACTGTGTGGAGTTTGCACATTCTCCGTGTGTCTGCGTGGGTTTCCTCCGGTGCTCCGGTTTCTTCCCACAGTCCAAAGATGTGCAGGTTAGGTGAATTGGCCATGCTAAATTGCTCATAGTGTTAGGTGCGTTAGTCAGGGATAAATAATAAATAGTCAGGGTAGAGGAATGTGTCTGGGTAAGTTAGTCTTCGGAGGGTCAGTGTGGACTTGTTGGGCAGTAGGGCATGTTTCCACACTGTAGGGAATCTAATCTGTTGGAAAAACCCATCTGGGGGTTACAGATATAGGGTGGGGGTGTAGGAGCTGGTGAGGGTGACTGCAATAGGGAGAGGGTGTAGGGGCTGGAGGGGGTTACAGAGATAGGGAGAGGGTGTAGGGGCTGGAGGGGGTTACAGAGATAGGGAGGGGCTGCAGGAGGTGACAGAGATTGGGAGGGAGGGTGAGGCTGCATAACCTTCTGGTGAAAGCAAACTATAGAAAATGCTGGGAATCGGAAATAAAACCAGAAATTGCTGGAGAAACTCAAGCAGATCTGACATCATCTCTCAAAAGAGAAACAGAGCTAATGTTTTGAGTCCAGTTTGATTACTTGGAAGATTTCCAGTTCTGTAGGAGTCAATACAGACCTGAAACATTAACTGTGTGTTTCTCTCTCGGGAGATGCTGGCAGACCTGCTTAGTTTCTCCAGCGATTTCTGGTTCAGGGTTTATTCAGTTGAAGCTCAGCTACAGCTGATTTAAGACCGACACCTTCCTAGAGACTGAGAGCTGGGACATGAATGGGGAAAATGTACCTTCAGTAAAGGAACTGGGCGGGAAGGTGATCATTTCCTGAACATAAGCCAATTAGCTGTTTTTAATGGTCTGTAATCTGATGGCAGAGGGAGTGAGGGACCATAATGGGTGCTGCAATTATAGTGTGCAAGGAATCCAAATGACTCCCAATGTGGTTCAAGCCAACATTGACATAACACAAACCATCACCATTATAAACATGGTCAAATCCCAAAATAATCTGTCCCCATTTTCATCAAAAGGAGTGAAGTGTTTAGTGATTTTTGAGCAGATTTGAGGCTCAGGTTGATGATAAGTCTGTAAGTTAGCTCACAGAGCTGGAAGGTTTGGTTTCAGACGTTTCATCACCATGACTAGGGAACATCATCAGGGAGAGTCTCCGTTGAAGCATTGGTGGTATGGCCCATCTCTCTATTTGATGATGTTCCTCAGTCATGGCGACGAAACGTCTAAAAACAAACCTTCCAGCTCAACGAGCTAACTCACAGAAGGAAGTGTTTGAGAGTTGATGTGCTTTATCTTCCTACAGAACCTTTTCACACTTATAATAGCAGGGAGCTGTTAGAATATCCTTAAGTCACTCCCCACCCAAAACCTATGGAGTCTGGGGGTCAATTAGAAATATCAGTAAGAAGAGATTTGTTCAGAGAGAGTATTAATTGCTGTTGAAATCTGGGGAATAGCTGGGAGAGTAACTCCCACATCTCAGACTGAGCTACAGGAATACAGAGAGGCCATTCAGCCCATCGAGTCAGCTTTCCCATTCAACGAGATCATGGCTATCAGATCATCCTCAAATCTACTTCCCTGCCTTTTCCCCATAATCCTCGATTCCCTTCCTGATTAAAAATTCTGATTTAGTTTTTAATACACTTAACAACATAATTTAATTGAATTTTGGAAGAGGGTGGGGAGTGGTTTGGCTGCCCCTCCTGTTCCTATGTTCCCAGCAGCACACTCTGTAAAAAGCTGACAAACAGAATAACATTGATTGCAAAGTGACATTAACACCCCCCCACCCCAGAACAGTGAACTGTCAGTCTTCACTTGCCGAGTCTGGCCTGAGAACGAAGATTGACAGTTAACTGCTGAGGGACAGGAAGGCCATTAGTTGGTTGCTTTAGCTCACCCAGGATCATCCAAGACCCACCTGTGCAGGTGGTAAGACCCCAGTGAGTGGCACCTTGGCTTCCCAATATCCCACCAGACATTACTCACCCCCAGCCTCCAAATCTCTGGTCTCCAGGGGCAGGAGCTGTAAATTGAGGGGCTGGAGTCACCTGGAGTTTGAGGAGAACTGGCTACTGCCTTAACTCAAGGGTGGTACTGAGTGAGTTGGGGATTGGTGTAATGCTGCAGTGACCACTCGCCCATCCCAGAATCAATCAACATGGGGAAGGCTAAAACAATGACGTCTTCACAAGTCCCACTCCAGAGCCAACCACAGAACGGCCAAGCGTTCCAGAGAGTTGGGACGCCACGTTGAGGTTGTACAGGCCATTGGTCCGGCCTTTTCTGGAATACTGTGTCCGGTTCTGGTCACCCTGTTATAGGAAAGAGATTATCAATCTGGAGAGGGTTCAGAAGAGATTTACCAGGATGTTGCCGGGAACAGAAAGTTTGAGTTACAAGGAGAGGCTGGATAGAGTGGAGCGTCGGAGGCTGAGGGGTGACCTTCTCGAGGTTTATAAAATCATGAGGGACATGGATAGGGTGAATGACAGGTGTCTTTTCCCTGGGGTGGGGGAGTTCAAGACTGGGGGGGGCACATTTTAAGGCGAGAGGAGAGAGATTTGAAAAAGGCATGAGGGGCAAATGTTGTGACAGGGAGTGGTTCATGTTTGGAATGAAGTGCCAGAGGAAGTGGTGGGTGTGGGGACAGTTACAATGTCATTTGGATAAGTTCATGGGTAGGAAAGGTTGGGGGGGGGGGGGGATGGGCCAGGAGCAGGGCAGGCGGGACTAGTTGAGATTGGGGTTATGAGCTGAAAAATGTGTTGCTGGAAAAGCGCAGCAGGTCAGGCAGCATCCAAGGAACAGGAGATTCGACGTTTTGGGCATGATTAGATTAGATTACTTACAGTGTGGAAACAGGCCCTTCGGCCCAACAAGTCCACACCGACCCGCCGAAGCGCAACCCACCCATACCCCTACATATACCCCTTACCTAACACTAGGGGCAATTTAGCATGGCCAATTCACCTGACCCGCACATCTTTGGACTGTGGGAGGAAACCGGAGCACCCGGAGGAAACCCACGCAGACACAGGGAGAACGTGCAAACTCCACACAGTCAGTCGCCTGAGGCGGGAATTGAACCCGGGTCTCTGGCGCTGTGAGGCAGCAGTGCTAACCACTGTGCCGCCCTTAAGCCCTTCTTCAGGAATGGCATGGACTGGTTGGGCCGAAGGGTCTGTACCCACGCCGTGTGTCTCTGTCGCAGGGGAGACAGTGCGGCGCCCACACTCAGGGACTCACCGTCAGTTCCCACGTCCACCTCCTCACGGGCTGTGGTCACTCTCAGCCCTGGCCTCGGCCTCCGCCTCCGGGGCTGGTCCTCCGCTCTGGCCTCGGGCTCCAGTTCCCAGATCCTCCGCGGGGTCGCCGCCCTCCTCCTGCCGGCCCGCTGGCCGTACATCTTGGCCAGCACTTGGACCCGGCTCATGATTTTCTCGGGGCTCCGGAAGAGGCAGCGGTGGGGGTCGTCGACCAGGCCGGGGCCGGTCACCCAGCAGGGAGCGCAGGGCGCCCCGTCGTCGCCCAGCGGGCTCTCCCCGGCCTCCCCCTCCGGCCCGTCGGCGGGTGCTTGGGGCAAGTCCGGGGAGGGGCAGAGGTCGGAGTCCTCGAGGATGAGCAGGGCCTCGGTGTGGCCCCCCTGCCGGGGGCCCTTGCTCCCGGCCCCTGCCGCCCGGCAGCGACCCCACGCCTCGTGCCGGTGACAGAAACGTGCCGCCTTTTCCATTTCCCGCCAGACCTTGATCATCTCCGCGGAGGATTTAAACTCCGACAGCTGCGCTCCGGCTTCGGCGGAGGGATTCCGCGGCGGTTCTGCGGCCGCACCGGGCGCTCGGGCCGGGCCCAGCGGGAGCTGGCCGCCCCCCGCGGGGGTGCGGGGCTCCGAGCCGCTGGCCGCCGAGCGGGAGTGACCGGAGGCCTTGCCGCTCGGCCCCTCGGGAATGCTGTCGTGTGCCGTCTGGTAATTAAGGCGGAGGATGGAGTCCCTCACCACGCCGGTGGGGATGAAGGAGATGCTCTCCCTCCGCTGAAGGTAGGACTGGTCGTTGGCCATCTCCGCCGACTCATAATACTTCTTAATCTTCTCGATCAGCAGCCGGTCATTCTCCAGCCGGACCGAGCCCTTTATATCCCCCGTCCCTTCGGCCAAGCCATTGGACTGTCCACCGTTCGCCTCATCCTCCGTCTCCCCCCGGCCGGGACTTTCCGATTTCAGCGCCGCCGGGCAGCCGTTAACTTTGAAACTCTCCTCAGCCCCTGATTGGCTGTCCTCATCCTCGCGGCGGGAGCTGCCCTGGCCCAGAGGTGACCCCTGACCCTCACGAGCAGGGCCTCCACACGCCCGCCTTCCATGAGCGCATGCGCCGACGCCTCGAGAACACGTGCCGACACCTCGAGAACACGTGCCGATACCTCGAGAACACGTGCAGTCACCTCGAGAACATGTGCCGACACCTCGAGAACACGTGCAGTCACCCCCAGAACACATGCCGACACCTTGAGAACACATACAGTCACCTCGAGAACACGTGCCGACACCTCGAGAATACATACAGTGACCTCCAGAACACGTGCCGACACCTCCAGAACACGTGCCAACACCTCGAGAGCACGTGCAGTCACCTCGAGAGCCCTGGGCAGCTCGCCCAGCCTCGTCCACGCCCTGCGTTTGCCTCTGGAGGTCGTTGTCTTCAGACGATTCACTGTTGCAGGTCTGACTTTCCTCCGTTCCGTTAACGTAGGCAATATCCAGCAGTGAAATCCCAGAGACTTCAACATCAGTGTCATCATAAATATCCAGCAGGGAGTCACCCCCGCTCACAGTTCCAAGTTGAAATGAGGGCTCTTCCACAATGGCACCCAGATCTTCAGGGGCTTTCTTCTGCAACAACTCCATGTTCGCAAATATCTGTGCATCGATAAGAGACAGGAAACACAGATTTACTTCAGAAAGTTTCAAGCAATCTTACAGCATTTCCAATTTTGGCAGCAGCTCGATGGGAAAATCCCTTGAAGCTCCTACATGAGCTCCACGCGATTGTGACCACAGCTTATAGTATGATCGATGATCCCTCTATTGTCCTTTCTAGTTCCCCCATCAGCCTCTGCTTCCCTGAGTCCGCACCTCTGCCTTGTACCTCCCCTCAGACCACCCACCCTCCTCCCGCCCACCTGTGCACCCCACGTACACCACCATCTTTGAGCCTGGCGGTGGTGTCTCCCTACGGTCACAGTCTGAGAGTTCTCTTCTCTGCCGCGTACCATCCAGGAATACCCGGCATTGACCCCGTATCTGTCTGCAAGCTGACCCAGCGATTCCTTCAAAATGCACAATCCCAGTTTGAAAAGACAAACTCAAAACAGACAGCGAGCAATTTGAAGAGACTATAGCATCGCCAACCTGTTCCATCTCCAGATCAATGTTGCCAATGCCACCAAATTCTGGACTTTCTTCATACTGCTCCGCATCCTCCTGCTTGTCCGCCCCGCTCTGGGCTATTCGGTCTGGGGGGGCCTCATCTCTGAATGGACAGTCAGGCGTCTCTGGCGAACCCGAGTCTCCAGCCTTGGTTTCCGTGCTGACCTCCATCTCCACCATGCTGGATGCCAGTGTGGTGGCACTACCCAGTAAGCTCAGCGTCTCCATGTTGGAGAGTAAATCATCCTCACTGCCTGTGTACTGGAAACGAGAGGGTACAGACAGGGCTGTCAACACCGACACAGAATGTCCAGAAGAGAAACACGCAGTTCGGCCCATCTGATCCATGCTGGCTCTTATACTTCACACCCTTCCCTCCATCTCACCCAATTAGCATGCCATAGAAATTAGGAATAGGTCATTCAGCCCTTCAAATCTGCTCCATCGTTCAATATGATCATGGCTCTTCATCTGGCTCACTGCCATGTTGCTATTTTATCTCAATCTCCTTTTACTCCATTCACCACAACGTCATTGCCTAGATTAGTCACCTTAACCCCTCCCTGAATATAGAGTCATTGAGCTGTACAGCACGGAAACAGACCCTTCGGCCCAACCCGTCCATGCTGACTTGATATCCCAACCCAATCTAGTCCCATTTGCCAGCACCTGGCCCATATCCCTCCAAACCCTTCCTATTCAAATACCCATCCAAATGCCTTTTTAAATGCTGCAATTTTATCAGCCTTCACCACTTCCTCTAGCAGCTCATTCCATACACGTACCACCCTCTGTGTGAAAAAGTTGCCCCTTAGGTCTCTTTTATATCTTTCCCCTCTCGCTCTAAACCTATGCCCTATAGTTCTGGACTCCCCGACCCCAGGGAAAAGACCTTCTCTAGTTCCCCCCTCTCCATGCCCCTCATGATTTTATAAACCTGGACCCAGTGATCAGGAAATCTCTCAGGTACGTCCAGTAATTTGGCTGGGTGGACCATGCCAATCCATGGGGTCAAACCTTCAGGCAGACTGACTAAGGAGTTCTGGATGGGAGGGAGAGGGCTGGTTATCAAGGGGGTGCGGAGGCTCAGTGGTTAGCACTGCTGCCTCACAGCGCCAGGGACCCGGATTCGATTCCAGTCTTGGATGACTGTCTGTGTGGAGTTTGCACATTCTCCCCGTGTCTGTGTGGGTTTCCTCTGGGTGCTCAGGTTTCCTCCCACAGTCCAGAGGTGTGCAGGTTAGGGTGGATTTGCCGTGATATATTGTCCCATAGTGTCCAGGGATGTGCAGGTTAGGGTGGATTGGCCGTGCTAAATTGTCCCATAGTGTCCAGGGATGTGCAGGTTAGGGTGGATTGGCCGAGCTATATTGTCCCATAGTGTCCAGGGATGTGCAGGTTAGGGTGGATTGGCCGAGCTATATTGTCCCATAGCGTCCAGGGATGTGCAGGTTAGGGTGGATTGGCCATGCTGTATTGTCCCATAGTGTCCAGGGAAGTGCAGGTTAGGGTGGATTGGCCGTGCTAAATTACTCCATAGCGTCCGTGGATGTGCAGGTTAGGGTGGATTGGCCATGCTAAATTGCCCCACAGCGTCCATGGATGTGCAGTTAGGGTGGATTGGCCATGCTAAATTACGCCATATCGTCCGTGGATGTGCAGGTTAGGGTGGATTGGCCATGCTAAATTGCCCCACAGCGTCCATGGATGTGCAGTTAGGGTGGATTGGCCATGCTAAATTACTCCATAGCGTCCGTGGATGTGCAGGTTAGGGTGGATTGGCCATGCTAAATTGCCCCACAGCGTCCATGGATGTGCAGTTAGGGTGGATTGGCCGTGCTAAATTACGCCATATCGTCCGTGGATGTGCAGGTTAGGGTGGATTGGCCATGCTAAATTACTCCATAGCATCCATGGATGTGCAGGTTAGGATGGATTGGCCATGGGTAGGGTGGGGGACTGGGATACTGTTTGGAGGGTCAGTGCGGTCTTGTTGGGCTGAATAGCCTGTTTCCACACTGTAGGGATTCTATGTAGGGAGTGTGTGCTGTAAACAGAACAGGCAAACTGAGAAAGCAGGAACTGGGGGCTCCCTGTCCGTACTGTGCCACGATCTTGTTCCACGTCAATTACAGGAAGAGTAATGATGCCTCCAATAACAGAGAGGCAGTGTCGCTGGGTAGAGTCACGCATCCGTGTGATTGGATCAACCGAGAATATGTCCCATCCTGAAGTGAAGGTCAGCGTGGTGATGGACTGAGAGAGAGATTGATTTCTGCCTGTTCCTAAAAATTAAGTCAGGTCAGATAACTTGATGCCAAGCAAGTACATAGTTCCCAAACTAAGGAAGTTTTTTTTCCCTCCAGTATTTTGGTCTAAAGGTTCAGAGGTCATCCGACGCCAGGTTACAGTCCAACAGGTTTATTTGAAATCACAAGCTTTCGGAGCGCTGTCCCTGGAAGTGGACTCCACCTAAGGAAGGAGCAGCTGGTAATTTTAAATATACCTGTTGGGACTATAACCTGGTATTGATGGGCTGAATGGCCTACATCTTACAATCTTGTGACGGTGACACTCGAACAAGGCCAAGAGGAAATAGAGTCCGAACTCTCTTACCTTCAGCTGTGCTCCTGTTCCCAGATGTAGGAGAGAGAGGCAAGGAGAGAGGAAACAAAAACTATTGTTAGTGCCTGACCTTCCTGATGGCTCTCAGTCACCACCATTGGCTGCTCTCCCCCTCCCCTGAAGGCATGAGGCACCACATCCTCCTGCCGGGGAAATTCCAGGTCGATGGGTGGGAACTCCATCCCCTCACCCCCTGAACCCCCACCACACCCAGCTCGTTAAATATCTGGGAGAGGAGCCGAGACTCGGTCTTCCACACACCCGACATCAACCCTCCTGCGGGTCAGATCTGGGGAATGGAAACCTGAGCAACAACAACAACTCACATTTACATACTGCCTTCAAGTAGAGGGAGAATCACGGAGGTGAGAGAAATGGGTCGGCAGCCAATCAAAAACAGCCCTCACCTGGGGAGAGGCTGACTCCGTGAGGTCTAAGGAGGGTGTCGGGGAGAAGGGGGAGGTGGAAGAGAGCAGAGGAATTTAGGGAGAGAATTCAACCCTACGTGGGCTCAACACTTAAACGGTTGGGATGGGAGGGAGGGGGGAGAAAGGGAGGGAGAGTGGGAGAAAGTGGGGGCAGGGAGGGAAAGTGACAGAAAGAGAAAGATAGAGAGTGACAGAGAGTGAGAGGGTGGGTGGGTGAGAGGGTGAGAGAAAGGAAAGAGTGTGGGGGGGGAGACAGAGAGGGAGAGACAAAGGGAGAGAGAGAGGATGAGAGACAAAATGGAGGAGCAGATGAAGCTGGAGAGGGGGGAGGAGTGAGGAGAGGGAGAGAGTGGGAGAAAGGAAAGAGGGAGGAGGGGAAGAGAAAGGGAGACTGGGGAGAGAGTGAGAGGTGGGGAGAGAGAGGCATTGCATGGAGTCTTGGT
The DNA here is from genome assembly GCF_020745735.1 of Hemiscyllium ocellatum. Lineage (NCBI taxonomy): Eukaryota > Metazoa > Chordata > Chondrichthyes > Orectolobiformes > Hemiscylliidae > Hemiscyllium > Hemiscyllium ocellatum. Next base: position 3,238,000 of record NC_083447.1, on the reverse strand, counting down.
AATGGGTGTGGGGGTTTGATTGAGAGGGCAGGGAGCATATGGTGTGGTAGTGGGGAGCTCCCACCTGAGAGGGCTTCATGGTCCCTCAACAAACAAAAGCAGGACCCACATTTCTATTGGGCCTTTTGGCACCGTGACCATCAGAGACATCTCCAACCACCTAACGGCCAATGAATGGGATGTTAACACCGGAAGTGCAACTGCAGCTATTCTGCACTTGGCAACATCTCCCTCTCCGTATCTGAGGAAGGGTGATGGAGGGAGTGCAGCGAAGTTTTCCTGGACTGATTCCCGGAACAGTGGGACTGACAGATGGAGAGAGACTGGATCAGTTAGGACTGTGCTCACTGGAGCTGACAACATGTGGGACGGAATCTCATAGAAACGTATAAAATTCGAACAGGACCGAGCAGGGTTACTGCAGGAAGGATGAGCTCAGTGACTAGGGAATCCAGAACCAGGGAGTCACAGTCTAAGGATACGGGGTCAGCCATTTTGGACTGAGCTGAGAACTGTCTTCATCCAGAGAGTGGGGAGCCTGTGGAATTCTCTGCCACAGGAAAACAGAACATTGAATGTTTTCAAGAAGGAGTTAGAGATAGTTCTTGGGGCAGCACAGTGGCTCAGTGGTTAGCACTGCTGCCTCACAGCACCAGGAACCTGGCTTCAATTCCCACCTCGTGTGACTGACTGTGTGGAGTTTGCACATTCTCCCCGTGTCTGTGTGGGTTTCCTCCGGGTGCTCCGGTTTCCTCCCACAGTCCAAAGATGTGCACGTCAGGGTGGATTGGCCGTGCTAAATTGCTCATAGTGTTAGGTGCATTAGTCAGGAGTAAATATAGGATAGGGGAATGAGCCTGGGTGGGTTACTCTTCGGAGGGTCAGTGTGGACTTGTTAGGCCAAAGGGCCTGTTTCCACCCTATGGGGAATCTAATCTAAAGGGATCAGAGATATGGGGGGGAATGTGGCACCTGATTTGGATGATTCACCATGATCGTACTGAGTGGGGCAGCAGGCTCAAAGGGCGAAATGGTCTCCTCCTGCTCTGATTTTATTTATTTTCGATTTGTTTGTTTTTTAACGATGATGGAACTTTAATCCTTTTATATTAAAGATACTTTCCAAAATGTTGCCTCATTCTCTGGAGAATATAGTTACCGGTCACAGATCAAGACCTGCAGGATTTCAGCATATTCTCGATGGCTGGAGAACGTGTATTACAAAATATTTTATGAGCAGATGAGGGTAAAGCTCATTTTGTCAGGTATGTGTTGTCATTTTGCATTTGCCTTTCCTTCCTCACCACCCCCCTCTCCCCGCCCCTGCTTCCATACTCCCTAGCCTCTCTGTCTCCCTCTGACATGCAAATGTGAGTCATGTGAGGGGCAAGTGGAGGACATCTTAATTTGATCTAATTTGATTCTTGTTGTCACAGTTCTGGGTCACCCACGTTACAGGAATGATTTGGAGATGCCGGTGTCAGACTGGGGTGTACAAAGTTAAAAAACACACAACACCAGGTTATAGTCCAACAGGTTTATTTGGAAGCACTAGCTTTTGGAGCGACGCTCCTTCATCAGGTGGTTGTGGAGACCACAACCGAAAGCTAGTGCTTCCAATTAAACCTGTTGGACTATAACTGGGTGTTGTGTGATTTTTAACATTACAGGAAGGATGTGGCGGCTTAGGAGAGGGTGCAGAAGGGGTTTACCAGGATGCTGCCTGGATTAGAGGGTATGAACTATAAGGAGGGGCTACACAAACACAGGCTGTTTTCTCTGGAGCAGCAGAGGATGAGGGGAGACTGGATAGAAGTCTATAAAATGATGAGATACGTAGATAAGGTTGACGGTCAGAACCTTTTCCCAGAGTTGAAATGTCTAATACTATGGGGCATGGATTTAAGGTGAGAGAGGGAAAGTTCAAAAGGAGATGTGAGGGACAAGGTCAAGATTAGAGTGGTGCTGGAAAAGCGCAGCAGGTCAGGCAGCATCTGAGGAGCAGGAAAAATTGACATTTCAGGCAAAAGCCCTTCGTCAGGAATGAGGCCTCAGGATGAAGGGCTCCTGCCCGAAATGTCGATTTTCCTGCTCCTCGGATGCTGCCTGACCTGCTGTGCTTTTCCAGCACCACTCTAATCTTGACTCTGATCTCCAGCATCTGCAGTCCTCACTTGGCCTGATATGGACCAAGGGCAGGCAGAAGGGATTAGTTTAACTTGGCGTCAGGTTTAGCACAGCATTGTGGGCCGAAGGGCCTGTTCATGTGCTGTACTGTTCTATCTGCTGAGGTACAGAGAACAGTGTGGTTTTGTGTGCTGTACAGGTAGATGGTACCCCACAAACCCTGCACAGGGGAGCAGATTTTGTCATTTGGTGTTAAATTCTGAACTTCCTATTACTTTGATTTTTTTCTAAGATAGTTCCCTAAGCATTTGCAAACCAGAACCTGTACCCTTGTACCTAAGAGCAACCGCACTTGTGTGAGGACACATGACAGTAAACTTAATCCAGTCATTCACTGTCTGACAGAGCCCGCCCTTCATGTTGACAAAGATTGGTACCAAATGCACTCTCCCCACAGACAGCACCCAAGTCCTGAGATGCAGGGAGTGATCAGTGTGGGCAGCTTGCTGGAGCAGACAAAGGCTGGATTGCTATCTAATACTGAAATAAATCACAACCTGAATTCAAAGCCGGTGAAATTCACTGAACAGTTCATTTGCAAGTTCACATCAAAGGGCCTTGTGTTTGATACAGAGAGCATCACCTCTAAAGAGGTGACCGTGTAATCAAACAGCAGCAGCCGAACCCGGACAGACCCTCCCTCGCTCCCTTATAATGGCGGCCACATCAATACAGCAAAGTGCGTCAGATAAAGATCAGAAAGCAGTGATGATCAAAGCTGTTTCTCTAATGGAGTTTTACTCTCAGAGCAAACCACTTCCAGAATCTCTGCTTCTTTAATTCTGCGGATTACAACGGTGTTCATTTGCACTGACCTTTTGACAATCAAACAAAACAAAATAAAACCCCAGCAGGGAAGGGGACAGGGTAACAAAGCCAAGCAGTATTTGGTCATTTATTGAGCCATCAGGCTTTTTACAGCACAGAGTGAGGCCCTTCGGTCTATCGTGTCTAGACTGGTCATCATCAATTCTCATCCCATTTCCCATTGCTTGAACGTTTCAAGTCTTTATCTCAATACCGCTTTTTCCATTAATCATTCATGGGATGAGGGTGTCACTGACTCGGCAGCATTTACTGCCTGTCCTTAGCTGCCTGAGCGGCACGGTGGCTCAGTGGTTAGCACTGCTGCCTCCCAGCACCAGGGACGTGGATACGATTCCAGCCTTGGGTGACTGTCTGTGTGGAGTTTGTACATTCTCCCTGTGTCTGCGTGGGTCTCCTTCCACAATCCAAAGATGTGCAGGTCATGTGAATTGGCCACGTTAAACTGCCCATAGTATTAGGTGCATTAGTCAGAGGGAATTGGGTCTGGATGTTACTCTTCGGAGGGTCAGTGTGAACTTGTTGGGCCAAATGGCCTGTTTCCACGCTGCAAGGAATCTAATCTTAAATATCCCAAGCGTTCTTGCCTTTCTCAGGTACTGAGTTCCCAGATTCCGACCATCCTCTGGGTGAAAAGCATTTTCCTCAAATTCCGTCTGACCTTCCTGCTCCTTACCTGAACCTCTGTCCCCTGCTCACTGACCCCTTCACCGAGGGGAGAAAGGTGTCACCCTATCGATCCAGTATATGTCCCTGAGAACTTTATACACCTCAATCGGATCCCAACCCCTCCACCTCGCAATGTACACAACAAAGTTCAGGAGACCCCGTACTGAACCCTGGGGAACACAGCTGGACACACAATACCAGGCACAAAACCATCCGAGAGGTGTGGGGGACATTGTTTCCTCAGGGGAGAATGTGGGGACACTGTGTAAAATTCAGCCTCATCCAAGTCAGGTCAGGAAAGGGATTTCCCGCAGAAGGTCATCAGTCTTTGGAACTCCATCCCTGAACAACTGGTGGAAAGTAGAGTCCTTGAATATTTTTATGGCAGAGGGAGAGAAATTCTTAGCCAGTAAGAGACTGATCAGGGTTAACAGGAATGTGGACGCCATCCTCCGACAGTGCGGTGCTCCCTCAGCACTGACCCTCTGACAGTGCCCACTCCCTCAGCACTGACCCTCCGACAGTGCGGCACTCCCTCAGCACTGACCCTCCGACAGTGCGGCACTCCCTCAGCACTGACCCTCCGACAGTGCGGCACTCCCTCAGCACTGACCCTCCGACAGTGCGGCACTCCCTCAGCACTGACCCTCCGACAGTGCGGCACTCCCTCAGCACTGACCCTCCGACAGTGCGGCACTCCCTCAGCACTGACCCTCCGACAGTGCCCACTCCCTCAGCACTAGGGTTTGGGGGTCAGCCTGGATTGTTTGCCCTGTCTCCGAATGTGTGATTTAATTCCCTCAGAGCAAATGTCGTGATGAGAAAAATTCAAACAACTGCAAAAGTCTGGTCAGTTGAAGAATGGTTTCCTCGGCAACCTGAACAGATTGATATTTAATTCTGAGCTGAACGAGGATTGAATAAAATGAAGCCAATTTGAAGGAGTACATTTCTTTGTTTATCTCCAAGCTCCCCAGTTTGGCGTTTTATCACACCGTGCAGTGTTTGGAAGGTATTTTAACTGATGAGAAAATAAAGGGTAAATATTTATCATCCTCAGAATAGTTCTGAACCTTTTGGATGTGGTTTGCTGTGGTTTTAATTTGACCTTTGCACTCGATGTGTGTCACACCGTTGCCAGACATCTGTTTGCTCAGGCCTGAATCAAATCTATTTGTCAGGCTGAAAGCTTTGCCTTTTTCTAGCGCCTGTCCTGTCCCCGGGATGATTGATATCACTGTGTCCAGAACTCTCATGATGCCGGAAATGGAACCAATGTACATCCTGCAGCATCCAAGGCCAGCGTTGTTCAGGAGTTGACGACCCCCTGTTACGTTGGACTGACTAATGTCCCCCTGGGAAGACCCTCCAACCCCAGGGCATCAATGTGTATTTCACCTGTATCCTCATCTCCCCTCCCCCCACCTTACCCAAGCTTGAACCCTCCAACTCGGCACCACTCTCTTGAATGGTCCTACTTGTCCATCTTCCTTTCTACCTTTCCACTTCACCCTCCTCTCCGAGCTGTCACCTTCTCCCCACCTTCATCAACCTATCGCCTTCTCAGCATCTCAACCCCACAGCCCTCATCCCTCCCATTTATCTCTCAGCCCCCTTGCCCCCACCCCGAGATTCCTGATGAAGGGCTTATGACTGAAACGTTGATTCTCCTGCCCCTCGGATGCTGCCTGACCTGCTGTGCTTTTCCAGCAACACACTCTCGACTCTGAGTTCCAATATCTGCGGTCCTCACTTTCCCCACCTCCAGAGGGAGTGAGATACCATCACAGCTGAGATATCTGGATAGTACTCAGTGACAGTGCCCAGGAGGAGGGGATCTCGGGGAGAGGCTAAGGTACAGGCATAAGACCCAGCATTGCCACATCTGGGGATGTGAATGAGCATCATTACTAACTAACCCACAGACTGACTTCACGGGGAGAATGAGGAGCTGAGTGGGAGCAGGGAGAGTGAGGAGCTGAGTGGGAGAGGAGAGAGGAAGGAACTGAGTGGGAGAGTGAGGAGCTCAGTGGGAGAGGGGAGAGTGAGGAGCTGAGTGGGAGAGGGGAGAGTGAGGAGCTGAGTGCAAGCAGGGAGAGTGAGAAGCTGAGAGGGAGAGGGGAGAGTGAGGAGCTGAGAGGGAGAGGGGAGAGTGAGGAGCTGAGAGGGAGAGGGGAGAGTGAGGAGCTGAGAGGGAGAGGGGAGAGTGAGAAGCTCAGTGGGAGAGGGGAGAGTGAGGAGCTCAGTGGGAGAGGGGAGAGTGAGGAGCTCAGTGGGAGAGGGGAGAGTGAGGAGCTCAGTGGGAGAGGGGAGAGTAAGGAGCTGAGTGCAAGTGGGGAGAGTGAGGAGCTGAGTGAGAGAGGGGAGAGTGAGGAGCTCAGTGGGAGAGTGAGGTGCTGAGGGGGCGGGGGAGAGTGAGGGGCTGAGTGGGAGAGTGAGCTGAGTGGGAGCGGGGAGAGTGAGGAGCTGAGTGGGAGCAGGGAGAGTGATTAGTTGAGAGGGAGCGGGGTGAGTGAGGAGCTGAGAGGGAAAGGGGAGAGTGAGGAGCTGAAAGGGAGAGGGGAGAGTGAAGAGCTGAGTGCGAGTGTGGAGAGTAAGGAGCTGAGTGGGAGGGGGAGAGTGAGGAGCTGAGTGAGAGAATGAGGTGCTGAGGGAGTGAGGGGCTGAGTGGAAGAGTGAAGAGCTGAGGGAGAGAAGGGAGAGTGAGGAGCTGAGTGGGAGCGGGGAGAGTGACAAGCTGAGTGGGAGAAGGGAGAGTGAGGAGCTCAGTGGGAGAGGGAAGAGTGAGGAGTTGAGAGGGAGCGGGGTGAGTGAGGAGCTGAGTGGGAGAAGGGAGAGTGAGGGGCTCCGTGGGAGCAGGGAGAGTGAGCTGCTGAGGGGGAGTGGGGCGAGAGGAGCTGAGTGGGAAAGGGGAGAGTGAGGGTCTCAGTGGGAGAGTGAGGGGGAGAGGGGAAAGTGAGGGGTTGAGTGGGAGAGGGGAGTGTGAGGAGCTCATTGGGAGAGTGAGGAGCTCAGTGGGAGTGGAGAGAGTGAGGATCTGAGTGTGAGTCGGGAGAGCAAGGAGCTGAGAGGGAGAGTGAGGAGCTCTGTGGGACTGGCGAGAGTGAGGAGTTGAGAGGGAGTGGGGAGAGTGAGGACCTGAGTGGGAGCGGGAAGAGTGAGGAGCTCAGTGGGAGAGTGAGGAGCTCAGGGGGAGAGTGGAGAGTGAGGAGCTGAGTGGGAGCAGGGAGAGTGAGGAGCTGATAGGGAGAGGGGAGAGAGAGGTGCTGAGAGGGAGAGTAAGGAGCTTTGTGGGACTGGCTAGAGTGAGGAGTTGAGAGGGAGCGGGGTGGGTGAGGAGCTGAGTGGGAGAGTGAGGAGCTGAGTGGGAGAGGGGAGAGTGAGGAGCTGAGGGGGAGAATGAGGAGCTGAGTGGGAGGAAACAGTGAGAAGCTGAGTGGGAGAGGGGAGAGTAAGGAGCTGAGTGGGAGAGGGGAGAGTGAGGATCTGAGTGGGAGAGTGAGGAGCTCAGTGGGAGCAGGGAGAGTGAGGAGCTCAGTGGGAGAGGGGAGAGTGAGGAGCTCAGTGGGAGAGGGGAGAGTAAGGAGCTGAGTGGGAGAGGGGAGAGGGAGAGGGGAGAGTGAGGAGCTGAGAGGGAGAGGGGAGAGTGAGGATCTGAGTGGGAGAGTGAGGAGCTCAGTGGGAGCAGGGAGAGTGAGGAGCTCAGTGGGAGAGGGGAGAGTGAGGAGCTCAGTGGGAGAGGGGAGAGTAAGGAGCTGAGTGGGAGAGGGGAGAGGGAGAGGGGAGAGTGAGGAGCTGAGAGGGAGAGGGGAGAGTAAGGAGCTGAGTGAGAGAGGGGAGAGTGAGGAGCTGAGAGGGAGAGGGGAGAGTGAGGAGCTGAGAGGGAGAGGGGAGAGTGAGGAGCTGAGAGGGAGAGGGGAGAGTGAGGAGCTGAGAGGGAGAGGGGAGAGTGAGGAGCTCAGTGGGAGAGGGGAGAGTAAGGAGCTGAGTGGGAGAGGGGAGAGTAAGGAGCTGAGTGCAAGCGGGGAGAGTGAGGACCTGAGTGAGAGAGGGGAGAGTGAGGAGCTGAGGGGGCGGGGGAGAGTGAGGGGCTGAGTGGGAGAGTGAGCTGAGTGGGAGCGGGGAGAGTGAGGAGCTGAGTGGGAGCAGGGAGAGTGATTAGTTGAGAGGGAGCGGGCTGAGTGAGGAGCTGAGAGGGAAAGGGGAGAGTGAGGAGCTGAAAGGGAGAGGGGAGAGTGAAGAGCTGAGTGCGAGTGTGGAGAGTAAGGAGCTGAGTGGGAGGGGGAGAGTGAGGAGCTGAGTGAGAGAATGAGGTGCTGAGGGAGTGAGGGGCTGAGTGGAAGAGTGAAGAGCTGAGGGAGAGAAGGGAGAGTGAGGAGCTGAGTGGGAGCGGGGAGAGTGACAAGCTGAGTGGGAGAAGGGAGAGTGAGGAGCTCAGTGGGAGAGGGAAGAGTGAGGAGTTGAGAGGGAGCGGGGTGAGTGAGGAGCTGAGTGGGAGAAGGGAGAGTGAGGGGCTCCGTGGGAGCAGGGAGAGTGAGCTGCTGAGGGGGAGTGGGGCGAGAGGAGCTGAGTGGGAAAGGGGAGAGTGAGGGTCTCAGTGGGAGAGTGAGGTGCTGAGGGGGAGAGGGGAGAGTGAGGGTCTCAGTGGGAGAGTGAGCTGCTGAGGGGGAGTGGGGCGAGAGGAGCTGAGTGGGAAAGGGGAGAGTGAGGGTCTCAGTGGGAGAGTGAGGTGCTGAGGGGGAGAGGGGAAAGTGAGGGGCTGAGTGGGAGAGGGGAGTGTGAGGAGCTCATTGGGAGAGTGAGGAGCTCATTGGGAGAGTGAGGAGCTCAGTGGGAGTGGAGAGAGTGAGGATCTGAGTGGGAGCGGGAAGAGTGAGGAGCTCAGTGGGAGAGTGAGGAGCTCAGGGGGAGAGTGAGGAGCTGAGTGGGAGCAGGGAGAGTGAGGAGCTGATAGGGAGAGGGGAGAGAGAGGTGCTGAGAGGGAGAGTAAGGAGCTTTGTGGGACTGGCTAGAGTGAGGAGTTGAGAGGGAGCGGGGTGGGTGAGGAGCTGAGTAGGAGAGTGAGGAGCTGAGGGGGAGAATGAGGAGCTGAGTGGGAGGAGACAGTGAGAAGCTGAGTGGGAGAGGGGAGAGTAAGGAGCTGAGTGGGAGAGGGGAGAGTGAGGATCTGAGTGGGAGAGTGAGGAGCTGAGTGGGAGCAGGGAGAGTGAGGAACTCAGAGGGAGGGTGAGAGTGAGGGGGAGAGGGGCTGAGTGGGAGAGTGAGGAGATGAGGGGGAGAGGGGAGAGTGAAGAGCTGAGTGAGGAGGTGAGGGAGAGTGAGGAGCTGAGGGGAGAGTGATGATCTGAGTGGGAGAGGGGAGAGTGACGAGGTGAGGGGAGAGTGAGGAGCTGAATGGAAGAGAGGTGAGTGAGGAGCGGAGAGGGAGTGAGGGGAAAGTGAGGATCTGAGTGGGAGAGGAGAGAATGAGGATCTGAGGGGGAGAGTGAGGACCGGAGGGGGAGTGAGGGGTGAGTGAGGATCTGAGTGGGAGAGGGGAGAGTGACGAGGTGAGGGGAGAGTGAGGAGCTGAATGGGAGAGGGGGGAGTAAGGAGCTGAGAGGGAGTGAGGGGAAAGTGAGGATCTGAGGGGGAGTGTGAGGACCAGAGGGGGAGTGAGGAGCTGAGTGGGAGAGGGGAGAGTGAGGATCTGCGTGGGAGAAGGGGGAGGGAGGAGCCGAGGGGGAGTGAGGAGGTGAGTGGGGGAGGGGAGTGTGAGGAGCTGAGGGGGCGTGAGTGGAGAGTGAGGAGCTGAGTGGGGGAGGGGAGAGTGAGGAGCTGAGAGGGAGAGGGGAGAGTAAGGACCTGAGTGGGGGAGAGTGAGGAGCTGAGAGGGAGAGTGAGGAGCTCTGGGGGACTGGCGAGAGTGAGGAGCTGAGGGGAGAGTGAGGAGCTGAGTGGGAGTGGGGAGCTGAGGGGAGAGTGAGGAGCTGAGTGTGAACTGATATATTTGGGCAGCTACTGATTTTTCTCCTTTTTTATTGTGTGATTGGTAAAAAAAATTTTTTTTTCATTTATGTATTATTTGATATTATAGTTCGACTAAGTTAAGCTTAAGAGTAAAAATGGCAGGAGATCTCAGACCCATGTTATGCTTCTCTTGCTCAATGAGAGAGCTCAGGGACACGGCTGATGTCCGTGACTCCTTCACGTGCAGGAAGCGTGTCCAGTTGCAGCTCTTGTTAGACCGCATGCTGGCTCTGGAGCTGCGGATGGACTCACTTTGGAGCATCTGCAACTCTGTGGAGGATGTGAATTGCACATTCATCGAAGTGGTCACACCGTGGATTAGGATTGCTGAGGGAGAAAGGGAATGAGTGACCAAAAGGCAGGGAAATAGGAGGAAGGCAGTGCAGGTGTCCACTGCAGTCATCTCTCGATTACCGTTTTGGATACTGTTGGGAGAGGCGGCTCACCAAGGGAAGGCGGCAGTAACCAGGTTCATGGCACCGTGGCTGGCTCTGAAGGGTGGGATAAAAGAGTGGAATGGCTATTGTCATGGGGGATTCCGTTGTAAGGGGAGTGGATAAGCGATTCTGTGGTCAAGACAAGACTCCCGAATGGTATGTTGCTTCCCAGGTACATGGGTCAGGGACGCCTCAGATTGCCTGCAGAACATTCTGAAGGGGGAAGGTGAACAGCCAGCTGTCATGGTGCATACAGGCACCAACGATATCGGTAAAAAAATGGGATGAGGTCCTACAAGCAGAATTTAGGGAGTTAGGAGTCATCTTAAAAAGTAGGACCTCAGAAATAGTAATCTAAGGATTGCTACCAGTGCTAGTCAGAGTAGAAATGAAAGAATATTCAGGGTGAATGCGTGGCTGGGGGACATGGGAGGATTACAAATTGGACGCTTGACACTTGAGCAGGACTGGAACCAATGTCCTAGGGGGGGCTTTTGCTAATACTGTTGGGGACAGTTTAAATTAGTGCTGAAGGGGATGAGAACCAAATGAGGTGATTAGTAGACAGGAAGGAGGCAGTAACTAAAGCCTGTAAGGAACTAGATAATGAAGTCAGAGTGACTAAGGGGAAGAGTAGGCAGGGAGCAGATGATGAATGCAGAGGGACTGGTGGTCTGAGGTGCATTTGTTTCATGTGAGAAGTGTAGTAGGTAAGGCAGATGAACTTACAGCTTGGATTACTACCTGGGAGTATGATGGTATTACTATTACTGAGACTTGGTTCAGGGAAGGACATGATTGGTAACTAAATATCCCAGGATGCTTCAGGCAGGAGAGAGAGGGAGGTAACGGAGGTGGAGAAGTTGCATTACTGGTCAGAGAGGATATCATAGCTGTGCTGAAGGAGGGCACTATGGAGGACTCGAGGAGTGAGGCAATATGGACAGAGCTCAGAAATAGGAAGGGTGTGGTAACAATGTTGGGGTTGTATTACAGGCCTCCCAACAGCGAGCGGGAGATAGAGGTACAAATATGTAAACAGATTTTGGAAAGACGGAAGAACAACAGGATAGTGGCGATAGGAGATTTTAATTTTCCCAACATTGACTGGGATTCACTTAATGTTAGAGGTTTAGATGAAGCAGAATTTGTAAGGGGCATCCAGGAGGGTTTTCTAGAGCAGTATGTAAATAGTCCAACCCCGGAAGGGGCCATACCGGGCCTGGTGTTGGGGAATGAGGTCATGTCTTACCAACTTTATAGAATTCTTTGAAGAGGTGAGAAAGTTGATTGATGAGGGAAGGGATATAGATGCTATATACATGGACTTCAGTAAGGCGTTTGATGAGGTTCCCCATGGTAGGCTGATGGAGAAGGTGAAGTCACATGGGGTCCGGGTTGTTTTAGCTACATAGATAGAGAACTGGCTGGGCAACAGGAGACAGAGTGCAGTAGTGGCAGGGAGTTTCTCAAAATGGAGATCTGTGACCAATGGTGTTCCACAGGGATCCGTGCTGGGACCACTGTTGTTTGTGATATATAGAAATGATCTTGAGAAAGGTATGGATTGTCCGATTGACATGTTTGCAGATGACACTAAGATTGGTGGAGTAGCAGACAGTGAAGGGGGCTGTCAGAGAATGCAGTAGTTTATGGATAGACTGGACAGTTGGAGAGAAATGGCAGATGGAGTTCAATCCAGACAAGTGCAAGGTGATGCATTTTGGAAGATGCAATTCCAGAGCGAACTATACAGTAAATGGAAAAGTCGTGGGGGAAAATTGATGTACAGAGAGATCTAGGTGTTTAGGTTCATTGTTCCCTGAAGGTGGCAACACAGTGAGTGGTCAAGAAGGCATACGGCATGCTTCCCTTCATTGGACGGGGTACTGAGTACAAGAGTTGGCAGGTCATGTTACAATTGTATAAGACTTTGGTTCAGCCACATTTGGAATACTGCGTGCCGTTCAGGTCACCACATTCCCAAAAGGATGTGGGTGCTTTGGAGATGGAGCAGAGGAGGCTGACCAGGATGTTGCCTGGTATGGCGGGTGTAGTTATGAAGAGAGGTTGAGTAGATTAGGATTATTTTCTTTAGAAAGACGAAGGTTGAGGGGGGGATATGAATGTGGTGAGGTCTACAAAATCATGAGAGGTATAGCCAGGGTGGATATCAAGAAACCTTTTCCCAGAGTGGGAAGGGGGACTCAATTACTAGGGGTGATGAGTTCAAGACGAGAGGGGAAAGGTTTAGGGGAGATATGCGTAGAAAGTTCTTTACGCAGAGGGGTGGTGGGGGCCTGGAACACGTTGCCAGCGGAGGTGATGGGGGGGAATGATAGTGTAAATTGAGATGTATCTAGATAGACACATGAATGGGCAGGGAGCGGGGGATACAGATCCTTAGAAAAGAGGTGACAGGTTTAGATGGAAGAGCTGGATCAGCACAAGCCTGAAGGGCCGAAGAGCCTGTTCCTTAGCTGTAATGTTCTTTGTTCTTAGTACAGCACAGTAGAGGCCCTTTGGCCCTGGATGTTGTGTCGATCTCCAAGCTGAATATTTTCCATCTATGACCACCCTCTGTCTTCTATGGGCTAGCCAATTCTGTATCCAGACAGTCAGGTTTCCCATTATCCTATGCCTCCTTACTTTCTGAAAAAGCCTACCATGGGGAACCTTATCAAATCCATATAAACCATATCCACTGCTCTCCCTTCATCAATGTGTTTTGTCACATCCTCAAAGAATTCAATAAGATTTGTGAGGCATGACCTGCCCCTCAAAGCCATGCTGGCTATCTGAAACTATGACTTTCCAAGTAATCATAAATCCTGTCTCTCAGAATCTTCTCCAATACTTGCCAACCACTGACGTAAGACTGACTGGTCTGTAATTTCCAGGATTATCTCTATTCCCTTTCTTGAACAAGGGAATAACATTTGCCACCCTCCAATCATCTGGCACTATTCTAGTAGACAGTGAGGACGTAAAGATCATCGGTAATGGCGCAGCAATCTCTTCCCTCACTTCCTGTAATAACCTAGGGTATATCCCGTCGGACCCAAGGGATTTATGTAATGTTATGCTTTTCAAAATCTTCAGCACATCCTCCTTCCTAACATCAATCTGTTTGAGCAGATCAGTCTGTTTCACACTGTCCTCAGAAATGTCAAGGTCCCTCTCAGTAGTGAAGACTGAAACAAAGTACTCATTAAGGACCTCCCCTACTTCCTCTGATTCCAGGCACAAAATCCCACCAGTTCAAAGTTTGGGAGAAGATTTGAAGCTCGGGTGCTCGTTGTGGTTCTGTTCGCCGAGCTGGGAATTTGTGTTGCAGACGTTTCGTCCCCTTTCTAGGTGACATCCTCAGTGCTTGGGAGCCTCCTGTGAAGCGCTTCTGTGATGTTTCCTCCGGCATTTATAGTGGCTTGTCTCTGTCGCTTCCGATTGTCAGTTGCTGTCCGCTGCAGTGGCCGGTATATTGGGTCCAGGTCGATGTGTTTGTTGATAGAAACTGTGGATGAGTGCCATGCCTCTAGGAATTCCCTGGCTGTTCTCTGTTTGGCTTGCCCTATAATAGTAGTGTTGTCCCAGTCGAATTCATGTTGTTTGTCATCTGCATGTGTGGCTACTAAGGATAGCTGGTCGTGTCGTTTCGTGGCTAGTTGGTGTTCATGGATGTGGGTTGTTAGCTGTCTTCCTGTTTGTCCTATGTAGTGTTTTGTGCAGTCCTTGCATGGGATTTTGTACACTACGTTGGTTTTGCTCATGCTGGGTATCAGGTCCTTTGTCCTGGTGAGTTGTTGTCTGAGAGTGGCTGTTGGTTTGTGTGCTGTTATGAGTCCTAGAGGTCGCAGCAGTCTGGCTGTCAGTTCGGAAATGCTCCTGATGTATGGGAGTGTGGCTAGTCCTTTGGGTTGCGGCATGTCCTCGTTCCATTGTCTTTCCCTTAGGCATCTGTTGATGAAATTGCGTGGGTATCCGTTTTTGGTGAATACATTGTATAGGTGTTCTTCTTCCTCTTTTTGCAGTTCTGGTGTGCTGCAGTGTGTTGTGGCCCTTTTGAATAGTGTCCTGATGCAACTTCGTTTGTGTGTGTTGGGGTGGTTGCTTTCATAGTTCAGGACTTGGTCTGTGTGTGTGGCTTTCCTGTATACCTTGTGCTGAATTCTCCGTTCGGTGTTCTCTGTACCATCACGTCTAGCAATGGGAGTTGGTTGTCCTTTTCTTCCTCTCTCGTGAATCAGATTCCTGTGAGTGTGGCGTTGATGACCAGGTGTGTGTTCTCTATTTCTGTGTTTTTGATGATTACAAAGGTGTCATCCACATATCTGACCCAGAGTTTGGGTTGTATTTGCGGTAAGACTGTTTGTTACACAAACCAGACATCCCACTCAGACCCATAGTATCACTACCAGGGACACCATCACACAAACTGGCTAAAGAGCTACAGCAGAAACTGAAACACCTGATCAGCGGATCCAGACACTCTATACAGTCAACACAATAATTCTTGGACATCATCAGAAATATACACATAGACAAGGAAGAAACCATGGTCTCATTCGATGTAACGGCACTGTTCACCTCTATCGACAAAACCCTAGCCAGAGAAACAATATCCAACCTGCTGGACATACAGAACAGACAACAGGACGTTGAACCTATTAACAAAGACGGCATACTTAAACTACTGGACCTGTGCCTCACAACACACTTCACATTCAACAACCAGATATACGAACAAATCAACGGAACACCCATGGGCTCACCGATCTCTGGACTCATAGCAGAAGCAGTAATGCAAAGGTTAGAACAAACAGTCTTACCGCAAATACAACCCAAACTCTGGGTCAGATATGTGGATGACACCTTTGTAATCATCAAAAACACAGAAATAGAGAACACACACCTGGTCATCAATGCCACACTCACAGGAATCTGATTCACGAGAGAGGAAGAAAAGGACAACCAACTCCCATTGCTAGACGTGATGGTACAGAGAACACCGAACGGAGAATTCAGCACAAGGTATACAGGAAAGCCACACACACAGACCAAGTCCTGAACTATGAAAGCAACCACCCCAACACACACAAACGAAGTTGCATCAGGACACTATTCAAAAGGGCCACAACACACTGCAGCACACCAGAACTGCAAAAAGAGGAAGAAGAACACCTATACAATGTATTCACCAAAAACGGATACCCACGCAATTTCATCAACAGATGCCTAAGGGAAAGACAATGGAACGAGGACATGCCGCAACCCAAAGGACTAGCCACACTCCCATACATCAGGAGCATTTCCGAACTGACAGCCAGACTGCTGCGACCTCTAGGACTCATAACAGCACACAAACCAACAGCCACTCTCAGACAACAACTCACCAGGACAAAGGACCCAATACCCAGCATGAGCAAAACCAACGTAGTGTACAAAATCCTATGCAAGGTCTGCACAAAACACTACATAGGACAAACAGGAAGACAGCTAACAACCCACATCCATGAACACCAACTAGCCACGAAACGACACGACCAGCTATCCTTATTAGCCACACACGCAGATGACAAGCAACATGAATTCGACTGGGACAACACCACTATTATAGGGCAAGCCAAACAGAGAACAGCCAGGGAATTCCTAGAGGCATGGCACTCATCCACAGATTCAATCAACAAACACATCAACCTGGACCCAATATACCGGCCACTGCAGCGGACAGCAACTGACAACCAGAAGCGGCAGAGACAAGCCACTATAAATGCCGGAGGAAACATCACAGAAGCGCTTCACAGGAGGCTCCCAAGCATTGAGGATGTCACCTAGAAAGGGGACGAAATGTTTGCAACAAAAACTCCCAGCTCAGCGAACAGAACCACAAATTCCCACCAGTCTCTGTGATTGACCCTACCCTCACTAAGGTCATCCTCTTGTTCCTCACATAAGTGTAGAATGCCTTAGGGTTTTCCTTAATCTTCCTCCCTAAAAGCTTTTTCATGCCCCTTCTAGTTCTCCTAAGTCCATTCTTCAGTTCCTTCCTGGCTACCTTATAACCCTTTAAAGACCTGTCTGATCCTTACTGCCTCAACCTTAAGTAAGCTTCCTCTTGACTAGATGTTCCACAGCCCTTGTCACCCAAGATGCTTTCAACCTACCATCAGTAGGTTGCCTCAGTGGGACAAACCTGTCCAGCAGTATCAGCAAGTGCTCCCTAAACAACCTCCACATTTCTGACGTACATTTCCCTGAGAACTTCTGTTCCGAATTTAGACACCCAGTTCCTGCTGAGTAGCATTGTAATTCCTCTTCCCCCAATTAAATACTTTCCCATACCATCTGCTCCTATCCTTCTCCATGGGTGTGTGAAAGGTGAGGCAGTTGTGGTCACTGTCACCGAAATGCTCTCCCACCGAGAGATCTGACACCTGGCCTGGTTCATGGCCAAGCACCAAATCCAATATGGCCTCCCCTCTAGTTGGCCTATTTACATATTGAGTCAGGAACCCTTCCTGGACACACCTAACAAAAACTGCTCCATCCAAACTATTTGAACTAATTTTAGGGAAGTTAAAGTCTCCCATGACAACAACCCTGTTGTTTCTATACCTTTCCAAAACCTGCCTCCCAATCTGCCCCCCAGTGTCTATGGGAGGGGGGGGCCTGTAGAAAACTCCCAAGAAAGTGACTGCTCCTTTCCTGTTTCTGACTTGCCCCCATACCGACTCAGTCGACAAACCTTCCTCGACAACCTCCCTTTCTGCAGCTGTGATACTATCCCTGTCTAGCAATGCCACTCCTCCATCTCTTTTACCACCCCCATCCCTTTTGAAACATCTAAACCCTAGAACATCCAACATTCCTATCCCTGTGATATCCAAGTCCCCACAATGGCCACAATCTCACTGTTCCAAGTACTGATCCATGTTCTGAGTTTGTCACCCTTATTCCTGACACTTCCAGTGTTAAAATAGTCACACTTCAACCCATCACACTGACTGCAATGTTGCCCTATCAACTGTCTATCCCTCCTCACAGACTCCTCACATAAACTGTACCTGGTTGTTCAGTACCTCCTCCATCCTCTGATCTGTAGCTCCGGTTCCCACTCTCCTACCAATCTAGTTTCAGACTGAAGGGGGTACTGAGCTGGCTTCTGGATTCGTTGTAGTGCGTGGCGTGTAGGAGGACCCACAATGCCCTTGGAGAGGGCGTACTGATGATGTGCACAGCCCAGCCCTGGGGTCCTCACCCTGAAGCTGATTCAATGCTGGTTACCTCACCGCTCAGAGTTAATAGACGGGCACATGTGTACACAAGGAGAGTGCTTTACATGTTTAACACCCGTGGAAAGCACAGCTCTCGTGCAGACATCATTCTGACAACAGTGATTAATCCCTCTGAGATCAAACACTGTGCAAAACCAAACAAGGAACTCATCAGAACAAAGTTGAAATCCCATCTCCTCCACTTCCATGGCACTCGGATTAAATCACAGGACAGGGGGACATGCGGGAGGGGGAGGGGGAGGGGGAGGGGCAGGGGATAATCCACTCAGAGATGGAAACATTTCTTTTAACCCATCCCACAGCACGGACACAGAACCTTCGGCCCAACCAGTCCATGCTGACCATAGTCCCAAACTAAACTCGTCCCACTTACATGGTCCATCTCCCTCCAAACCTTTCCTATTCATGAACTTATCCAAATATCTTTTAAAAGTTGAACCTGTCCCCGCATCCACCACTTCCTCTGGCAGCTCATTCCTCACACAAACCACCCTTTGTGTAAAAAAAGTTGCCCCTCATCTTTTTAAATCTTTCTCCTCTCACCTTAAAATCATGCACCCCCCTATTTTCAACTCCCCCACCCCAGGGAAAGACCTTTGCTATTCACCTTATCTATACCTCTCGTGATTTTATAAACCTCCGTAAGGTCACCCCTTAACCTCCTATGCTTCTTCATCGCCTTCCTTCACATCTCAAGCCCTCCATTCCCAGCAACATCCGGGTAAATCCTCAAACCCTCCATTCCCAGCAACATCCGGTAAATCCTCAAACCCTCCATTCCCAGCAACATCCGGGTAAATCTTGCTACAGGAATCAAAGGACAAGGAGAAAGCGGGAACAGGGGACCCGGATTATCAGCAATGATCCAATTGGATGACAGAGCAGGCACGAGGGGCTGAATAGCCTCCTCCTGTTCCAATTTCTTATGGTGTTATCCACCAGCACAAACACCCACTTCCTCGGTAAGGTCCTGGGGAGTGTTGCTGAACAAAGAGACTTGGAGTGCAGGCTCATAGCTCCTTGAAAGTGGAGTCGCAGGTAGATAGGATAATGAAGGAGGCTTTTGGTATGCTTTCTTTTATTGGTCAGAGTACTGAGTACAGGAGTTGGGAGGTCATGTTGCAACTGTACAAGACATTGGTTACGCTACTGTTGGAATACTGTGTGCAATTCTGGTCTCCTTCCTATCGGAAGGATGTTGTGAGACTTGAAAGGGTTCAGAAAAGATTTACAAGGATGTTGCCAGGGTTGGAGGATTTTGCCTATAGGGAGAGATTGAATAGACTAGGGCTGTTTTCCCTGGAGCGTCGGAGGCTGAGGGGTGACCTTATAGAGGTTTACAAAATCATGAAGAGCATGGATAGGATAAATAGACAAAGTCTTTTCCCTGGGTTGGGGGAGTCCAGAACTAGAGGGCATAGGTTTAGGGTGAGAGGGGAATGATATAAAAGAGACCTAAGGGGCAACTTCTTCACACAGAGGGTGGTGTATGTGTGGAATGAGCTGCCAGAGGATGTGGTGGAGGCTGGTACAATTACAACATTTCAGAGGCATCTGGATGGGTATATGAACAGGAAGGGTTCGGAGGGATATGGGCCAGGTGGTGACAGGTGGGACTAGATTGGGTTGGGATATCTGGTCGGCATGGATTTGTTGAACGGAAGGGTCTGTTTCCGTGCTGTGCATCTCTATCACTCTATGACTCAGACAGCACCTTCCAAACCCACGACCGCTTCCATCTAGAAGCTCAAGGGCAGCAGATACATGGGAACACCACCCCCTGTAAGTTACCCTCTGAGCTCCTCGCCATCCCGACTTGGAAATATATCACCGTTCCTTCAGTGTGGCTGGGTCAGAATCCTGGAATTCCCTCTCTAAGGGCATTGTGGGTCAACCCACAGCACATGGACTGCAGTGGGTCAAGAAGGCAGCTCACCCCCACCTTCTCAAGGGGCAACTAGGAACAGGGTAATAAAGATCTCATCCCACAGATAAATTGAAAATGTAGGTATAGCACAGTGAGCTCTGTTCCCACTCTGCAGCATCGAAGAGATGGTGTGAAATGAGGGGATTGAGGATACAGAAAGCACTGAGAGATCAGTCAGTGCCAAGGGACAGCACTTAGTCCAGATGCAGGAAGTGAATCGAGACAGAAGGCCAGAAACACGAAACTCAGACCATTTTTGTTCTTTAAAAAATAAATTCTCAGCACAGAGTCATCTACAGTCATCAGGAAATACCAAAGAGCAATCTGCCCTGTCCTGAATAACTGCTCTCGAACATTAACTGAAGAGAACAGCATCTTCCCACATCCGATGTGAATGGTTTAGACTGAGAGTGACCTTGTGATTACAACACCTAGCCTCTAACTGACAGTGCTGGAAGCTTATCACAGTTCTAGAACATAGAACAATTCAGCACAGACAGGCCCTTCGGCCCTCGATGTTGTGCCGACCTGTGAGCTATTCTCAGCTCGTCCCCCTACACTATCCCATCGTCATTTTAATTCATGGGATTAAAATGTTCTTTAAAAAAAAAATTCTCAGCACAGAGCTTCTCCCACCAAGATATACGCAGGGTCAGCCTGAATACGGACAGGCAGTGTCTAAAAGAACTCCCAGCAACAAAGAAATCACGTACCCCTCTGGTCAATCGCTGCCTGGCTCTGTTTGCTCGGTTCTGAAATGAATAGAAAAACATTTTGTGTTTAGTTCATTTCTGTGATACACATGTTGTCCTCAACAGGTCGATGTCCCCGAACCCACACATTCCTGGACAATTCCCCATGGCCAATCCACTTTAAGCTGCACGCCTTAGGACTGTGGGAGGAAACCGGAGCACCCGGAGGGGACCGACGCAGACACAGGGGAGAATGTGCAAGCTCCACACAGTCAGTCACCCGAGGGTGGAATCAAACCCGTGTCCCTGGCGCTGTGAGGGAGCAGTGGTAACCACTGAGCCACTGTGGAAGTACAGGAAGCAGTGAGACGTGGGGACAGAGACACAGAGAGAGGACAGGACAGAGGGAAAGACAGAGAGCAGGGTGTGTGGCAGACACTCACCTGACTGCCTCCTGCCCCGGCGCAGGGTGAGCGGAGTGTCTGTGTTCAGCAGTGGAAAGATTTTCTTTGTTCTCTCTGGGGTGTATATAAACCCTGGAGGTTCTAGAATGGGAGGGAAAAGTTGAATTAAAAACATTCACTTGTTTCCCAGGAAATGGAGAGAGTGTTGCTGTGTGTGGATTTATGGCTGGAGATTTCACACTGCCATCTCCCAGCTCCAGGATAACACTCACCACTTTCTTCAAACCACTTCATCTCTCTCAGTCCTTTCCATGTCTAACAATTCCAAAATTCCCACCGGATTGATACTCGCTCATCAGAAAATCCTACACTCCCTCAATGCGGCACTACCTCTGCACTCTCCCTCCGACAGTGCCCACTCCCTCAGCACTGACCCTCTGACAGTGCCCACTCCCTCAGCACTGACCCTCTGACAGTGCCCACTCCCTCAGCACTGACCCTCCGACAGTACGGCGATCCCTCAACACTGACTTTTCGACAGTGTGGCATTCCCTCAGCACTGAACCTCTGACAGTGTGGCACTCCCTCAACACTGACTCTCCGACAGTTCTGTGCTCCCTCAGCACTGACCTTCCGACAGTGCCCACTCCCTCAGCACTCACCCTCCGACAGTGCCCACTCCCTCAGCACTCACCCTCCGACAGTGCCCACTCCCTCAGCACTCACCCTCCGACAGTGCCCACTCCCTCAGCACTGACGTTCTGACAGTGCCCACTCTCTCAGCACTGACCCTCTGACAGTGCCCACTCCCTCAGCACTGACCCTCCGACAGTGCGGCGCTCCCTCAGCACTGACCCTCCGACAGTGCCCACTCCCTCAGCACTGACCCTCTGACAGTGCCCATTCTCTCAGCACTGACCCTCTGACAGTGCGGCGCTCCCTCAGCACTGACCCTCTGACAGTGCCCACTCCCTCAGCACTGACCATCCGACAGTGTCCACTCCCTCAGCACTGACCCACTGACAGTTCCCACTCCCTCAGCAGTGACCCTCTGACATTGTGGCACTCCCTCAGCACTGACCCTCTGAAGTGCCCACTCCCTGAGCACTGACCCTCCGACAGTGCGGCACTCCCTAAGCACTGACCCTCCGACAGTGCCCACTCGCTCAGCAATGACACTCCGACAGTGCCCACTCCCTCAGCACTGACCCTCCGACAGTGCGGCACTCCCTAAGCACTGACCCTCCGACAGTGCCCACTCGCTCAGCAATGACACTCCGACGGTGCGGCACTCCCTCAGCACTAACCCTCCAATATTGGGGCAAACCCTAAGCATTGACCCTCTGACGGTGCGACACTCCCTCAGCACTGACCCGCCGACAATGCGGCGCTCCCTCAGCACTGACCCTCCAACAGAGCTGACTCGGATGGTTTCCATGTGTTCACTAACAGCAGGTCATGCTGATGAAGCAGCAGAGAGCCTGGTTACTGACCTGACTGTCTCCGACCTCGCTGGAATGTGAAGGGATCATCGAATCGGGGAGAAGATGGAATGCTCAGCAATGATTCGGGACTGATCGGAATGTCTGGAGCATCTGGGGAAAAAAATAAATTACTGTCCAGCATCTACAAGAGAAATCTGTGTGTAGTGTCAAAGGACATTGAATCATCAGTGTTTCCGACAGTGTGACGCTCCCTCAGCACTGACTCTCCCACAGTGCCCACCTCCTCAGCACTGACCATCCGACAGTGCCCACTCCCTCAGCACTGACCCTCCGACAGTGCCCACTCTCTCAGCACTGACCCTCTGACAGTGCGACGCTCCCTCAGCACTGACCCTCCAACAGTGCAGCACTCCCTCAGCACTGACCCTCCAACAGTGCAGCACTCCCTCAGCACTGACCCTCCGACATTGCCCACTCCCTCAGCACTGACCCTCCGACAGTGCGGCACTCCCTTAGTGATAACCATGCCTCATGAATAGGTCCTGGACCCTCAATCTTTGCACCCACTCAGTCTGTGTTTCCACAGTGGAGTCAGTGAAGTGTTGGGCATGTTGAAGCGAGGGGTGGGTTTACTTACAGTGAGAATGGTTTTCGAGCAGAACTTGTTTCGCCTGTGAACAGAAATGGGAGAAGATCCATCAACACTGGGACAGCGAGGATCATACGGAGATCATTAACTAGCAACACAACTGGTCAATGCAGATCAAACATCCCACTAACTAGCAACACAGCAAGAGTTGAGAGAATAGTTGACTAACTGGCACTAGCTGCATGGAGTAATCTCTGCTTCCACGTGGCAGCGTATCCTCGCTGCTCCGTGATCCCAGATCCAGGCCCTGGGGCCATGGGGAAACTGAGCTCTCTCTAACTCTTCACTCTCCCTCACACCGTTTGGCCAAGAGCCCTCACATTCACTCAATGTCGAGTAATAACTGGCAAAGTGGGGCCGTAAATCCCAACATGTCACCTGACCAACTTACCAAAGGCCACTCTCCCCCTCAGGCCTGCTATCGCATTCTGTAAGATGGTGGCCTGTGCTCTAACCCCCTGCTTGCCCTGATATCCACACCCCACCCCCACCCTGTTTATCCGTTAAGATCCACCAATCCCAGTCTTGGACAGATTGAACTGGACAGTTGCCGATCGCATTGTTCTCTGGGGAAGATACAGGCATCCTGCAGAGAGAATTCCTCCTCTCCCTCTTCAACTGGGAGAATCCCTCAATAAAGTTTCTTCTGAAAAGAGGGATCACACTCCCCCATCCCACCATATCCCCTCAGTATCATCAATATGTGTGTGTGTGTGTTTGTATCTGTGTGCGTGAGAGATGGCATCTGTGTAAGAGTGTGTGTAAGTACATGCATGTGTGAGAGAGTGTGTGTGAAAGAGAGAGTGTGCACGTGAGAATGTGAATATGTGCTTGCATGAGAGAGGCAAGGTGTATGTGTGCCTGTGTATCTGTCTGTGTGTGTGACTGTGTGCATGTGTGTGCGCGTGGATGTGTGTGTATTTGTGTGCGTGAGAGTGTCTGTGTGTCTGTTGGTGTGTCTGCGTGTGGCTGTGAGAGTGTGTGTCTGTGTGTGTGGTTGGTGCATCTGTGTGTGTGAGAGTGTGTGTGTCTATGTTTGTGTGTCTCTGTCTGTGTCAGTCTGAAATCCAAGACAGTTTTGCCAATTCCTCAATCCAATGAACGATAGCGAAGGTCTGAAGGTCATTTCAAAGATGTTGGTCGTTTCCTTCCCTCCGAGGGCAGGGAATCTGGGGAATTCTGTCGCAATCTTTTCACCCATTTTATCCAGGAATGGGAACGTATGGATGTGAGCTAACTCCGGCCTCGCTCCGCTATCGCGCCATCGCTGAGTGTGTCTCCGATGTCACAGAGAACGGAACATTTAAGCCAGGCTGACACTGCCAGCGTGTGTGTGGCACAGGGAGTGCTGCACGGGCACAGGTACCTCAAGACCTAGCAGCTGAAACAGGCCATTCAGCCCATCTGCTTCCCTGATCGTTCACACAAGACTTTAAATCAAGGCACTGGGGGGACACACCAAAGACTGGATTCCAAAGGAGAACCATTGGGGGAGCTTGTCGTGTTGAACACTGACCCCTTAATAAATACCACCAGCTGCATACAGCCCTGGAATCCATGGTCTAACAGCGGTGGGATCGCACTGCAGAGGGTGGAGAGAGTAGGGATTGGAACAAAGTCAGCCCCAGGTACACCTCACGGAATCAGAGTTCCCTCACTGGGGCTGTTAACCTGGTCCAATCAGGGAGCCCTGGCTGACAGATAGAAACAAGAAGGGTTCTGCTCAGTCTGAGAGCTGGCTCTGAGGGAGCTGGGTCAGGGTCAGGGACTCTCCGTGTGTAAATAAAGGGGTCTTGGTGATGGGGCACTGGTCCCTGGGGAGTCAGTCCACATATTAAAGGATGGAGTATGGACCAGTTCTCCTCCCCCTGTGTTGTCATGTACGTTATGTTTCCCATTTTAAACTCAATTGTTTGAATTGTGCCTGGTTCAGGCTCATTGAACGGAGTAACTAATTGTTGCTCATACACAGCATGGGTTAGAGTTTAAATGCACAAATCAGAATCACTGCGGTCCGCACATGTATATAAATAACAAACACCGCTGTCCACACTGAGGGCTGGCTCTGAGGGGTCAGAGCCAGGGTCAGGGACAGGGACAGGGTCAGGGACAGGTGAGGGTCAGGGACAAGGACAGTGTGAGGGTCTGGGTCAGGGACAGGGTGAGGATCAGGGACAGGGTCAGGGACAGGGTGAGGGTCAGGGTCAGGGACAGGGTCAGAGCCAGGGTCAGGGTCAGGGTCAGAACCAGGGTCAGGGACAGGGTCAGAGCCAGGGTCAGGGACAGGGTCAGAGCCAGGGTCAGGGTCAGGGACCCTCAGTGTATAAATAAAGGGGGATGTGGTGACAGGATACTGGCCTCTGGGGAGTTCTCTCAAGGGGATTTATCAGGATGTTGCCTGGGCTGGAGGGTTTCCAATATGAGGAGAGACTGGGGTTGTTTCTGTTGGAGGAAAAGTGGACCTGATTGAGACGCATAAAACTGTGAGGAGCGTAGACAGGAAGAAACTCTCCCCTTGTTGGAGGGTTTCGAGCATAAGCCCTTCATCAGGAATGAGAGACAGTAGCCAAGCAGGCTAAGATAAAAGGTAGGGAGGAGGGACTTGAGGGAGGGGCGATGGAGGTGGGATGGGTGGAAGGAGGTCAAGGTGAGGGTGATAGGCCGGAGTGGGGTGGGGGCGGAGAGGACTCACTGAAATCCTTGTAGAGGGAGGAAGAGAGCTTCTTCAAGGAAGGCATCCTTGCAAGAGGATTCGCAGTAGGTTAAAATCTTCGAGTAAAAAGTGAGGTCTGCAGATGCTGGAGATCACAGCTGAAAATGTTTTATCTTAGCCTGCTTGGCTACTCTCTCTCATTCCTGATGAAGGGCTTATGCTCGAAACGTCGAATTCCCTATTCCTGAGATGCTGCCTGGCCTGCTGTGCTTTAACCAGCAACACATTTTCAGCTGTGATCTCCAGCATCTGCAGACCTCATTTTTTACTCCTTGTTAGAGGGATCACTGACCTGGCAGCATCGAGTTAAGGTTTAAGATAAGGGGCAGGAGGCCTTATGGGGAATGTGAGGAGGAACCTCCTGCCTGAGGCTGGTGGGATCTCGAACCCACTGCCTGCGAGGGTGGGAGAGCCGCAAACCCTCATCACATTGAAGGTGGATTTAGATTTGTGTTTGCGATGCCAAGGCTATGAGCAAAGTGCTGGGAAACACGATTAAAATCATTCAGGAGCTTGTTTTTTAGATTGGTGCAGATGGGCCAAAGGGTCTTTCTCTGTGTTGCAGATCGCTATGACTAAGTGTGGACAATCTGCCCATTATCCCAGCACTTTGTAAATGGCGCAACATGAATGCACATCTTTTTTCTTCAGGAGTCAATGCCTGGGAAGGAGTCTCGTGTCATTCTGCTGCCTCCTGCTGGCTGAGCGGACATTGCATTTCAGCCGAAGAGTTTGTGATTGATCATCAGTAATCCTTATTGAGTTTGTCTAATCAATAATTCAGGCCATTCAGACCATCGAGATTGCTGCTATAACCCTCGATTTACTTCCTGATTAAAAATTTCTCTTTAATAAACTGAATGAATATTCAGCCTCCACAGAATTCCCCAGATTCCCTGCCCTCGTTCACTGGATTGAGGAAATAGATTTCAGACTGACACAGAGACACAGACACACCCAGACACACACACATGGATACACACACACACACACAGGGATACACACACACACACACACACAGGGATATACACACACAGGGACACACACACACACACACACACACAGGGATACACACACAGACACACTGTCACACACCTAGACACACACATCCAGACACACACACACACACACAGGGACACACGCACACACACACACAGGGGCACACTCTGTCACACACCCAGACACACACACACACAGGGGCACACTCTGTCACACACCCAGACACACACACGGACACATACACACACGCCCGGACACACTCTGTCTCACACACACACACACACACAAACACACAGGGGCACACTCTGTCACACACACAGGGGCACACACACACACAGGAGCACACTCTGTCACACACCCAGACGCACACACACACGGACACACTCTGTCACACACACAGGGATACACACACACACACACAGGGACACACTCTGTCACACACCCAGACGCGCACACACACAGGGATACACACACACACAGGGGCACACTCTGTCACACACCCAGACACACACACACACGGACACACACACAGGCACACTCTGTCACACACCCAGACACACACACACACATACACATGGACACACTCTGTCACACACCCAGACTAACACACACACACAGGGGCACACTCAGTCACACACCCACACACATACACACACACACATATACACACACACAGGGGCACTCTCTGTCCCACACCCAGATACACACACACACACACACACACACACAGAGTCCCGCACATGCACACTCATACACCTCCCCATGTGCACAGCAACACTGTCCCCCACGTGCACGCTCACACAGTCCCCCACGTGCACGCTCACACACTCCCCCACGTGCACGCTCACACACTCCCCC
Source organism: Hemiscyllium ocellatum (assembly GCF_020745735.1). NCBI lineage: Eukaryota > Metazoa > Chordata > Chondrichthyes > Orectolobiformes > Hemiscylliidae > Hemiscyllium > Hemiscyllium ocellatum. The sequence continues at coordinate 3,210,891 of NC_083447.1, read as the reverse complement.
CACGTGCACGCTCACACAGTACCCCACATGCACGCTCACAAAGTCCCCCACGTGCACACTCACACAGTCCCCCACATGCACGCTCACACAGTCCTCCACGTGCACACTCACACACTCCCCCATGTGCACGCTCACACAGTCTCCCACGTGCACGCTCACACAGTACCCCACGTGCATGCTCACACAGCCCCCACGTGCACAGACAGCTGATGGTGGGACCGAGCACCTTCTGTGGGATGGATGCTGGGTGATTCTCGATGATCAGGCGTTTCAGGTAATGGATCCACAATCTCTTCTCCTCCTGGTTCTTCCCCTGGGAAAACAGACCAATCAGAACCAACCAAACACTTGCATTTATATAGCACTTTACACTCCCACGGAATCTCTGAAACACTACTGCCAAATCCTAACCCTAACCCTAACCCTTTAGGAACCTGAGTCACCAGGGTAAGGCAGGAAACTCAGCAGCCAATGTGTGCACAGGAAGCTCCCACAAACAGCTTTATGATAATGACCAGGACCCCAGGGGGGGTACCTCCTTCAAACAGGAGGGGACACTAACTCAACAGGGGCAATGGGGCCTGGGCACCTCCAACAGTGTGGCACTCCCCCCTGTCCTACACTACGTTGGGGATGGGGGGGAGCCCGAACCTGGGGTGGAACGTGATCCCAGAGTCGAAAGATCCCGAGGTGAGGGAGGGTGGGGGTGGGGTGGTGTTGGGGTGGAGGGGTGGGGTCGGGTGGGAGTGGGGGGTGGGGGTGGGGGTGGGGTGGGGGGGTGCACTGACCTGGAGAGTGTGCTGCCGCTTCGGGATGGTCAGATCCGTCACTCGGAAACTCAGCTGATCCTTCACGTTCTCCGATAACGTCAGGTTACAGCACTGCCGGGCGGGAACAAAAACAGCTGCATTTCTATGGCGCCACACTCCAATGGTGTCTGATCTGACCATAACACAAGACCGTGAGGAGGAGGAACAGGAGGAGGCCAATCGGCCCCTCGAGCCAGCCCTGCCATCCAACAGGAACTTGGCTGATCCAACATTCCTCGCGTCTCCTTTCCCCTCGACTCCCCGAGTGATCAAGGGTCTCTCGCTCTCAGCCTTAAACATACCCACGGGCCCTGCCCCCACAGCTCTCTGGGACAAGGAGTTTCAAAGACACTCCACCCTCAGCAACGAGAAACCCCTCCCCATCTCAGTCTTCAGTTGGAGCCCCTTTACTCTAAGACTGTGCCCTCTGACCCCAGACCCTCCTGTGAGGGGGAACACTCCCTCAGCATTGACCCTCCGACAGTGCCCACTCCCTCAGCACTGACCCTCCGACAGTGCCCACTCCCTCAGCACTGACCCTCCGACAGTGCCCACTCCCTCAGCACTGACCCTCCAACAGTGCCGACTCCCTCAGCACTGACCCTCCGACAGTGCCCACTCCCTCAGCACTGACCCTCCGACAGTGCCGACTCCCTCAGCACTGACCCTCCAACAGTGCCCACTCCCTCAGCACTGACCCTCCAACAGTGCCCACTCCCTCAGCACTGACCCTCCAACAGTGCCGACTCCCTCAGCACTGACCCTCCGACAGTGCCCACTCCCTCAGCACTGACCCTCCGATAGTGCCCACTCCCTCAGCACTGACCCTCCGACAGTGCGGCACTCCCTCAGCACTGACCCTCCGACAGTGCCCACTCCCTCAGCACTGACCCTCCGACGGGGGAGGGAGTGAATGAGGAGGGGCTCAGGATGGAAGTGCTTATGCATAGTCATGATTTTCCTTCCCTACCCCCCCACCGCCCAACCCCCAACCCCTTGCCCTGGGGAGGTGGGAGGGGGGCAGTGATACTCACGAAGATGTGCGTGTTGTAAGTGTACTGATCCCCCCGCCTCTTGGTGATCAGCAGCATCTTATCGAACAGGAACAACGTCCGCTCTTTCTTGGCTCTCTGCACCCGGAATGTTCCCTCCAGGACCAACTCTCCAAACGCTATGAGGTCCGGCCCCTTCCAGTTCAACAGCGAGTTCTGAATCTCCTGCAGCAGAACATGATAGGATCAAAAAGATGGGTGAACGGCCCCTTTCATCAACAGGGAGAAATGTTTCCAATCGTGGGGAGAGACTGGGACCCGAGGGCACAGCCTTAGGTTGAAGGGATGAGGAGGAGTCCACTTCATGTTAAAGGATGTGTTTGGGTGACCAGAGGGCACTGTTCCTCTTCAAGTTACTCCCATGTCCCCAACTCTCTCCCTTCCCCCCTCCTCCCACATCCCCTTCCTCCCCCCTTCCTTTACCCTGTCCCTTGCCCTTTGCCCTTTCCCACGCCCTTTACCCTCTCCCTCAGGACGGAGATGAGGAGGAGTCTCTCCAGCCAGAGGGTGGGGACCCTGAGGAACCCATTGCCTCAGAGGGCTGTGGAGAACAAGTCACTGAGTGTATTTAAGCCAGAGATAGAGAGGTTCCTGATTATTAATGGGATTAAGGATTTCGGGGAGAAGGCAGGAGAAAGGATTGGGAAACCAGCCATGATCGAATGATGGAGAAGACCTGATGGGCTGAGTGGCCTCATCCTGTTCCTGGATCATGTGGTCTTCTAGCACAGGGTCATTCACAAACTTCAGCCCCCCCCCCTCACCAACCCCCATGTACCCCCTCTCCCTCCAGTGTCTCCGACAAACTCCCTCCACCATCATTCTCCACACGTTTCTCACTAACTGTGGGTGTGGGGGGGCTGCTGCCGAGACGGATCGATTTCCCCGAGAGCACCCACCACCCCACACGTCCCCTGACCGACCAATCACAGTCTCCAGAGAGGTGGACCGGCGAGCGGAGTGGGAGGGGGATTGGGGATTGGGGAATAGGGCAAGGGGGAGGCAGAGGGTAAAGGGCAAGGGGGGGTTAAAGGGCAAGAGAGAGAGTAAAGGGCTGGGGGAGGGCAAAGGGCGTGGGAGAGGGCAAAGGGCGTGGGAGAGGGTAAAGGGCGAGGGAGAGGGTAAAGGGCGTGGGAGAGGGTAAAGGGCGAGGGAGAGGGTAAAGGGCGTGGGAGAGGGTAAAGGGCGAGGGAGAGGGTAAAGGGCATAGGGAGGGCAAAGGACGTGGGAGAGGGTAAAGGGCGAGGGAGAGGGTAAAGGGCAAGGGACAGGGTAAAGGGAGAGGGAGAGGGGAAGGTGAGAGAGCGGGTAAAGGGCGAGGGAGAGGGCAAAGGGCGAGGGAGAGAGTAAAGGGAGAGGGAGATACGGAGGTGAGGGGGAGGGTAAAGGGTGAGGGGAGGAAGGGGATGTGGGAGGAGGGGGGAAGGGAGAGTTGGGGACATGGGAGTAACTTGAAGAGGAACAGTGCCCTCTGGTCACCCAAACACATCCTTTAACATGAAGTGGGATAGTGCCTATAGCTGGGCTTTGTGTAACACTGAGGGCGACACTGTCACCACTCTCTAACGTAGTGAAGGGCACGTTCCCTCCCCGCTCCCCCCCCTTGTCCCCCACCCGAGGCCTGGGTACAGACGGTAGACCCCTCTTGTCTTTACCTGTAACCTCACTGCTTGTTCCTGTTTCCTCTTCATGTCGTTGATGTACCAGGCCACAGCTGTCATGGTGATGATCGCCTCCTTCACCATCTCATAACCCTCCGCGCTTTTATCAAAGTGTTTCGCCAATTCCTGTAACGGGAACCATCGGACAACCATTAAACCCACCGCGCGCACGTTGTAACCTCTATCGCTGCTGGACCCTGTGCCCGTTTCCTCAGCAACCATGGGGCTTGGCCAATCCCCAATTGTCATCTACTCGGCATCATGGGAAGATCAGGAGAGGAGGACAACCCAACCATTCGACCAAGTCCCCGTCCCATTTGATCCTGGGTGATCCATTTCCAAACTCAACATTTCACAGCCCTTCCTGATTCCCTGCTGCCCCTGTGTGCTCGCTTTCTGTGCTTCATATACAAGATGCCCCCAAGTCCCTTTGTGTCACAAGCTACTCCCTTTGTTTTTTACTAAAAGCTGTTCCTTGGCTCAAGGAGACTCTGTCCTTGATTTTTCTTCAGAGGGGTAATAAACCGGGCCGGGCTCCGATCAGGCTGGTTTGGTACAGAGATGAAAAGGATTTTGAGAGGCCTTTTGTTTCTATGTAAACAGATGAGACTTCAGGCCAAGGTGGTCATGTTTTAGAAGTGACCTGTACAATGAAAGGGGAGCGGTCAGCTCTCTCACTGAGCTGAGCTGAGCAGTTTTAGTTCAGTCTTGAACTGGTTGGAAGTTCAACAGGGAGCTGTGTGGAAACTCTCTCTCTTTTCTACCCTTCAACCTCACCCTGTAAGCACGTGTTCCATTAAAACTGGGTTTTAAAGGGAGTTTGCTAATTGGGACTGTTGTATATATTCGGAACAGCATAATTAAGTCCAGTTTCTTTATGTTTCATTGTGTAATTTTGTGAATAAATTTTTGTCTGTTTTAAAATCGAGTAGTCAACCTCGCGATCTTACTCCGGGTAATTTTCACTGTACATTTACAGAAACAAATTGCAAAGTTATGGTCTGGAGCTGCCCGCTTCAGAATGTTTTGAGTGGTCAGGCCTAGTCCAGAACAACATCTCTCTGCAGTCTTTCTTTCTGCCTCCCCTCCCAAAATGAATAACGCTGCATATTCCCACAGAAAGTTAATCTGCAGAAGCAGCAAGTGCTCAGGAAGGCAAATGCAGTGTTACCATTTATCGAAAAGGGGAATGGAATATTAAAGTAGGCAGGGTTTTGCTGCGTTATTACAGGCTGCGATGGGGACATGTCTGGAGCACCTTCTACAAGGCTGCCCTTCTTAGTTAAGAAAGGACTTGAGTGCATTAGAAGCAGTTCAGAGAGGTTTCACTAGCCTGACACCCAGGATACAGGGGAAGGGGAGGGATATGTTATAAGAAAGGTTGGACAGACTGGAAAACAAACCTCGGCCTAGTCACCAGGAAACAAGCCTCGGCCTAGTCACCGGAAATCAAGATTCGGCCTAGTAACAGACGACCAGTCCTGATCTAGTCACCAGGTGACCAGCTTTGACCTGGTTACCAAGGAGATGAGAAGAACGCGAGGTAATTGATGAAGACATACAAGTTTCAGAGGGGACTTAACGGGATCGATGCTGAGAGGGTGTTTCCCCTTGTGGGACAGACCAGAACTAGAGGTCACAAAGTGAAAGTAGGGCGTTTCCCTTCTATTTAGGATGAAGATAAATCTTTGAACTCTCTTCCCCAGACAGACTTGGATGCCCTGGGAATATTTTTAAGGTGGATGTAAATGAATTGCTGAAGAAAATGTAATGGAGGCAGGTGATTGGCCACGATCTTGCGTAAAGGTGGGGGGGGGGAGCAAAGACTCAAGGGGAGAAAAGGTCTCCTCCTGTTTCTTGTGGCCTTACTCCTGCCGAAGGTGGGGGAGGGGTACAGTCTGGTTAGGATGAGGCCCACTCCCTCAGGACTCTGCCCCTCCCAGCCCCTCAGGACCCTCATCCATTTCCAGAGAACTTTTGGTAAAAGCCTTCCTTTCAGAATCTTCTGGATGTTTTCTTCACCTCCCTCCCTCTCCTGTGAGAACGGACCAACACTGTAAAGGTGACCAGTGAGGTGGATGGTGGTCTAGGCTCCCTGTACACTACCCCTCACACCCACCCACCCCTCCCCCGGGTCCATTTAATCCCATCTCTGTCTGAGGAGATGAGCCCTACCTGCAGCAGGAGATGATACTTGAGGATCCTTTGGACTGGCTTTAACAGGTACGTTTCCAGCGGCAACGAATGTGACAGGGATGTCTGCCGCTCCCGGAAGAATTTGGCGAGGGTTCCGTTCTTCATGCATTCTCTCAGGACAGACACAGAGCTAGAGAAACAGGAAAAAGAACAACACAGAGCCACAACAGTGA